>NC_137832.1:37515466-37542043 GCF_963921795.1 Nannobrachium achirus | reverse complement strand
AGGGTAATAATAATAATAATAATAATAATAATCGTACAATAAATGCGGAAAGTCACTGTGAGCGTGCGTGCGTGCGTGTATGTAATCCGCGTATCTCGAGAACCGTTCGTCCCACCGGCTTCAGATTCGGCGCGCGCGTTCCCCGCCGCGGGCGCGGTGCCCGGCCTCGACCTGATGCACGGTTTTCCGGAACCGGCGCAAAAGGTTTGGAATCTCCGTATGCGGAGCTGATTGTTGACATCAGGCTGTTCCGGAGTTCCGGAGGAACCGGCTCAAGCGCTGACTCATTGCGACATCAATTCTGCTGACTCATTCTGACATCATTCCTGTGCAAATAGTATGCAGAGCTGATGTCTGATATCGGGGTTTTCCGGTACCGGCAATAAAGGGTGCATTAAAGGGTGGGTGGGGCATTCATTCCCCATTTACTTCGTTCCTGAGTAGGCCGGTCCCCGACTAGAGGCTCGGCCGCCTGACAGACAGATAGAGATCTCCATATATGGGCATAAATAGACAAAGGCAAACAGATGGTTAAAACGGGTCCTATCTATGACAACAGGTATAATGGGGTTTCCATTAAAGGGCGGAGCATTCATTCTCTATTTACATCGTTCCCGAGTTGGCCGGTCCCCGACTAGACTTCTATTAATAATAATAATAACATAGCCCTTTAAATATGACTCAATCTAAGCATACTGAAGTGTAAAGTAGTGAAGAGTGGGTATTGAGTGCTATGAAACTGTAGGTTAACTAAACAATCAAAGTGTGAGGGAGCTGTATTGGAATCACATCAGTTAACAGGTGACACCAATCCCCCAGTGATGTTGGAGGTGCCAGACAATTGTCAGGGACAATCTGGCCAGAGGGAAGATGGGCCACCCCTGTCCTAAGGGACAGGGCTGTTACAGTCAGAGACAAGCATGATATTCATGGCCTTACAGTATGTGTGCGTAATTACACACACATTAGCATCCACAGTGCAACCTTTTAGACCAAACTGTGTGCATAGGATGTGGATATGCACACAGCCTCATAAGTACATTTTTCCAAAGGCTTGTTGCGACCATTAGGTCGCAAGTTACTATGAAAACCTCCACCGGCTGTCCCTCCGTCAGTCAGTCCGTCAGTCCGTCTGTCCGTCACATGGATTTGTCCCATTTCCCATATTCCCTCCTGATTGGCTACAATTGCCTTCTAAGGTTTGTGTATGCCTCCCGTTTAGGGAGTCTTACTGGTATCATGCATAGAGTATAAAACTGAGTGGTGTGAATTCTGTGGAACCCCCACTTCTTAAACCTTTCAGTTCCACCAGTTTTTCTGGGGACAACATGTGTAGATGGTCATTGAAGTGTGTTGTATTTTGTATTTCTTTCTGTAAATGAATATGTTTTGACAAGGGTTTTTACATTTTCTCAGCTCAAAATACATCTTTGAGGCGGAAAAAAGTAATGCTTTAATTGTATTTAGTCAATACTTGAATGAATACTGGTGCATTTTCTACACCCAATATTTAATTTGACCCATAACATTATGGACAATATTGAATTATACAGTAACACTTCACATGTGAGCTCTGATTAGCCAGCCATGCAGGACCTCTGCGCCTCGTGAGATCAAAGCCCAGAGGCTCCTCAAGGATCCCAGTCACCCGAGCAATTGACTTTTTACTGTGCTTCCGTCTGACAAGATACTGCAGTATGGCTCCCAATTCAGCAGGCTCAGAGTCAGTATATATCCTCAGGCCATAAGGCTTCTGATCTCAAAACAGTGACTTAACTTAACAACTTTGACTCTCATATCCACCTTCTTTCAACCCTCCACACATGAATGCTCGCCCGCCTGCCCGCACACAGGGGTGTCACACCAAATTCTGGGCCCTGGGTACAAGGATTCACTGCAGGCCCCTCATGAATTTTCTTCAGAGGGGGAGTCGGTTTAACCCATTTAGACTGGGAACGCATTATTACCCATTATTTTGTGCTTTAACTATTGAAAAAGTCTTTATATTTTTGACCCGATTCTATAAATGTCTTCTAGTTTTTTGAAAAACTATGTTTCTATGTCAGTGGTGCTCAAACCTTTTCATGTGAAGGACCTCCAAAATGATACGTATTCGGCCACAGACGACCCCCCCCCCCCCCATCTCAAAATATTTAGTTCCAGGGACCCCCCAGAAGCAAAATGTTAATGTTCGCTTAAAAAATACATATATTCAAAGATTTGCACAGATTTTCAAAACGTTTAGCAGATCTACAAGCTTGCAGCGCGGCTCTCTGTTTGCTTTTATATCTGCTATTTTTCAATAGCTAAAGTATAAAATAATTAAGGCCCCTCCACCTTGGGCCCTAGTAACTCAGTCCCACTTTTCCCCCCCTTGTGACACCCCTGCATGCCCACACACGCTCACACTCTCTTCCTCACACATGCTGAAACACGTCAGTCATCACTACCGGGTGAAATGTTCAGTATGTAGGCCTACTGTATGTTCGAAATTGTTACATTCCAGGATATTTAATTAATTCATATTAAACCCACAAACCACTTTCACTTATTTATGAAGCCCCCAAAACACACTTAACCACTTTCACTTAACTAATTCATTTATTTCTCATAAAGCATTTTTTTGTGTGACACTGTGTAGGATGTAGGAACTAAAAACCTAAAGTTGAAATATGGAGTTAGGAGGTTTATGCCACGCAACAAGATATCACGTCGACTGAAAGTGCAAACGGACCCCGGTCTCCTACAGAGTGCACCATGAGACGGAAGGAGAGGACCTCCATCCTGGAGGCAAGCCCCACCGGTCCTCCTGCACTGTTACAAGCTTGCAACGCTTGAATGGCTTAAACTGCCATTTCAAATGGAATTAAATGAAAATGTCAGAAACGGATTCAGCATCCTCGGTAACCCCCAAAGCCACTCCAACATTTCCCAAATCGGCCAAGAACTTGCTGAAACATTGTCCATATAAAGTGGTTATGGTAATTAATGTTAATTGGGCGAATTATGCAAATAGCCCAATATTATGCAAGTTAGCATCTGGCAGTTTTCTAAATGCTGCGTTAGGTACTCAACATTTCCGGGTTCACATTGCTGCAAGTATTAAAGTCTTGTCAATGCACAAAGCACCGTTCATACATTCATAATTTGGATTTCTTTCTTTTTTTTACGCAAATTTTCAGATATGGGGGTGGGGGGGTGGGGGGGTTCGATCGCGACCAAATACATAACATTTTGGGGTCCTTAATTGGCACGAAAAGGTTTAGGAACTACTGATTTAAAAAGCATTTTGTAGTGGGTTAAAATGAATGACCATCAAGGGGGGGAAATCAAAACTTCAAATCAAATCTGGTTTCACTATTCCAACATAGACAAACTCTAGGCTTAATGAGCCAGTTGTCAACATTTAACAGTCACAATGTGTCACTACTCCTGCTTCCTGGTCAGCACCTGCACAAGGCATCACATTCCTGGCCAGAAAACTAAACAGAGTAAATCATGCATGGAGGACATCAGGCAAGGACGAGTGTTTAAGTCTGTTGTACTGCCTGCGCGTGTGTGTGTGTGTGTGTGTGTGTGTGTGTGTGTGTGTGTGTGTGTGTGTGTGTGTGTGTGTGTGTGTGTGTGTGTGTGTGTGTTGTGCATGCGGCGTGCGTGTGTGCGCATGTGTGTGTTGTAATCTGTATGACTGCCCAGCCAAAAAACAACAACTCGGGCAAGTCGGGAGTATCAAAAGTGTCTCGGGAGCTGTGAGGCAGTGTGATATGGACCTGCCTGTTATGATTTTTGAGCTTGTCCTGCATGTCTCCAGCTTAACAATGTAATAGCCCCTAGAGGCGACGCAATAAGAGGTTCGCTTTGGACAGTTAGAGGGAGTGACAAGAGATATTGGCTCATATATGGAGAGGGAGGAGAACGGGGAGGGGAGAGAGAATTATGTCAAAAGAAAAATAGAAAGAGGGACAATGTGACAGGGGAGGGGGGGGGGGGTGTACAAACTAAATGGATCCAACCTATCTAGACTGATTTTGACAAATGGCACAGCAACAGAGCAATGACTGTGACATGCACGCAGACACGTGGAGCCACTGGAATCAATGACCAGGCATAATGTGATAGTGACACCAAATGGGTTGGATCCTGACACAAGTTCAGGCTGTTCAGCACAGTAGATTCAACTGACAAGTGATTGAGTGATGTGCAAGGTGCGCTATCTCTCCATCCCAGACACAAGAGACACTGTACTGTCATAGCCCACTAAATTGATGCCTACAGGCCAGACATGGCAATCTGACTGAGTGGTCTGGGAGGGCTTCAGAACACGTTATTGATCCGTCTAGAAGTTGTCAACTTATGACGACTGAGAAGTAGTTTTAGTCAGGGTTTTCCAAACTTTTCCATTCCAAGTAGCCTACGTAGTATAATGTAGACTACATCAGGTTTTGCGTAATCCTAAATCCAGTATTATTCTTTCCAGTTACATTATTTTTTTAAAGAGTATAGTGCGGACTAAAGGGGTACTACTAAATAACAAATCCAGTATATTATTTACCCAAGTTGCCTTATTCATCCGTCTGTAATGGTTATAGAAAGCGTTAATAGCGTTAGAAGTATTTTTCCCGATATGGACCAGAGCAAGCTGGGGGCCGCTCTCCATTCCGACATGCTGCCATTCCGACAATGACTTCTAATTGTCGGAGTGGCGGCACTTCCATAGAGGTTAGGTATAGGGTTAGTGTCGGATTGGGGGGATGTCGGAATGGTAGCATGTCGAATGGAGGGATGCACCCGAGCTAGCTAACCTATTTTATACCCTGGGCCTGGGGTATAAACTGGACTAGCACCTGCCAGTAATTGTCAAAGCCACTGGTTAAAGTACTCATACTCATCTCTAAAACAATATCAAGGATCAAGGATCTGGTCATCTGGTCATTACAACAATATCCAAGGAAATTACCTTGCATTTGTTTTGTTCATCATGATAACTTTCTATAACCATTACAGACAGATAGGAATATCCCTGTTTTCCTCTTGACATCTACTTTCTTATAGCTGAGGCCAAACTGGTCAAAAATCATCAATTTGGTGCACTTGGTTTCTGATGTTTGGTTTGGTGTTAGGTATGGGTATAAGGTTTTCAAAAACCATCGCAAACAAGTTGGGCTCGCCCCCTAGTGGTCCGTTTGCAATGAATCAACTATTAGATATGTCAGTATATGGTTCAAACCCCAAATAATTGATGAAAGAGATTTATCAATGGATTCTGTTACTATTGGGTATGATAAACAACATACAAAAAATTCTGGAAAAAATAACCACCGGAAAGGCACCATTTTCAAGATGGCGTCCACGATGGCTACAAGGAGCTAAAAATGCCTATTTAATGTGTAAAAATGGTAAAAATGTATAACGATGGTTTTTGAAAACCTTATACCCATACCTAACACCATGCCAAAATTCAAAAACTTCACCAAGTGCATATTTTTTATGAATTTTTACACATTAAAACCCAGTTCATAGGCATTTTAAGCTCCTGGCAGCCATCGTGGACGCCATCTTGAAAATGGTGCCTTTCCGGTAGTTATTTTTTCCTAAACTTTTAGTATGTTGTTTATCATACCCAATAGTAACAGAATCCATTGAAAAATCTCTTTCATCAATTATTTGGGGTTTGAACCATATACTGACATATCTAATATTTGATTAATTGCAAACAGACCACTAGGGAGCGAGCCCAACTTGTTTGCGATGGTTTTTGAAAACCTTATACTCTATGGAATACTCATATCTAACACCATACCAAAAATCTGAAACTCTTCACCAAGTGCACCAAATTGATGATTTTTGACCAGTTTGGCCTCAGCTATTAGTTGTCCAGATGCAGCCATTTTTAAATGCGTGCCTGGCAGGCACTGTACTGCAGTATCATACTGTAGCGACCCTGCAGGAATAATGGACATTGGGGGAGGGGGATGTTTTGATGGGGGGAGAGGTGCCTAGCTGCAGTTTAGGTCAGGCTGGGAGGGGTTAAACGAGGGAGAAGGTGGTTGGATGAAGAGGAAGAGCGGGAGGAGGAAGAAGGAAGTCTCAGTTACGCATGTTCCTCAGTGAAAGACAGACACAGCCTAGACAGAGCAGAACAGCCTTTTGTTATTTTTCGGCACCCTCCTAATACCCAGTTAGCCTGTTTTAAAAGGGCAATAAAACCCGGATTCCCGGCTAAACGTTATCCTTGTTTCCTTCTCTCATTACTACATCAGTGAGTTAGCTGTGAGGGACCGTAAACGCTACATTGGTGTCAGAACGTGAGTTTACCAAGCCTCCATTCCCCGGACTACAGCCTACACTCACTGACTACTACCGAGGGAACGAGATGGCCGATCGGACGGGAAAACCGGACTTTTTGCCCCTGTACTCTCCCCCAGAAACGCCGGTGGGAAAACCGGCAGACGACGGCCAGGTTGTACGGAGAAAGACTTACTCACCGGCTGCTACGCTGCTTATGCCTACCCTTGGCGATGTGGAAAATAGTCCATTCAGAATCACTCTGCCCATGGATCCACGCTCCACACCGGGAGCCCGTAATGTAAGCACTGAATCGCATGGACATTCCGCGCATTCCACGGACAACGATGACAGCGATGATGTCACTCTCCGGGCTGATCTCAGAGGTAAAATGGGTGGCCAACCATGCACTATTGCGGAGTTAGAGAAGGACATTACTGCTGAAATAGAGGATGGCTTTATGCATAAAATGACCATTGCAATGGAGCATGCTTTTGGCAACTTTCTGAGTAACTCCAGGGGAAGATTTGTGGCTATGATGGGGGAGGAGACACAACATTATGGGATGGAGGGCACTGTTAAAGCAAACAAAATGGATGACAAGAAAAATGCAAATGTTTACAACAATAATACAAGCCTCAAGAATGTCATAGCTGAGGATGCTAATGTTACTGTTAATGTGCCACAATTGAGACCAACACGCCATTCAGACAGAGACACCAGTGCAGTTGCTCGCTCTGTTGGTGCTAATGACCAGCACAGCTCTATTACCGCAGCCCCAGTTAGTCCACCTGCTGCTGCTAACCAGTTAGCTGATCTGGTACCTGCTCTGTCCGCTGCATTCACTACAGCATTGACTAACATGCAGCAGCCGCCCCCAGCCCCCAGGGGTGGCCGCTTACAAGTTGGGCATTATGATGGACTCACATCCTGGGAGACTTACTGGGCCCAGTTTGATCTTCTGGCAACAGCCAATGGCTGGACCCCTGCTGAGAGAGCGGTCCAACTGGTCTCGGCATTGCAAGGCGAGGCTAGAAAGGTGCTGCTGGATGTAACTGCTGCTGACTTGGTGAACCCTCTAGCTATATCCAGGGCCTTGGAGAGACGTTTCGGATGTACCACACCCGCCGTTGTGATACGGCAGAGGTTCAACGAGCGTGCACGGGCACCTGGGGAGAAGTTGGGAGTGTTTGCGGCGGAGTTACGCTACCTCGCTCAGAGAGGGTTTCCTGATTTTGATGATAAGACACGCTTGGTGCTGACCAAGGAAGCATTCATTCGTGGCCTCCTACCTCCTCCCTTACGCCAACAAGTCCGACTTGCAGACCCACAGAGCCTGGAGGAAGCATTGGAGAAGGCGCTGGCGGTGGAAGAGATCCTCATTGAAGGTTTCGGACAACCCCCCACTTTGAGTTTCCCCCAGCCCCGGGCTGCCCAGACCCCTAGATCAATGCCCCCTGCTGGGACCTCGGGCCGCCCACAAATGCCACCAGGAGATGGAGATAATAGGATCTGTTGGAGGTGCAACCAAAGGGGTCACACACGGTGGTCTTGCACAGTCCCTGATTCGGCCTTGAATGCACCAGGGTCGGGAAACGCACAGGGCTCGGCTTAGAGGGGGGTGAGCCGAGCCATATTCCACTCCCCAGAGGCTGTGACACTCAGTCTGCGAGAGACATGCCCCATCTACCTGTTAACCGTGCCCTTTGCACCCCTGCCCCTTTTACTGCTGGTTGCTGCAGGGTCCCTGCAGTAGTTTATGGTCAGTTGGTGCACGCCCTTATTGACACAGGCTCGAACGCAAGTCTTCTCCACCCTGATCTTCTGCCGGCGGGGACCCCAACCCAGGCTACCAATGTTCCCCTCATCACAGTCACGGGGGGGAGGGCCCCCATGTTAGGGAGGTGTGAAGCACTGATCCAGGTGGGGGACTACTCTGCCTGCCAGCCCTTCTGGGTAGCCGAAGTGAAAGAGAGTTGTTTACTGGGGCTGGACTTTATGTGTGCAGCGGGGTTGGTGTTAGACTTCCACAGACAGATCCTCGTATTCCCAGACGGGACGTGCATTCCCTTTCTGAGTGACTCACCCGCCCCAGAGATGACAGGCGATGTAGCGGGGTACAACGAGATGCGAGGCGGACCAGCTGGTTATTCTGATCCACCTCAGTGGGAGCCCCCTTATGCAGACTGTCCTCTGCCGGCTGACAGTCTCCTGGTTCCGGATCCGGAGGTGCATGCCCAGCCACATCTCCCTGCTGCTATATGTACAGCTGGGGTGCCCCCGTTTTCAGAGAAGGAGGCAGCAGCAAGCACGATTGTCAAGAACGTTTGGGAGAAGAATCGGGGGGGAATGAACTCAGATCAGCAAGACAGGCTCATGGATATCCTGCACGAGTATCGACACTGTTTCGCCACAGGTCCCCATGATGTGGGCCGCACACACTTGGTCCAACACTCTATTGATACAGGAGATGCACGGCCGATTCGACAGCGGCCTCGCCAAATGCCTTATGCCCGTCAAGATGCTGCCAACCAGCTGCTGCGCGAGATGGAAGATGCTGGCATCATCGAGCCGTCGGAGAGCCCATGGGTGTCACCAGTCGTTATGGTTCCAAAGAAAGATGGTTCCTGGAGGTTGTGTGTTGACTACCGCCCCTTGAATGACAGAACAGCGAAGGACTCTTATCCTCTGCCAAGGATAGACGAGTCACTTGACTATGTGGCCGGATCCACCTGGTTTTCCTCACTGGACCTGCAAAGCGGATATTGGCAGGTGGCTTTGGACGCGGAGGCCAAGGCGAAGACCGCATTCACCACAGGGCGTGGCCTATGGCAGTTCACCACCATGCCTTTCGGGCTGTGCAACGCCCCAGCAACGTTTGAGAGGCTTATGGAGAGGGTTCTGGTGGGGGTGCCGCCTGAACGCTGCCTTGTATACCTGGACGATATCCTGGTTCACGGCCCCAGTTTTGAGTCAGCACTTGCGAGCCTGAAGGAGGTGCTAGAGCGGATCAAGTGTGCTGGCCTGAAACTTCACCCTGCGAAGTGCAGCTTCCTGCAGCAGGAGGTCTCCTTCTTGGGGCACAAAGTCAGTGGAGCTGGCATCATGACGGATCCGGACAAGGTGGCTGCTGTCCGGGATTGGCCTGTCCCCACTGATGTCCACCAGTTGAGGTCATTTCTGGGCCTAGCGTCCTACTATAGACGTTTTGTGGCTGGGTTCTCCTCCGTGGCTGCACCTATGTTCCTGTTGCTGCAGAAGGACACGCCTTATGTGTGGGGGCCGGACCAGGAGGCAGCATTCCAGAGACTGAAACAGGCCTTATGTAAAGACCCGGTGCTGGTTGCACCCAACCCGGAGCTCCCTTTTGTCCTCGACACGGACGCTAGCAACTCCGGGCTTGGTGCCGTTCTCTCGCAGCTGACACCGGAGGGAGAACGTGTCATTGCCTATCATAGTCGCACCTTTGATAAACCGGAAAGGAACTACTGTGTCACTCGCAGAGAACTGTTGGCGGTGATCGATGCAGTGGAGCACTTCAAGCACATCCTCTGTGGCCTTCCGTTCACCGTCCGTACTGACCATGCTGCGTTGAAGTGGCTCATGTCGTTCAAGGAGCCGGAGGGACAAGTTGCAAGATGGATCGAGCAGCTCCAGGCCTTTCAGTTCACCATACAGCACAGGGCGGGTGTGAGCCACACGAATGCAGACAGTCTTTCACGCCGGCCATGTGCCCCTGGCTGTTGCCACTGTGACCGTGCTGAGCGTCGCGAAGCGGCGAACCTGGAAGCTGCCGGGGTTGTCTGTCGGGCCCTGTTACCAGTGAGTGAGAGGGGGTGGGGAGAGCTGCAACTCGAGGATCCAGACCTCGAAATGGTCATGGGGTGGGTGGAGACGAACACCCGGCCGCCCTGGGAAGATGTGGTTGCTCATTCTGCCACCGTGAGAGGCCTTTGGTCTCAATGGCCGGGAGTGAAGATGGAGGATGGAGTCCTGAAGCGGTGCTGGGTTAAGCCTGCCACCGGGGAGCCCCACTGGCAGGTGGTTGTGCCCAAAGACTTGCGTGAAGAGGTGGTTGGGGTGCATCATGGCCCTCCTGGAGTCGGTCACTTTGGGGTGACGAAGACGTTGAGGCGGTTGAGACAGACGTACTACTGGGGCCTGTGCAGGAGGGATGTAGAGGACTACTGCCGCCGCTGTGATGCCTGTACAGCCCGTAAGGGGCCCCAAGGTCAGTCGCATGCACCCTTGCAGCTACACCGGGTGGGTGCGCCCATGGACAGGGTAGCGGTCGATGTCCTGGGTCCGCTCCCCCTTACCAGTAGGGGTAACCGCTACGTTCTGGTCGCAATTGACTACTTCACGAAGTGGCCTGAGGCTTATCCCCTTCCTGACCAGGAGGCAGTGACCTTAGCAGAGGCCTTAGTGCAGGGGATGTTCAGCCGCTTTGGGACCCCCTCGGTGCTCCACTCAGACCAGGGGCGTAACTTTGAATCGCAAGTGTTCAAGTCGTTGTGCAGTCTGCTGAACATCCACAAGACTAGGACCACCCCGCTTCATCCGCAGAGCGATGGCCTTGTGGAGCGTTTCATGCGGACCCTTGGTGCCCAGTTGTCTCTCACCACTGCCCCTGATCAGAGTGACTGGGACTTGCAGATACCGCTTATCCTTATGGCATATCGTAGTGCTGTCCAGGAGTCGACTGGTTGTACTCCTGCCTTGTTGATGTTGGGCAGGGAGCTGAGGACACCGCCTGACCTGGCCTATGGGCGCCCACCAGATGCGCCGGATGCTTTGGCTGGGCCAGAATATGCCAGACAGTTACAGGACCGGATGGAACTGGCCCACAGCTTCGCCAGGCAGCAGGCGGAACAGGCGGGAGCTCGCCAGAAGCGCGTGCATGACGCAGTCGTCAAAGGTCAAGACTTCCAGGCTGGGGACTTGGTCTGGGTGTATGGGCCCAAGAGAGTCAGGGGCCGCTGCCCCAAGCTGGACAGCGCATGGGTTGGGCCCTGCTATGTGGTCGAGAGAGTGGGGGAGGTGGTGTATCGTGTGAAGCTGGCTCCTAGGGGCCGCATGGTGGTCATACACCGGGACAGGATGGCACCGTATCGGGGGAGTCAGGAGCCTGCCTTTCCGGTGACGCCCACCAGCCCGCGGGTCAGGGCGCCTCGCCGTAGGGGAAGACCACTGAGACAGCGACAGGATCTCCCTCCTGGGGAGGTGGTTACTCCGCTCGGCGCGGTGGTGCCGAGGGACGTCACCCCCGTTTCCAGGTCCCCCGCGGCGGATCAAGTGTTCAGAAGGCCGCGGAGGGAGCGACGGCTGCCGGGTCGCTTTCAGGACTTTGTTGTTCCTCGAGGACGAGGACTTGGAGGGGGGGGCAATGTAGCGACCCTGCAGGAATAAT
The DNA here is from genome assembly GCF_963921795.1 of Nannobrachium achirus. Taxonomy (NCBI): domain Eukaryota; kingdom Metazoa; phylum Chordata; class Actinopteri; order Myctophiformes; family Myctophidae; genus Nannobrachium; species Nannobrachium achirus. Next base: position 37,530,348 of record NC_137832.1, on the reverse strand, counting down.
GGACATTGGGGGAGGGGGATGTTTTGATGGGGGGAGAGGTGCCTAGCTGCAGTTTAGGTCAGGCTGGGAGGGGTTAAACGAGGGAGAAGGTGGTTGGATGAAGAGGAAGAGCGGGAGGAGGAAGAAGGAAGTCTCAGTTACGCATGTTCCTCAGTGAAAGACAGACACAGCCTAGACAGAGCAGAACAGCCTTTTGTTATTTTTCGGCACCCTCCTAATACCCAGTTAGCCTGTTTTAAAAGGGCAATAAAACCCGGATTCCCGGCTAAACGTTATCCTTGTTTCCTTCTCTCATTACTACATCAGTGAGTTAGCTGTGAGGGACCGTAAACGCTACAATACTGTATGACCTCCTCCAGTACAGTATTAACTTGAACTATGACCACTGCAATATGCAAACACTGCAATGGCCAGACCAAATAATTGAAGCAACACCACAAATGTCTGGATGCAACTGCCATCATCCAGAGCTAACTGCTGACAAGGGATTAAGACTTTAAAAAACAACCTGCCAAAAAATTAAGCAGCTTAAAAAAAAACTTAAGGTCAGAAAGGGCAAAATGAAGATCAATTTCTCATTTGCAAAGATATCCCCATATAGCCTATACTGTGGTCAAACAGATGTCCTTCCTTCATGAATTAATTTCTCTGCAAAATACCAGAGATATACAGTGAAGTGAAGTTTTTTTGCAAAGCCAAACAGATTGCAGTGACATATGCGATGCATGGCCATCGCAACACAATCCTATGGTGATGGTGACCGTGACATGCCTCAACATAACGCATGATTGCACTGTGGCTACTCGTATTTTGGAAAACATAGTAGCACAAGTCTCACAGAGGGGCTAACATGGAAGCAATGGTTTGTAAGACAGTAGAGGAATGGGTCATGGAGGGAAAACACCCAGCATTGGTTATGGACAATGTGTCTAAATATGCCTTGCTTCACAGTACAGTCTACGCTGTGGACTCAGTGAATCTTGTGTCATGCACTGAAATGACCCACTGTAGCACAGAATCAGACATGTCACAGCATTTTTCCCCCCACAGCCCTCAAGGTCTCCCTGTGTTGCGACAAAACAAACCGTGCTGGAATTCCCAGAGCACAGAATGATAGCTGATGTTCCGACTGGATGGACCAGAGTGGACGTTATGGCTGAGTGCTTCCTATCGAGCAGCAGCCAGCCATCAGCTCTGCACTATACTTTCCCTGTAGGTGAGGAATAGGGAAAAGGATGTGATGGCGTTCAGAGTCAGACATATCCAATGCTGAGGTATTTGTCAAGGCTCTAAAGCCCATAGTGGCAACTTGTTATGTCAGATTTATCACGGTGGCACAGTTGGTCGCCTCACAGCTAGAAGGTCCTGGGTTCAATTCCCGCTGGGGACACTGTGGGCACTGTTCCCTACTCCGCGTCATCAGTGCCCATCAGGGGTTGGCAAAATAGCCTTTCTGTGTGGAGTTTGCATGTTCTCCCCTGTCTCCTTGGGTAGGGACCCTCAAAAACATTCAGTAATCCTGGTCTCTATACTGCCTCCCCCTGGCCAGCAGGGGTGCCTGATGGAGGGGAGAGGAACTGGTTGGAATAATGTGTTCCTTCCATATGCTACGTCCAGCCAGGGAAACTCCCTCCTGTCAGGTGAAAAGAAGCGGCTTGGACTCCTCATGCATAGAAGGAAGAATGGGGTCAGTCCGTTGCTCTCCCAAGGTTGGCAGAGGGAGTGTCACACCCAGGATTACATTAGACAATAGAGCAGTGAAATCTGACGTAATTTACCCATCCTACCTGGTTCACGTTTTTCCCCCCATTCTGAATTCCCATAGACTTTTTTCATATCGCATCATATAAGAACTGTGTTCCAAACATAAACAAATGATCTAAGCGGTTTGACTCATATGGATATGAAGAATCAACTGATGGTGAGAAAACGCTATACTGTTGCCGAATTAGTTACATTTTCGCTAGAAACAGGCTTTATCAAATATGAGTGAATGACTATCATAAACCATACAGAGCCACTCCCCGACAATATCGCGCAAACTGTTTGTTTATTTGTTTGTTTATTTTATTTATACGATTTTTAAGATGACCCAATGTTATTACTTCCATGAACCGGGGGATGAGCGAGTCACGTCATGACTTCACTGCTCTATTGACACCGGGTGAAAAAAAGGGTTACAAAAATCATAGGATAAAGATGTAGTAAAAAAAATCACACCAGTGTGAAATAAGCGGTGGTGTCCATTCATTTCAAGGCTGTGTCTGTTTTTGTGTGTGTGTGCATGTGCATGCATGCATGTACATTTCAAGGCTGCTCAACAGCACCTCTCTGGTCACCCAGCGGTACTCAGGCTACATAGACAGACACACAAGCATAGAGACACACGGGCGCCTACAAATATGGCCGCCCTATTGTGATAGCGACCCCACTTCGGGTAAGGATGAACGGTGAACTGCAGCTGCCAATGCAATCCCAATGAGAGGAATTGTGAAATATCATAATTTCAGTGGTTGACTACTGAGGCAATAGCGATTTTTTTTTGTGTTCTAATAAAGTGTCCCATGAGTTTAATTTTGCCTTTTTAAAGTGGCATATCTGTCATCTTGATAAACTAACTACAATATACTTTAATATACTTCATCTGTGAGTCAAAAGTGCTAGCATTGGAAATCTTAAGTTTAGGTGGTCGCATGGTACACACGACATGGACGCATCCCTTGAGGTTTTCAATACCCAGATACGCTCGTCTCTCATGTATAATTAGGCTGTTTATTTTTGGGAAATGATCGCATCTCACTTCTTCCAAACGGAGTCTGTGATAGAAAAATATTAATATCCAGTCAGGGTGAAGTCAACCATTTATTGAAGAAGATTCATCAGCATCAGAGAAACAGCATACAGCATACACAGCATAGAGAGCTCTGGCCTGCTGGCCAGAGCTTTGCCCTGTTGGGCAGAACTTCCTTCTGAAGTGTCATATGGGACACCTTTTATACACCAAAGTGCTCTCCCTAGACGGAGATAGAATCTAAGCATCTATACTAGTACCATACAGTTTATAATAAGGCTGACTGGTTAAGTTGCAATGACCATGTATAGTATCACTTAGTACAGGTTTTATGCTGACACAGAGGAGAAGTGGAGGTCACAGTCCATGGTTGTCAGCTGTTAGATTGACAGCAGCAGGTACATCTAAATGTAGTAGCCTAGTGAGATTTTCTTGTAGACTACATACAGTACACTTATTTGTTACACTATAAATATTACTACCACATTCCATCCTTTTTTTTTTGTGAATGAATACTCTATTCATTTACATACAACAGGATATTTATAGAGTGCCAAATCAATAGACCTTTCAGACAATTACATGTTGATATAGCAATTTAAATAATTAATTCATGATTTCCACATGATAGCTATATGTTAAATAGCTATACGTCCGCGTTCCACGGCTAACACCTTTGACTTAAGGTATTACACGTCCGAGTTCTATACGGCAAACACCTTCTATCATGCAAGGTATTTCTAGTCTACCACGGTTCCCCCGTGAAGCTATAATTAAATAGCACCCTGAGTTACACAGGTACTGTTTTTTTCTTTTCTTAAACAGAACTTTTCCGCTGAGATATGAGAAAGTTAGAATTTAGTAAATGTGAATCTATATTTGTTTGTACTTTGAAACTCTGTTTTACAAAATCAAGAGCCCGCATGTACTCCCGTCTGACTCAAGCGTTTTCCTTGACAGTCACCACGTTCCCGGAGCTGCCTGACAACTCTTCAATGTTGAAACAACAGAGTTTAGACTATAAAACCAAATATTCTTACATTAGTGGCAAATGCCTTGTTGACTCATATTTTAGATCTCAACTTTTAGCTAATATTATTCCTATATAAATTACTCAGCTTCATATCAAACATATAATTGTTGTAGTCTTCATGGCGTTGTCCTCCATCTGCCCATCTTCATTTGGCTTATGGCCTGTGGTGGTTAATGTCTCTGCTTCTGTTGGATCTCCACTGGGCTGGGGGGCTCCAGTTCAGTGGCTCTCACACCGCATGTGTGTCTCCTTGGCTTCGTCCCCTCCTACTGTGGCAAAAGTCATGTTGGTGTTCGACATGGTGTCGATTTCGTCACCTCCGCTGTCAGTCTGTGTTGTTTCTTGGTGCCCGACTTGCTCTCCATGTTGGTGAATAGCAATCTGCCCTCCTTGTCACCACAGGCTGCAGTCATCACAAGATTATTGTTAATCTGTGAGGTCTCGACCTTGTAGATCTGCTTGAAAGTCAGTTCTTGCTGGTTTTGCATAGCTTGCAAGTTGCTTCTGTAGCGGTCTCCTCTTTGTTCTTCATGGTGGTGGACCTGCTTTAGGTCTGCTTTCAAAAATCTCCTTTCCAAAAATGTTCCTTCAACCCAGAGTTCTTTTGACCAAGTATCCATCTATGGTAAAGATGAAATATTGGTCCCTTCGTGGTCGCCAACTGTGATAGAAAAATATTAATATCCAGTCAGGGTGAAGTCAACCATTTATTGAAGAAGATTCATCAGCATCAGAGAAACAGCATACAGCATACACAGCATAGAGAGCTCTGGCCTGCTGGCCAGAGCTTTGCCCTGTTGGGCAGAACTTCCTTCTGAAGTGTCATATGGGACACCTTTTATACACCAAAGTGCTCTCCCTAGACGGAGATAGAATCTAAGCATCTATACTAGTACCATACAGTTTATAATAAGGCTGACTGGTTAAGTTGCAATGACCATGTATAGTATCACTTAGTACAGGTTTTATGCTGACACAGAGGAGAAGTGGAGGTCACAGTCCATGGTTGTCAGCTGTTAGATTGACAGCAGCAGGTACATCTAAATGTAGTAGCCTAGTGAGATTTTCTTGTAGACTACATACAGTACACTTATTTGTTACACTATAAATATTACTACCACAAGTCTTGCAGGTTATTTTTGGATTAATACTAACCTGGAGAATTCACTCTGTAGTTGAAAAAGTCAGGATATTCAAAGTCGGCGCTCATAAACGCACAGCAGTAAAGACAGTGATGTCACTGAAAAGCGACAGGTTCTCTGTCTGCCGTTTCCCCTCTTCTCTGTTAACATTATGGGTAACTCATTCAAGTGGCAAATTAAATGTGACACACATCATGTATTTAGCAAACAAGAATATATGTTGTCAGAGTCAGGCCATACATTTGAAAACATATTTTTATTTAAATCAATATAGTCTTCGGTTCGTGTAGGATTATTTTAATATTAGGCTAACCACAGTTGAATTACAATGACTTTCTATGGGCTGGCTTGCAGTGCACCGTTCTCCCTTACCCGAAGCGGGGCCGCTGTTTCAATTGTGGGCGTAAATTTGTAGGCGCCCGTGTGTCTCTATACACATACACGGATACACGCATAGACACACGGCCACGCTATGGAGACGGTGTGACCACCGCTCAAAAAAGAGGAATCTCACATGCTCCACCATTTCCCAACACATGCACAGGTTTTTCAAGACATGCAAAAGACTGGAAGATACATTTGTCGTGGAAAATGGAAATTAAGCCTGATTGTTACGACATATAAATTAAGCATTCAAAATGCTATATGCACCAAGACCAGCTGACATTGTATGCTAGTGGGAAAAGGTTACCCTTCACGTGTCATCAGCAATTGATCTGAGATTTAAAGCTCTACCATTCCTGTCAGAAGATGAGCAGCATGAAACAACCACAATGATTGTCGAGGTTGTAGCTGTCAGCCTACAGATAGAACACACCACCCCCCAGGGCCCCGGCGGGCCTACGTTCAATTTAATGCATAAATAAATAATTAATGGAAACTTTGACTAACTAGACATCAGTTGCAATTAGCAGTAGTTCCAAGTTTCTTGTATGCTCCCGCTGTGTGTGCATGGCTCATGTGCATGCATCATTTTAATAGTAGTCTTACTGTTGCCAGTTTTCTTAAATGTGATATTAAATGAATTTGCTTTTATCATCTTGTAAAGTAGTATGCAGAGCATGTATACATGTGTTATGCTTGTCCGTTTCATTTTGGTTGCATGTTTTTTAATGCATTCTATCCTGCAGTGATAAATGCTTCAGCCTTACATCAAACAAAAGTTTTGCACCATGATACACAGAGAACATTGAAGGCTTAATTGATATCCATACAACCGTCCTACAGAATATATTATACTGTAAGTTTCTTCATGAAAGGCTCACTAATAATTTGGTGAACCAGATACACATAGCCTACAGCACAAGTTTGTGTGGCTCTTCGCCTGACATCATTGAACCATGTCTATGATGTGTTTCAAACAGGAAGCAGTCACGTACTCAGATGGAGTGTCCATGGACTGTCTGCAGACTTTTGCCTGCCATAATTCAGTGGACACAAAGCAGCAGGACCCTGGATATGGAGAAGCAGTTAGGAAGGAAGGACATTCACCCACGTAGTTTGAACATGAATTGGGCTTGTGAACTGAAAGCTTCTCATAGGACCTGTGTCAGATATAACTGCATTTGCATTATTTAGTTATTTGTCATTTCGTCCCTAGATGTTTGAAGTGTAGTAGATTCGTTGTTGAGGACTCTGCACCTCCAACACAAAGACTCAGTTTGCCCTTGGGAGAGATTCTGTTTGCGAGACCTTTCTTCCATGACGATGTAGACTACCAGTTGGGCTGAGTGCAGCACACAGCTAAGTAATGCTAGGTAATGAAATGCGACTTTGATCGGTCAAGATTTAATCCACCTGCAACACACTCATACATTTAACCGTATCCAACCTACCTCATTACCACTCCATGGGTATTCCAGTCCGGAATAGTTTGTCGCCACGCCCCATCCTCCTCACTGTTGACTCTGCTGCTTTGCCTTTTCCCCCAAAATAAGGCTTATAAAGTTGGAATACACACACACACACACACACACACACACACACACACACACACACACACACACACACACACACACACACACACACACACACACACACACACACACACACACACACACACACACACACACTTACTTCAGATATAAGCCTATTTCCTTTTTTCCAGTCATTGTTGCAAATAAAAACAGAACAAAAATATTAGTCCTTAGTGATTCTACTGATTAGATAAAAGGGTTTTATCATATCAAGCCTTTATTTGTCATAGGTGAGCAGAGTAATACAATAAATGTGAGAGTGATAAACTTGTGCTGAATGGTCAGCTGCCATATGTTGTATCATATCTACTGTAGATTAATGTCAGCTTAATTTGCAAGCTTAAAAGTCATATCTTCCATTGGTAATGTTGATATCCTTTTTCTCGTTGATATCCTTTAAAGCTTTAGTTGTTACCTGTAGCTGTTTTAATAAGATGATGCGGTTGCTTTAAAATGTTATTGTTAAAATGTTATTATTAAGATTACCTAGTTTTGACCTGGAAAGGGCTCAGGGAAAGATAGCAAGTGTGCAGACTGCATGCCCTGGCCTCGGTAGAACTTGTTGCTGATATCATTCAATGTGTAATATTTTTAACTTTATGCTTAATTATTAAATACATGTTTTTGCTTTAACACTCTTGTCCTCTCCTATCTTCACCGCGCGGAAAAAGCGTGATCTGAGGGTTTGACAAATGATCTCACTGCACTTAGGTTGTATTTAAGGCTTTTTCCATCAGTATGGGAAGTTGACCACTCAGGGAAAGCTAAAGCAAGCCTGTAAAGCCTTCCCTTGTTGCCTAGGTGATAATATGAATGTAAAACAAGATTAAGTAAAACATATATACATTTTTGCTCAGTTCTCCTTCTCCATGAGTATTGCAGAGTAGTTCAAATGTCAATAAGCATTATTGTAAAAAGCTGTCAACAAGTAAGTTAACCTCCTCCTGAAAATCTATTGTAGCGTTTACTGACCTTCTGTCCCTTGAGTTTTGGGGATCATAGCAGATCCCCAAAATATAGGTATCAACTGATAGTCGACCGGATTTGGATCGTCGAGTCAGGTTATAGGCCTACTTTACAATTTGATCGTAAAAAAATACTTTTTCCCCCTATAATTCCAAGCTGCCCACCCTAGCCCATTGGTAAATCCAGCCCTGCATACAGTGTCCCAGTATCTTCCCTTGTGTTTCTGTGTGTTTACATCCCGTTCTGTGGACCCAATAATCGGTCCCCTGTTGGTCTCTCTGTACTTATGTGTGTTGGTCTTTCTGTGCTTGAGTGTGTTCCTGCTGCTCATCCTGCACACCTGCATTTAATCACCTCCCTCAACCAACACACCTGCCATCCATCAGCTCATCACCTCCTGTATTTTAACCCTGGCACCTCACCCACTCCCATCTGCCTTCCTGCATGCCTGCTCGCTTGCCTGACTGACTGACTCCCTGCCATTCCAGCCTTCCCACGCCAATCCCCACAAATAAACCTTCTTGGACCTCTCACCTAATCTCTCGTGGCTGTGTTCTGCATTTGGGTTCACTACGAACGTCATGTGTATGGTGCGCATATTGCATTTAATGCATAGCACTATGCAATATAGATGAAACTAGAATAGCATTCTTTATTCTTTTCTTTATGTATTTTTTTTTTTACCAGTTATAGAACTATCCATCCGAGTTAAAGGGACTTCACTACACCATGAATTTCACATTTTTCAAAAAATCATTAAAGACGAAATGAAATCAAGTTTTCCACTCACTCCACTTCCTTATAGTGATGCAGTTCCTCCTGAAACGGTCCAGAAAGGAGGTACAGAGCACTTGGGTGAATGTGATTTGACGGTCAAAAAGTAGGCAGGCCATAACTCATTGAAGACATTGATATGTAAAGAGTCAAGACGGGTGGGCTGACATATCAATATCACAGCGTCGCGACAGACAAGGCAGAATGACAAATTTAATTTCATAGGACATCAGATGTCTGCCGCGGCTTGTGATTGGCTGAACCAGAGGCAAGCCAGCGCAACAGACTGGCTCTGCTGTGCGGAGAGGACGAATGGGGAGGTGGGGGAAGGGGGGAGACACGCGAACCAGCAGCTCGCGGGGAGTCGCTGAAGTTGAAGTAGATGACTTTGATTGACACAGACACCTGTCATGTTCATGAGGTCATTCTGACCTCATGAACGTTTCAGTGATTTTCTGAATGGGCGTGTCTGATATACCGGTACATAGAGACACAGAGAAGATTAGCATGGTGTCATGGTACCATGCTTATCTTCTCTGTATCGTTCCAATTTTAGCCCAAAGACCCCCGTTGCCAAAAAAGGGCATTTTGGTATTGCATCTGAAATGGCTTGGAATTACATGAAATGTCAACATCTGAGTGGTTGTTTAGGCTATAAAACCGTATTATGGACCAATATTTATATAAGATATATCTTTTTAAAACCATGATGTGGCCCCTTTAAAAAGATGTAGTTCAGTGATTAGTTTAATGCTTATTTTATATTCATTCTTGTTATGGTCATTTGTTCATTTAATAGCAGATCCCAGTCATTTTCTCTCATCGTATTACAGAGCAAGTAACACGCTTCAACATGTTTTTTCATCCATTTTATTAATAGTATATAATAACAATACAGTGGATGAAAATCTTTCAGTAAAATGTCTTTCATGATCTAACAACAATTTCGAGGTTGAAAAGGTTACCTTTTTTGAGACCCATTAGCAGAGATATCCCAAGGGTGGCGGCACACTTTAAAAAACCTTTTTGACCAAATTAAATGAATCATGTCTGTCATCCATTATAAAAACAAACAAACAAAAAAAAAAGTAATGACAGCCTGTCTGGAACATGCCAACTGAACAACTAGGCTACTGCATTAAGAAGCCCCCCACCCTTCTATCTCACTGACAAAAGTGTGTGACCGCAAGTATACTGTAAATCAGGCGTCATGTTTTCATGAAGTCTCTTTAGTCAGCCCAAGTGATAAAAAGGCTAGCATAGTTTTTACACAGGGACGTGCTGGACCCCTGATTCAGCCCGGGAAAAAGAGTTGTAGAGGCCCTCGTTGCGCGCTATAGAGAGATCTCTCTCTATAGCACTGCTGTTACTCAAAGATTTGCCATTTCAGATCATGACAAGTGACAAGCCAGTGGGCCAATTACATGAGTTATATTTCGTCGTTGTCGGGTGGAAACCTTGTATGTCCAAAACCGTTTGTTTTGTATTTATCATTTTAAAAATGATTTAAATTAGTGAAAACAGCCGATCTACAAGCACACAACGCCTCGCACCGCGAGGCGTTGTGTGCTTGTAGATCTGCTGTTTTCACTACTTTTGTGCAAACAGTTTAATTTTTACTTTTGTGCAAACAGTTAAATTATTTTTTTTCCCCCTAATGGCCGGCCTGGACCGGCCGGGAATGAACCGGCCGTTCGGGAGTTGTCCCGCTTTTCCCAATGGCCAGCACGTCCCTGTTTTTACATGATGTGCATTATCCTTGCACAAAGATTGCATTTCAATTAGGAAAATATTCAGATTGACTCGACTCACCTTTTGATTGAGGATCAAGTAAAGCGATGAGATCTCGATTGTTCATGGATAAAGTCTAATCTGATTGTTCCTTTGTACATCCAACTTAAGATGTATTCGCAGCATTTCACGAAACCCCCTTTTCTATTTTTAATCTCATATTTGCCACAATGTGAACCCTGTATTCTTATGTATACTTCAAAATGAACATTAAAATAAATGTACATAAATATTAACACAGTAAAGCAATATATACATTCCAGTTTCATTATTTTATCAGTTCAGTAAGACAATAAAAAAACAAAAATATTTGTTTTTGTCATAGAGACATTAGACTTCTCTCCATGACTGATTACACTCCTTTAAACAATATTTCCCAACAGCCTTTTCCTCATCGGAAAACAAAGTGAAATCAATGCTAATATCCTTGGAAATCACAGTACACATATAGTCATTAAACAATAAAATAATAATAACAAAACAATTATTATTTTATTATTATAAATAAATAACACTAATTATCATCATCATCATCATCATCACTGACCACTATCATCACCACCACCATCATCATATTTACCTGCAAGTGCCAAGGTGGTTTTGGGAAACTGGCTATGTGACAAGAAACATAAATAAGGCAGGAATAAATAAATAACTTCCCTAAAAAGGGACCGAAGTATCTTAATCGTACATGTACAGTAGCTAAGAACCGTGGGATATCAATTCACGACCACTTCAAGGTGGCAGATACTTGTTTTCCAGTGGTGAGATCTTTTAGCAGCCTGACCTTATAAGGCCACATTTATATAGTCTCTCAGATGTGAATTTCCATTGTGTGTTACCATGAGGACACACTTGAAATCTGTCTTAATTCTGAGATTTGCTGTTTGGACACCACCAGACTGATCACAACTGTTTCAAATAAGTTACAGAAAACTGTTGTAGCATGTGCACACACGTCCCTCTTTATACAAATTGAAATTTAGATTATCTTCTGTGACCACTGGTAGCATCCATTATGAGGTCTGTCAGGCGAAACGTATCAGGTTTACCCTGCTTTAATTACCCACCACTTGTAAACAAACCCTGCCAGGAATGTTCAGTTCACATTAGACTCTGTGATGGACACAGTGTATGACGGCGCAAGGGTTAAGCAGGCGGTGACAGGAGGAGAGCAAGGCAGATAAAAGAGCGTGAGAGGTCAGTAGAGAAGGGTGAGGGAAGATGGGAGAGGGAGGAGAAAGAAGAATGGATGGGAGGGCGAGGAAATGGGAGAGGATGGGAGCAGAGAGTGAGTATATAGGAAGAGGAGAAGGGTTGGAGGGGAGGGAAGAGTAGAGCGGATAGGAGGGGAAGATAAGGCATGGAAGGGGAAAAGTAGCTGGGGATGGTTTGGATGTTCTGACAGGCGGCTGGCTAAAATACCAGGATTTATCAGCCCCTACGAGGGCTCAACTTCAGTCAAAATAAACGAAACTAAACTACTTTGCTACTCACCTAACCAAAGGTAGTTTTGCGTTGTTGAAAGTCTATTCTCCGTGGTGAGAAACCTCTCAGCACCCCACCCACTCTGTAAAATACATTATTTTTGTCATGAAATAAAACGCACCCACCTCAAGCCACCGCAGACACAACCCGGAAATGAGCGGCGGTCGAGTTGGATCAAGTTGGATGTGTTTTATTTCATGACAAAAATCATGTATTACAGAGTGGGTGGGTTGCTGACTGAGAGGTTTCCCACCGCGGGGAATAGACTTTCAACTGCAAAACTACCGTAGGTTAGGTGAGTAGCAAAGTAGTTTTGTTTATTTTGACTGAAGTTGAGCCCTCGTAGGGGCTGAGAAATCCTGGCTAAAGTCTTTTAGCCAGCCGCCTGTCAGAGTGTCAGAGTGTCAGTGCAGCTGAGGCTCTGGACCAGAGCTAGGGATGGTTGGGGTAGAGTGGATGAGAGGTAAAGGCAAAAAGAGGGGGAAATGAGAACAGAAAAGGAGAAAATAGGAGATAGACAGCAACAGGAGGAGGCTAGAGGGTAAAGGGTGGAAATAGGAGAGACACACAAGAGAGAGAAAGGAGAGCTGATTAAAGAATGGTCACTCTCAACAGTGGGAGTATAGTTGTGTCCTTCACCTCTATAAGTCCTTGCCTCTCAGCCATGCACACACACTTCCCTACTGGGAGTCACAGTTTAGAGCCAGACAAGGTCAACAACTCTCTCCCAAACTGAACACGGTCTTTGTTCTAATGGACAAAAGGTGCTGTGAACCTTTGCACTGTACTTGGCAGCAGCTGGGCTTCTGCCAACTGCAGATAGGACAGTGCAATCCTCGTACATCCCAACCCCTCGGGAATGAAGTTCATTATGTAGACTAGTCACCTGGGATATCTAGAGGTTTGGTGTGTTGTTCGGCAATGGCCGACTTTATATTGAAATTATTTTATTTGGAATAACCCCTTGAGATGTACCATCTCGTTTTCAAGGGTGTCCACAGGTTGACTTTCTTCCCATTACGTTTTAGGATAAATCTTGCGGTAGAAAATTCTGTTTTATCTCAATGCATAATGGTTGTTATAATGTAGTCTGGTCAGTTCACAAATCATTCAGACATTAACCAAGATCTCATTTCACATTTTAACAGTAACTTGTGAACAATGAAGCAGGGTTCAGCTGGTTATGGCAGTTACATGGAAATCATTCTCAATACAAAAGTCATCGTTCGCGTGTCTTAGTGTCAAAACAGTGTATTTGCTAGCCCGTTGATAGCATCCTTTTCTCATTTAATTGGCTTTCTTCCTTCAATGTAGCCAACAAATTTGAGAAGTGGAGTTGAAATGCAGGCTAGCACATTAGGACTGGGCATCTTTGGAAAAAAATTCGGAAAACAGGGTTTAACATAATACCTTTCTACATTATCAGGAGAATTTTTTTGTCTGTTTATTGTTGGTATGCATTCGTTGTTCCAAATAAACTTGCTGTTGACTGCTTCAATAAAAAAAGAAATATCATAATTCCGTAGAAAGTCTGAGAGCTTTGTAAGAATCCAATATGTTAAAGCGTTTTAGATTTTTTGGCGCCTAAGAACTTTTCTCATTGGTAACATTAGCTGTGTATCAATAAGACACTGTTCCACGTTATTGTTTGATACCCAGTCCTAAAGAGCATTTCTATTAAATATATTCATCTTACATCTGTGATACGCACTGAGTCCTACATAATGCCATGGGTAGTGTGATAAGCAGTTTCTTTTTCTTATAAAAACAATGTTCCATTATTAAGCATACAGTACATCTACAGTATTGGATAAACATTCAAATTTCCAAAAGTTCATATGAACCATAGGGATATTTTCAAAGTGATTTTCTCTCTTTTATATTGCGGAGATGTATTCATATGAACTCTTCACATTTGATTCCTTTATCCAAACAAGTGTGAATGATATTTTAGAACATTATTAAAAGTGCCCTTTGTCACTATACAAAATGTTTTAGCTGAATTTTATGTATTGTCTATGAAGCATGCAGTTTCTAAAGGAGGAATTCCAAATGGATTCACTTAACAGAGTCTGTTGATGTCGGCGTTGATTTGACATACAGTAGCATTTGGCAATGAGTATATCTTCATGAATGTCAACTATTGTCTCTCATAGAGTTCCATAAGCAGCACATGATTTGTCCTGGTAAAATACAGTAAAATCATAAAAAATAAGAGTATATAAAATAAAAAAAAACACTTACACACACATACAACTATAATCTCTCACATTTCGTCGTAAATACCCATTTTTTCCTAGGCTCTGGAATAGAGATGTTGGAGACCAGTGTAGGTGTGTCTGTGTGTCTAAGTGCCTGTAGAGTGTGTTTCTGTGCACTGGTGGAAGAGTTAGTGTGCATTGTGAATGCTGTGTCTGTGGGTGGAAGCACATCTCAACTGTCAGCATGACATAACGTGGGAGGCCTAATAGACAGACAGATGAGTGCCTTCAAAACTACTTCAACCCCAGCCTCCCTATATTCTGTGGGGAAACGTTTGCCAAAAATAGCAGATATCCAAGCTCTATGCAAGCTCTACCAGCAACACGTTGTGTTTGCGATGCACTGTGAGATTGGAGATCACTAATTTTGGTGAATAAGGTGTAGAGGGGGGAAAAAAAGACTGGTCTAAAGGTCTTTGCACACTGCTGCATTTTTCGGGCCGAATATCGGAGTGAATTTCGGAGTGCGTGAATAAAAAAATCAACCTCACGTTATGTCAATCACGTATTTATTTTCGGACCAAGGTTGATTTTCCCTTGGTCTCTTTCTCTTTCCTCTCTCTCTCCCTGGCCTACGGCTTTCGGATTTCCAAAACGCAACGAAAACACGCAGTGCAGTGTGCAACCACCTTAAGTATGAAGCCAACCCCGGTCAACTAC
>NC_137832.1:37475466-37510466 GCF_963921795.1 Nannobrachium achirus | reverse complement strand
ATGTTTCCGAGAGCAACAGAAGAGGTGAGAACAGCGTCGTTGAAATTGGCAGCGACCAACAACTTAGATAGAAATAATTATCAAGTGTGTTGTTGAGACATATGTTCAGTAAATAGAAAAAAAGATTGTTCCAATGTTACTGTAAATAAAGCAGATTGTTCCAATGTTACTGTAAATAAAGCACATCAAAGAAAACAACACAAAACAAAAAGAGCATGAAATTGGAGGTAGGATAACGTTGTTGTCAGGTGGAAACCTCTATATGTCCAAACCGTTCGTTTTGTATTTATCATTTAAAAATGATTTAAAACTAGAGAAAATAGCCCATCTACAAGCACACAACGCCTCACGGTTTCGTGCGACGGTATTGTATGAAAAAGTACACATTTAAAACTTGGAAATTCAAGGTCTCTGTCCGACAGTGACGATTAGAGAAGAAAGGGGGAAGAAAAGGATAAATTAGAGAGAAATGCTTTGATTGACAAAAAGCAGAGAAACAGACAGAGAGACAGACAGACAGACACACAGAGAGACAGTCAGACGAAGGAGAAATGAAAATCAGAAAGACAGAGAGAGGAACAGAGGGTGAAAAGTAGGGCTGATTTACAAACTCAGGTGTCCTTTCTCAAGTACACTCTCTGCGGCAAGCAGGCTGCCTCTCAGCTGGCACCAGAACGGCCTGTGTGTGCAAACACTCTGGAGAGCCTCTCTCTCTGTCTCTCTCTCTCTCTCTCTCACACACACGCACGATCGCGCGCGTATTCCTATAAATACACCTTCACAATCCAAATCCTCTGTCCTTACAGAACATTCACGCACACACACGCACACGCACACACACACACACACACACACACACACACACACACACACACACACACACACACACACACACACACACACACACACACGCACGCACCTATACCTGGGCGGGGTAAATCACAGTGATTTAAGGGGCTTCCTCTGCAGTCTTAGTTTTTATTGGGCAGAGAAGAACACAGTGTTAATGGCCAAGTTTGCCTAAAAGCCTTCCCTAAAACCCTAAAACCTTTAAACAGTCACATACAAAATTTAGCTATAACCCATCCAGGTGATTTGTATAGAGAGGGGAGGGGAGGGGAGGAGAGGAGAGAGAAAAGAGGAGAGGAGAGGAGAGGAGAGGAGAGGAGAGGAGAGGAGAGGAGAGGAGAGGAGAGGAGAGGAGAGGAGAGGAGAGGAGATCGAGGAGAGGAGAGGAGAGGAGAGGAGAGGAGAGGAGAGGAGTTTGGAGAAAGGAAAGTGAACATTACTGTAGAGGAAAGCGGTCGTATGGGCTTGCATGCACACAAAGAGATACAGTGGAGAGAATAGGGACACAACATGGACAGGCTTGGCGCAACGCAGACAGATTGTACTGTAATTCAGCCATTATGGTTCCCCCCTCACAATTCATCCACGAAGGCCAGATGGATGCCGGAATTTGGTCTTCACAAATGGGTAAACATCGAATCGTTGATTATATGACACAAAAAAGTAACCCTGTGAATGTTTGTCGATTGGATTTATGGTTTAGTAGGGTGCAGAGTGCTGCGGCATGTGCTACTAAGCACATGGAAGCAATAAGTTGCATCACTTCGTCACCAGCCCCGATGACACCATGCAGCCCTGAGACCAACTGCACCGGCAATCCGGCATGCATTCAGAATAAGGTAAGATATCTTCGCTGTCAGTTAGAAACCTTGTATGTCCCCATTTTTATTATTACATTAAAAACGAGTTAAAGTGGTGAAAATAGCCGATCTACAAGCACACAACGCCTCACATCGCGAGGCGTTGTGTGCTTGTAGATCTGCTATTTTCACTACTTTTGTGCAACACTTTTTATGAAAAAAACATACAAATTTGAAACTTGGAGATATGAGGTTTCCGCCCGACAACAACGATATACTGTACTTTAATATCTCATAGGGTGAAATGTGTCCTAACTACAGACACTGTGATCATCTAATTCAGTGATGTGAAGCTACCGGCCCACAGGGAAGTAAAAAAGAAAGAGGAATTAACAAAAAAGGAATCTTAATTAAAATATTCAGGTTCAGTTATTATCTATGTGTAGCAGCAGCTCTCTCTCTCCCCTTGACACCGCTGTGTTGGCAAAGCTGCCTTTGTGTGAACAGTGAAAAACAATGGAGGCAGCATGTAACTACAAGCTGTGTGGAAGCACCTGCCGTGAGTGAGGGCACCACGGATGTCATCTCAACCCCTGTGAGCACTAGCACCGGACTGAAGACCGAGAAGGGAAGAGAATCCGGGACTTTGCAGGAGATTCTTGCAGTCAAATAAACGGCTAAGTAGGGCATTAACGACTTGTGATTTTTGCAAGTGGACTCGACTCAGTAAAAAGTTGATTCTACCACTTTTTCGAGTCACGTGTTCAAATACTGGATTCTGATTGGCTAAATTCCGGAGGTTATGAGAGGACAACTGCCGCAAAGTTGTGTGTCCGAGATCAATGCGCCTCAGTGTACATCCGGGGACTTCAGGAGGTAGTCCCCCAACCAACAAATGAAGGTCGCAGCGGTCCTATGTTTACTAACGTGCGTACTATCGTCGCCGATTTATTTGGATCCAATGCAATCCGCCAACTTTAAAGCCCCTTTTCTCTGAACCTATGCCTTTCTGGAAGCGAACAGCCTCTATTTACGGCCGGAACGGTGCTTTTAACTGACGTTAGCTTAGCTGTAAGCTAGACGCATGGATTAGTATGGAGTTGGCGCCATCTGTTGGTGAGTAGAAGATGTTGTTGGTGGAACTATCTGCTGTCTCGCGGAAGTTTTATAGGCAATAATGATTGTAACTTAAGATCCTTGCAAGTTACAACTATGTGTTTTCTTTCATGTATACGGGAAAAAGTGGTAGAAAAGCTATTTACCACTCGGGGTCGGACATTATGCTCTCATAATGTCCTGAGTGAGTGTGTTATCGGACTCGGCTGCGCCTCGTCCGATAACACCCTCACTGCGGACATTATGAGAGCATAATGTCCTCTCACTCGGGGTAAATTGCTTACGTTGAAGTCGACTTTATCGTTTGATGACATCACCACATCGCACACGACCCCCCAATTATTTTGGGGGGTCCCCAGATGATTAACTTAATGTGAAACATTGTTTTCTCACTCAACAGTAAACAAACCAACATAAAGTTTAAGTGTATAGAGGGTATGTTCAAATTTCTAAAGTGCCAATTTAAGGACTTTTTAATACCTCTAAAACGACAAATTAAACATTGTCCAAATTGTCAAATATATAGAGGCAGAAATTGTGAAAATAGCTGATCTGCAGATCTGCTATTTTCACAATAGAAAGTATTATATATTTTTTTTTCAACTTCGACTTTCGACGGTGGGAGTCGACTTGTGTAATGAAGTCGACTGACTTGTCGACTTCGAACCGACACGACTCATGAAGCTCAATTCTTTATTTGTGTGCTGTTGCATATTTGACTGTCACCGAGGAGTTTGCGGAGCTGGTGCTAAGGCTTCATGCAATTATCTGCCAAAGTATTATATAACTCATTCATCCACGTTGAAGTTAATTTCATTACGCCAATCTGATAAGCCAAAAGTTATTTGTAAGTTGGGTGCTATTCTGAAGAACGTTCTCGCCCTGTTCAAATAATATACAAATAGGGTACCGCAGAGAATATTTTCAACCATGCCTTTTGCTACGTCTGTACGAATGTTGTTATTGTTCAATATCTATTTATGATTCTGTGCTCCGTACCATGTGATCATGGTCCTCTGAGTTGGACCGTTTAGACCTTGAGGACGATTCTAAAACACATTCTAAATCCTAGTTTTCGGAAAAATAAGCATGTTGTGACTACAGTGTACAGAGTAGAGTGCAATGTTACTTGTATGTCACTATTGCAAAAGGACACATTGGAGTCTGTCAGATAAAGTAGGGTTACATTACGTACTCACAGTTGTATATCATCGCATTCAAAGGACACTGACTGACCTGGCTGGAATTTCATCCAAGAAAACCCTGCAAACAACAACAAAGCTGTGCAGACCCTTCAATCACAACAACATTTTTTTTTAATGGTCGTGGCTAGCAATTCAGAGGCTCCTTATCTTCACCTCGTAGTGATCAAAATCCTGTACTTTCCTTCAAGTAACAGTAAGTTTATTTTCCCTTTTCGGCAGAAAAAGTAGTCTAGCAGCTATACTAGTCTGAACACACAATTAGACGGCATTGTGAAACTAGAACTGCACTCTGTCGAGGTACCAACTTGCGGCAACTTGCGCCATGAGGTGCGCTCACATCACCACTGGCATCACCAGGAATGCTGGTCCCTCATTGGCTGTTAATGATGATGTTGCCAGAAACGCTGGTCCCTGATTGGGCTACGGGCTTAAACAAAGAAGGACACCGACATACATACTCAGCCAATCCCAGTACTTGCGCGCTCTGCTGGCGCAATTAATTGTGACTGATGGTTTGATGGAGCAACTTCAGAAGGACATAGCACACTGTGAGTGTTCCCACAGCAGAAACACCAGACCCCTGATATAAGTGATACTGTACAGCACAATTCACCCTTTGTCAAGTCCCACCCGTTGTCCCACCCCTCTTCACACCCATTGGTTGCTATGTCTTGGTGGGACATTTGGTGGGACACTCCATCCACTACCATTGTAATTTGGTTGCTTCGTATTGTTATTCTGTGTGTTCAATTCTAATTTCAAACTTGGTTTCAGTAAAATGGAGCTGCTCAGTGGCAGTATAGTGACTCAGAATGTTTTTAAATATTTTTATTTCTCCAAAAATGATGTTTCAGCAAATTCAACATAAAAAAGGCAGAACCAGGGCGGGACAAGGCAGATAGAGCCTTCTGGTTGGTCAGTCAGGGACCAACCAGAAGGCTAACAAAGAGTGAATTGTTTGTTTTCATTTAGGATGTCCACAGATATGACAGTGAAGAACTATTAAAGATTTGACCAATGAAAGAACACACTTGGGGCAATGACATTTGCCCCTAAAAGATGTTGTGGTTGGCTGATAAATTATTAGGATAGTTTTTCTTTCTTCTTTTTTTTGGGGTTATAGTTATGTTTAATTTAAGTTCAAACTAAAGTATTTTTTGTGGTAAAACTAACACATCTGTGGTTGTGGTACATACACCATTTGGTTTCATTTTGCTATGAATTATATAAAATTATAGCTTTATGAGTTTGTATTGTAATTTGTAATAAAAAAAAGTAGCAGTAATTGATGAGTTTTAAATTGATATTGGAGTTTTGTTCAACATGAACAAATTAGCATTTGATTTAAATAAATCATTTTTGTATTTTTTGTGCTTGTAATTTCTACAACACACTGTATACAGCCATAAATAAATTGAATGCATTTGTTCAGGGATGCATGAATGAGGAAAGAAATATGGGCAGATGAAGGTTGGGGTATAGTGCTAGAACTTTCACCCAGCTCCCACCCGAGTTGTTGTCAATTACCACCGATCGTGCGCCTGTAGGCATGTGCATGTAATGGATTCATTGCCAAATGCTGGGAAGGAAAATGCATTGCTGCATTTATTAACTATCACTGCATAATACATCAACACGCACTATGTGAGAAAATGCTGAACATGAAATTGGTCATAAATGTGCCAGAGAAAGTCACCTATTCTATTCAGGCAGGACAACTTCAAAGATGGCTGCTCCATGCGTATCTGGAGTAGGCTGACTGCAACCACATTGATCTGTTAGTACACGCAAGCTTTTGCAGCAATTTCAAAAGCTCTTATCAGAAATAAAGGAGAAATAAAGTTACTTGTACTGCTAAACATGCAGTACAAGTAACTTGATGAATAACGAAGAGCAGTGGCTGCTAGGTTTGTCATTTCTAACAGATCTGACCAACATGTTGAATGTGCTTCACTTGGGAGCTGGCACATTGTAAATGTGCTTTAATCGAGCCTGATTGCTACATTTACTGTATGTGGTTTCCATACATACCATTCCACTGTGGTTTATTCCCTGGTCTCAGAGACAGCATTTTTTGGCTCAAAACGTATTCATGTGAATCAATGTTTTCCCACATACTGTACTGTAGTCTGTAATAATTCATTTAAAATACAGTATGTAGGTAAATGTTTTAATCCAAATAGGCTACCATTCCACCATGACTGATTATCATTTTGGAGACCTGCTTGAGACTAGCTACAGTATCAGCAGCTAATGTCCAGTTTATGCAACCCTAGCTTGACTCCATTCAGTGCAAGTCATAATTATAAGGTAGGTACCATCATAAACTATTAGAATGTGATGTGCTGGAGCTTGTGATTTGTGTGTATTGTGCTGATGCTTGTTGTTTCAGGACCATGGACAGCACAGTTGGTTCTACTGTATGTGCAGTACGCGTCCTATGTAGTAATGGGACGGTGACAGCTAAAGTTGCTTGTGTAGAACTTTGAGAGACTGCTAATATGAGTCATTTAAATAAGAGACTCTATTTTGATAAGTAAGAGTTTACTTGGTTTGTGCAAGGCACACAACACATTTTACGCAATGCTATTAGTGAGAAGCGGGCACACGACTGAGTCATAGGTATATTATGCCTTTATGTGACTGTATTATGCTTTGCTATCATCTGTTGTTACAGTACATTCCATCCATATGTAGTAACTTTAGTTAGCCAAACTTTCTCTTAAGGGTTGCTTTGAAGTTCAACTCCTTCCAATGTGAAGTAATTGCAATGATTAATATATGTGTTCTTTAGTCTTTCCCTTAATGTTGTTGTTATTTAGCCTCCCTCACAATTTTAACAGCCCCCTCAGGAAAATAAAAAAGTGTTTTCAGTGGTGGGCTTATTATAATTTCTTTTGTTGGTACAGTAACTCATGTTTTTGCTGGTCATTTTAAAAGCTCTCTAGTCAGAAAAGTGTGGGCAGTTGGGCACCCCTGATATACAGTATAATAATGTTACAGATTCATGTAGTCGGGCTGAAACCTGGTATGTCCAAAACCGTTCCTTTCCAGGAAAGAAATGAGAGAGAGGAAAAAAAGAAGAAAAAATAATGGATCTAATGTAGTTATTATTCAGTCTTGTTAATAATTTTCGTTGGTTCAATAAAGCCCACAGAGACACTTAACGACTGTAAACAAAATTATAATAATAGCAAAAATAGCAGATCTTTACAAGTTAATGTTGGTTATAGATTGTCTTCCAGGGGAAACCATACATCACTGGAAGAAGCCTTTATATAACAAACTGTTCTCTACAAATCTAACCATACTAGATAAAGAAATGGTGTATGTATATTGGTTTGCTTTTATAACAAATCTAAAGGAACGTAAAATCCCAAAGACAGGAAGACAAGACGAAATGATGACATTAACATAAAGCATAGAGTAACAATGCTCCAATCGTCTCCTTCACTGCTATTATAAGAGTCTGTCTTGATTCAATTTGGAAGAGACTGCACTCAGTCTCCGACTTCTCTTATACTCGACTATGGAGGTCTTGTCTACAGCCTAACCACAGGAGTAAAATTTGACTTTAAAGAATACACTTTACTATAAACTTGCTGCAGTAAACAAGCATATGACTTGAATCTATAACCTTGTTATTTCTTTGTCTTTCTTTCAGCTCCTCTTCTCCCTGTCTTCGCATGACATTCTCTTTTATTTGCCCTTTTACTCTCCCAAAGTCTTCCTTCTGTCTCCCCTCGTCTCTGTTTTTTGTGCTTCTCAACTCCAGTCTTTGTATAGAGAGATCAATCTTCCGATCTTTCACCTTCTCATCTCTCAATTTCTTCCTTCTCCCCCTTTCTCATATCCCACTTTCTCAGGGGACAAACTTGGTGCATTAGATTAATGCCAGCACCAGAGAGTTGAACAGACCTTGACATGTAAAGGATTGATCGTCAGCCACAACAGCCCGAAGACAAGAGATAGAAAGATGAATAGATAGAGCGGCAGAAGTAAAGACATACAGGGAATAGTTGCTGATAAATACAGAGTAGAGGGAATGTATTCTATAAATAAAGTTGGATTGGAATTGGATTGGAACGAGGCCGAAAGGAAGGTGGACCAAAGTTGAGCTTGTGTCTCTCCAGCTGTCATTCTAGCCACCATTGCATAGCAATTGTCTAGCTGTCACAGGGGCCTTTTGGCTATAGGGGAGTCAGGATACCTATGGTACAGCTGACTGCAATGCAAAGCTGTCAGTTTGTCTTCGTGACTATCATTATATTGTCTAATGTTTACCGTAAGCTGACAGCAGGTATACAGTAGCCAAGCAAATACTGTATGTAACCCTGCTATTCTCCACAAGTACCTACTTGCACACGTCATGTGTTGCTGTACTTTTGTAAAGCAAATAGCTAGGCTGTCCCTTTAGACAGTGCTATTTGAGCTGCATTTCCAACATGACTAAAAGCCTGCATACATTGCTCTGAACAAAAGTGAAGAAAAGGCTGCACACTCATAGCCACGATGCAGGATAATTTATTGATAGAAATTACTGTATTTATTGATAAATATATTACCCTGACAGCCATATTATTGAGGACTGAGTCAGCTCTCCATTATTTTACCAGAGAATTTGGCCAGATCACAATCATATTTATGGCAGCAGCCAGAAGATGAAGTTTCAGGGTTAAACTCAAGCACACAAGCCCTGACCACTTGGGAGCTGCCTGGAGCAACCAGTCCAAGTCACTGTTGGCCATTAAGCTTTTACACTCAAGCAGTTGCAGGTTAAACGCCTTGCTGAAGGACACTTCAACAATAATGAGGGAGAGGAGCATTCTGACAATTATATTTGCCAAGTTAGGGTGACAAGCTTGATTTCAGCCTTCAGGCTACAGCAACCCTTGCTGTGTGGGTGTTTAGCAGGGTCGCTAGGGTCACTAGGACAACCTACTCCGTCTCTCACCCGCCAGGCCTCATCCACACAGTAACAATGAGGCTAGCTTGCTTGCTACTGTAGCTGGCAGGCACATACAGTGTTTTCTGTGCTAGATTTAAGAGATTTCTTTGTTAGCCTAGTACATTTGCACTACTGTATCCTGAATGTGTGCTCTGCATTCAACCCATACTAAATATTCGAAGCAGTGGGCAACTATTGATCAGTGCCCGAGGAGCAGTTACTGAACCCGGGATTCATATCTTGCTTAAGGACAGTTCACCGCCGGAATCAAACTGTGAACCTTTTGATTCCCAGACGACCGATCTACCCAGGAGGTAGAGCTACTGCTGCCCTTTTCTACAACCCGCTTCACTGCTCTACAACAGCATGACTGCCAGTTTTAAGCTAGTTTGCTTTCAGGGTAGGCACCAGTCAGCAAAACCTTTCACTCTGTCAAAACATGGCCAGAAATACCAAATAGGCAAGCTAGCTAGCTAGCTCTCTGTGAGTCAGTCACAGTTAGCTCCAATCAGTAGCTTTGTAACAGCATGTCAGCTAGCAAGCAGTTCATTCTCCCTCTCCCTTTACCTCCTGACTGATAATAGTAGTCATGGGACAGCGACTAGTGCCAGCCAATCTGAGCACAGGACACCACGCTGGCACGCTGGCTACCTACATAACTTTCACAGGCCAATTCACCAGCTTGTTGTCACATCCTGTCAGCTTCCATTTCAGATTTCACCAAACAACAACACCAGTTGCCATTCCACTAGTTGCCATTCCACTGCTGCACTGATCTGCCAACGCTAAATTTATAACACTAACCAAAAGCCACAAAAAAACAAATCTTCCTGTAGTGTGATTTGTTAACTACTTCAGGTTCAGGGTCAGGGCAAAGGGTATGTTGGATTACTGTGATATCTCTCAAAGAGTTTAAGTTGCTATTATGATGATTTTGACATCTAATAATTAAGTTAAGAGAAACTGCATGATGTCATTAGTTTCTGAGTGAAAGTTTTATTTTGATATAGTAGGGTAAGTTTGTTGACACCACTTGGCTGTGCCACCAACGAGCAGGCTGAACACCAACTGCCACTTCTTCTGTTCAAATTATTTACCCACCCCATTAGTCATGCAATTCTCTGAGGAATGGAAACTCCAAACACTAGGAGAGGATCGTTGAACTGGCGTTTGAACTAATATCAATCATTACTTCGCTTGTTGCTCATTGCTTCAGGACTTTGAAACGCTGTCCGAGTCAAACAAGCAGGCGGGCAAGTATCAAAGCCAGTGCCATGCTGTGGCCAGGAGGCCTAATGAGGTTTTTTGGGCAGCTCTGATGGGCATGGATGCTGAGAACTTGGCATTGCTCATCAACCACCAGCCAGCGCCAATAGGCTTCAGGGGACTGCGTAAGTGTGCGTACGTGCGTGAGTGCGTGCGTGCATGCATTGCATGTGTGTGAGTGAGCGAGTGTGCGTGCGTGTGTGACCACCAGCCTCTGCCAATATGCTTCACGAACATTGCCCAGCACTGCAAGGAAGGAGACAGGGATGGAGATAGGATGAAAAGACTCAAGAAATGGGAGAACAAGGAGCAGAATATAGAGAGGGAAAAACGAATAATAAATAATATAAACATTTTGAGGCAATTCAGATCCTTACAGGACACAGGACAGGCAGATGAGTGGTTGCCATGGTGGACAACCTTGGGCTAGACTTAACTAATTGTAGAGGCCAAACATGTTATAATGCCAGCAACATGTTGGAGCAGTGCAATCGACTTCAGGCACACTTGAAGCAAAGAAACCCATTAATCCATTATGTGCCTTGTGCTGCCAATTCTCTAAATTTAGTAGCTGTAAACAACAGAGAGGCCAGCAGTCCAAAGGTGGGAAATAATTTTGATTTACAATCCTTGTACACATTCAGCCTTGCATATATAGGTAGGGGTAGTTTTTTAGAAGGTTGATATCCATATACTTTAAAGTGACTATCAAACACTTAGTTGAGCTGGCGACTTGAGCTGACTCCACTCAAGTTCTTTGGAAAACTACTGTAAAATAAGGGAGGCGTTAGGGAGTATAATATGCTCCCTTATCTGCAGAGGAAAATGAGAAAGTAGCTGTGTTGGGAAAGTTCACTTAAAACATGAACTAGTTCAAGTTCAAAACTTTAAAAAAGAACTAGTTCATTTCATAGTTCATAATTCCACATTTTGAACTAAGTTCATGGTTCCCCCAAATTAACTATATAACTTAGTTATTTTTGTAAACCTATTTTTTTATACTTTTGTCTATTCAAATGTATTTATTTTTTGCTGCTGCAAGCTATTATTTGTCAAAGTTATTGACAAAGCCCATAAAGAACCACACACAGCAATTATTTCATCCAACTTAACATTGAGGTGCCCACAATATTTAGGTGCCCAAGTCTTCCTGAACCCTTAACACATGGGCTGCTCAGGTTTATAACATTTCTAGCTGTTGCTGCTGCCGCCGTTCACTCACGCTTTATTTTGAAGAGCCTCGGAAGCTTCGTACGTGTGCACGTGGGTGTCCACTGACGATTGAGGAAGATAATCCCTTTGTTTACAAACGCTTGCGAAACTAAAATCCAAACGGGGGCCGACCATCGCGTTATAGCGTCGCCGTGAAAACAATCAGATCTCTGCTTGGAAGAATGGAAATCAATGCAACCAGCTCTTGCCATTTTCTCTCTCTCTCTCTCTCTGCTACGGGGTGACGTATGGACTCGGGTCATTCAGAGGGCAGGCAGCTGCACGTACAGTTAACCCTTCGTTGTCTCGTTCAGGGACGAGACAACTCCTTTTGGCTGTGTGACAGCTAGTGGCCTTAACTCGTTACTGAACGAGTTTGGCTCCTTGGGTGTTAAGGCCTGTCCATAGAAATGTTCGGTGAGTTGCGATTTCCAACGTGCACATTTCCGAACTCTCATTCGGTGTAATGCTTTCAGAAGTCGCGAGTGACGTCATTTTGTAGTCGAACCGGACCTTTTGACTGAAAAGTTCGGTTTCGGTCAAAGTATGGACAGGCCTTTATTGTGAAGGTTGCTAACCGTCACGCACATCTGCATGTTTCCACGTTGGTTAAAATAGCTGATCTTCAAGCTCATGTAGTCTTGTGAATGGAACGTATTGTGAGCTTGCAGATCAGCTATTTTCTGCATGCAACACACGTCATACGACAAAGTACTCAGGCTTTACTTGGGAGACAACGTAACGAGGTGGAGACTCACACACAGAGCTTCATGTGAAGAGAAGCACCCAGCTGCAGAAAGCACCGCTCACATATCAACGTTCGCGAGGTCTGTGAGTCTGCAGTTGAAACAAAGAACGCTCAGTTTACGCTTGCCCAAAATATGAATGTGTTCATGAACAATCGTTCATTGAACGCGTTCAGGTACAACACTGATAAGTAGACACCCAAAGTGAAACCTGGACGACCTATGTAAAATTATATAAACTGGATATTGCATTTATCTTGCGATGCAACATGTTGTAGTTTGGAGATTAGCTCTTTTCTGTGAGCAACGCCATCGTAGGACGAAGTATGAATCAGACACAAAGAATTGAAAGGGAAGCATTAGCTGTACCAGATCTAGAGCTAGGTGCACAAACACATTCTCCAAAACAACAGAAAGTTAAAGAAATACTAAAATGACGGTGCAATAAAAACGATTGTTTATTTGATGCGAATGGAAACATTTAATGTGGTCATTGATAAGATTGACTGCATACAAGCACCTACAGCATGTGATCATTTAAGTAGTAAATTGACAAAGCAAACACACTCTCCTCTGCCTATCCCTCTGATTTGGAACGTGTACTATTTGCTTGTATACTGAAGGTATACAAGCAAGACCCAAGGCAAGTTAGTCTGTGGTCACGATAATCCGGCCACAGGGAAGACTTGTTGGGTGGAGAAGGCGAATGAGGAGAGACAGAGGAGAAAGTTACAGAAGATGAAAGAGAGAGATAATTAGAATGCTGGAGGCAGGGATACTGTGATAAGACAGAAGGCTGAAAGACAGATAGCATGACAGAGGTGATATCAATATGAGACAGAGAAAGTAAGACAAAACAAAACAATGACAATATGAAGACAGAATGTAGTGTACGAACAGAAGGGCAGAATGAGATAAAAGATCAGGAATGAAACAAAGATGGATGGTAAGAAAGAAAGACCAAGGATCAAGAGAATAACTTTAACTTGGAAGACAGACAGACAGACAGACAGACAGACAGACAGACAGACAGACAGACAGACAGACAGACAGACAGACGGACAGACAGACAGACAGACAGACAGACAGACAGACAGTAGTGAGAGAAAGTGCAGAAAAAACAGAGTGCAGCAGGGGGTTTCAGTCTGTGAGTGGAAGAGCTTTATGAGAATTACAGTAGTGTGTGTGCGTGTGCGCGAGAGAGAGAGAGAGAGAGAGCAGAGGGGCTTGTAACACAATGATGAGCACTGATGGAGCATAAAGCTGATGGGAGCCAAAACTCTCTTTCTCTGTGTCTATGTACATCAAAACCACTGCCAGCAGGCGCAGCAACACGTGCACGCCACACAAACGCATTACACATGCTCACGGATGCGCGGAAGCATGCACGCACACACACAGTGACATGTCCTCACAGTGCACCACATTCGATCTCAAGGTATACCACACAGACTTGAGTTCTACAGTCAGTATGCACACGCCGTGTTGCGCTTGCACGCGTGTGCACAGTCTCACTAGTATACAGTGCACACACGCGCACAGGCGTTACCCAGCTGTCAGCAGCACAGCAGATAAGCTGCTTTCCTGGTTTCTCATCTTGTTCCGTGTGACAACGCAGGAGAGCAGAAACAATACAGGAAATATATACTGAGGGGAGGATGGTGAGCGAGAGAGAGAGAAAAAGGGGTGGCAAGGAGAGAAGGACAAAATTATTCTGATACATAAAAAGGGAAATCAACCAGATTTCCACCAGATTGTGTTGCAGAAGTCTGGGAGGTCTGCCGATAATGTTGCAATCTGCCACCTGTCTGTGACATAGCAAAACAACTGAGCTCCCAAACGCACCCAAACTCCATTTGACGTGAGTGAGTCGAGAACAGGAGAGGAGAGCTCACTCTGCACAGGGAATCGGCATCCAGAAAGGATGACGCCAGTCCATCTCATTCTTCAAGTACGACTGTCACTTAAAACTGAGGCTATGGATCTGAATAGTCTGGTAGGATTCGCCCCGAAACATGGGCTGCAGATTGTAGTGTTGTTGTTTGGTTTCTATTCTGAATGTTTTGAAGGTTTGTACAGGGCTCTACATCTTGTATGGGCGTGTCCTCTCAGATTCTGAGCAGGGACAACTCCCTGGCCAGGGATATCATAGTTTTGGCCCAGAAGTTCTTCTGGCCCCCCTAGTGGCGAAAAAAAAAGAACTTCTGGGAACTCAGATTAGGGTCTAGACAATGGGCAATAGGTAACACGTACAGTACTGTCAAGATGCCTCTAAGCATGGTACATAACCCCCCAACAGCTCCAGTGGCGCTATTGAGTGACCAACCAGGTGAACACAGTAATTGTATCAGCTCTCGGCGTGTCACAGTGTGTGCAGTAAATCGTTGCGAACAAAATACCAAAGGTGCTCATTTCACCTTCCCTGGGTATAAAGTGTTTAAAAAAATGAAAGAAAAGGAAAAAAAAGAAAAACCTTGCTAAATGCCTGAACCGAGACATGGGTGTGACAAAGCATAGATTACATTATCATAAAATACCTGTTCTACTTGAGATGAGTTTAATGCATTAATGGGTATTAATGGGTAATTGCTTTCCTTCATCTCCTTAATTAAGCATCACCGTAGCCCCCCCAAGACAAATGATCTGTGGCACTGCGAGAGTCTGGC
Organism: Nannobrachium achirus; assembly: GCF_963921795.1. Taxonomy (NCBI): domain Eukaryota; kingdom Metazoa; phylum Chordata; class Actinopteri; order Myctophiformes; family Myctophidae; genus Nannobrachium; species Nannobrachium achirus. The sequence goes on along the minus strand of NC_137832.1, from coordinate 37,495,658 downwards.
AGAATGTTCACCTTAATCCTGTTAAGGTGGGGGGAATAGAAAAAACACTAGATTTAAATGAGATTAAACCACAGCTAAGCAGTCTCACACTAATTTCGAAGATTACAGGGGAAATACCACATCACAGGTTTTCTCGCACCTCCTTAATGAGAGGAGAAAACTGTGTTATGGGCTACCTACTTTGTTTTTATTAAGTTTGCCAGAAATCTTGCGGCTCTTATCTTCTAATGGGAACTCTCCCTTACGGGGAATATCTACACAAGTTCAGTAAATATTTTGAACTGGAATTCTCTCCCACACAGTTCACCACTGAAGGACTTGGGCCTTATTTCCACCATGAACAATTTCCAATCATACAGCAATAAGCGAATTCTGTTTTATGGCAGATTGCCTCTTCTACTAGAGGGGAAAAAGTAAACTTTAAAATTGGGCTTGAAGGTGCTTTGACCCTCCTGAGTCCATGGTGTGGACAATGAAGATGGAAGATGGTGGTTGTGAACTCAATCGACAGAACCAACCTGTGTCTCTCACAGACTGCTGAAGGAAATGGTTCCACGGCAGATGTTTAATTTTATATGCCAAAAATAGCCAAACTATTAAGCTCACAATACGTCACATGTTGGGGTGCACCAATGTCATGCTGATGCGATGAAGTATACTTTACACCAGGCTTTACTGAACCTGAAGATGAAACTGAATAACTTTTCAAAATGTGTCTATTACATCTTTCATCTCTTTCCCACTCCAAAACTTCCATTGTGCTTTAATGAAACACACGTTTGCATATATTGCATATATATATTTCTGAAATTGATAAATAAAGTTTCCTTTTTTTTGTTACTGAAAAATTACAAAAAAACAGTCTCTGATGTGTTATTGCCACTTTAACTCTCACATCAAATGGAAAAAAGGGGAACAAATATAATTTGCATATTTTCTAATTTGTACTAATTGAGGCGTTTGAATTACCCCATGAGACAGTTTAAAGGCATAAAAATGAGACAGAAGATGCAGTAAAAGCTGAATTATGTGCTTTGAAATAATGCCCCTCTCAAGTATATGAATGTATTCAATTAGGATACTTAATGCTTTTATGAGAGTTACTATTAAAAATGTGTTCATTTACGCAGAAATGATAAAAGTTCCACTGGGCGAAAAGAGCAAGAATCCCAAAATATCAAATTTTTATTCTTTCTGGAATACGGACATTTCCGTCACATATCCTGACTTTTTTTGATATGCACTATATCTGGTCAAATATGAACCAAATATACATCATGAAGACAATATGGTGTACTAGGATACAAGCAAATATTTTATTTTTGTCATATATATGTTCTGTAAATGACCTTAGGTCATATCTGTAAATATCTGATCACAATATTCTTTCTAGAATACTTGATGTGTCAAATATTGAGTTCATATATGACCTAAAGTCATATCTTTACAGTGGATCTGCTAGAGAATACTGACCATTTCTGAGGCATATTTAAGGTTTTGTTGACATCAACCATATCTTATCAAATATGGACAAAGTATACATCTCCTTGTCATATACAAAGTATGCATATACGTAATGAAGTAAAATATGAATATACTGACAGCATATTTTGACAAGAATAATGGCAACATCTGTAGCATATATCATCAACGATTTTCATATCAAATATACTTACTACAGATTTTGCCATTTGGCATGTTTTGTGTGAGATATTTAACTGATATTGATAGGTCATGAAACAGAGCATTTCTGATGCATATATGAGTTCCATAAAAATGCCATATCTGGTCAAATATGAACCAAATATATATCATGGAGACAAATCTTGTACTAAGATACAGGCGTAATTTTAATTTTGTCAAGTATATGTCCCGTAAATTAGCTCAGGTCATATCTAGAAATATCTGATCATAATATTTTTTCTAGAATACTTGATGTGTCAAATAGTGAGTTCATATATGACCTAAAGTCATATCTTTACAGTGGATCTGCTAGAGAATACTGACCATTTCTGAGGCATATTTAAGTATTTGTTGACATCAACCATATCTTATCAAATATGGATGAAGTATACATCTCCTTGCCATATACAAAGTATGAATATATGTAATGCAGTATATATGAATATACTGACACCCTATTTAGATTAGAATGATGGCAATATCTGTAGCATATATAATCAACGATTTTCATATCAAATATACTCACTACAGATTTTGCCATTTGGCATGTTTTGGGTGAGATATTTAACTGATATTGATGGGTCATGAAACAGAACATTTCTGATGCATATCCTAGGTTCCATGGAAATGCTAGATCTGGTCAAATATGAACCCAATATACATCATGAAGAAAATATGTTGTACTAGGATACAAACAACATTTTATTTTTGACATGTATATGTTCTGTAAATAACCTCAGGTCATATCTGGAAATATCTGATCATAATATTCTTTATAGAATACTTGATGTGTCAAATAGTGAGTTCATATATGACCTCAAGTCATATCTTAACATTAGATCTGCTAGAGAATACTGACCATTTCTGAGGCATATTTTAGGGATTTGTTGACATCACTCATATCCTATCAAATATGGATGAAGTATACATCTCCTTGTCATATACAATGTATGACTATTACCTAATGCAGTATATAAGAATATAATGACACCCTATTTTGAGTTGAATGGCAGTATCTTGAGCATATATTATCGATGATTTTAATATGAAATATAACTTTTACCGATTTAGCTATTCATCCTGTTTTGGGTGAGATATTTAACTGATATTGATAGGTCATGAAACAGCATTTCTGATGAATATCCTGAGTTTCATGGAAATGCTAGATAAAGACAAATGTTGTACTAGGATACAGGCGTAATTTTAATTTTGTGAAGTATATGTTCCATAAATTACCTCGGGTCATATCTGCCATTTGGCATGTTTTGGGTGAGATATTTAACTGGTATAGATAGGTCATGAAACAGAACATTTCTGATGCATATCCTGACTTTCATGGAAATGCTAGATCTGTTCAAATGTGAACCAAATATATAGCTTGGAGACAAATGTTGTACTAGGATACAGGCGTAATTTTAATTTTGTCAAGTATATGTTCCATAAATTACCTCAGGTCACATCTGGAAAAATCTGATCATAATATTCTTTCTAGAATACTTGATGTGTCAACTAGTGAGTTCATATATGACCTCAAGTCATATCTTTACAGTGGATCTGCTAGAGAATACTGATCATTTCTGAGGCATATTTAAGGTTTTGTTGACATCAACCATATCTTATCAAATATGGATGAAGTATACTAATATACTAAATAATGGGAATATCTGTAGCATATATCATCAACGATTTTCACATCAAATATACGTACTACAGATTTTACCATTCTGCCTGTTTTGGACGAGATATTTAACTGATATTGATAGGTCATGAAACAGTACATTTTATGCATATCCTGAGTTCCATGGAAATGCTAGATCTGGTCAAATATGTACCCAATATACATCATGAAGACAATATGTTGTACTAGGATACAAGCAACATTTAATTTTTGTCATGTATATGTTCTGTAAATGACCTTAGGTCATATCTGTAAATATCTGATCACAATATTCTTTCTAGAATACTTTATGTGTCAGATATTGAGTTCATATATGACCTCAAGTCATATCTTTACAGTGGATCTGCAAGAGAATACTGACCATTTCTTAGGCATATTTAAGGTTTTGTTGACATCAACCATATCTTATCAAATATGGATGCAGTATACATCTCCTTGTCATAATGCAGTATATGTAAATATTTTGGCAGCCTATTTTGATAAGAATAATGGCTATATCTGTGGCATATAATGATATTAATAGGTCATGGAAATTGACAGAATTGGGTGAGTTATACTGGGCAAAACAGACCAGACCAGTGTCATTGATATGTCATATTTGGTCAAATATGAACCCGATATCATGAGGACATTATATAAGGAAACCAGTTACATCTTATCTTTGTCATTTGTGTTCTAAATATCACTTTATATCTTATTTTTGTCATGTGTGTTTCAAAATATGACTGTATGTCCTATCTGGACATTCTGATGAGCACTATCCTTTTCTAGAATACAGATCAAATCTATGGCATATCTGAATGTGTCCCATTTTCGATGGTTCGATTTTCTTGGCATAACCCATATCTAATCAAATATGGATGAAGTATGAACATGGCTTAATGCAGTGTACTGTCTGGAATGTTGATAACCTATTTTGAGAAGATGACAATAGGGCCTATACTGTATGTAATATATGATCACCTTTTGCCATATATTGGGCCTGTTGAGGGTGAACTGTCTAAACTGATATTTCATGAAAAGTGACAGAAACTGGTCATTTTTACTGGGTGACCGTGAAATCCCCAACTTTTCTATGGAATACGAACCATTTCTTATTCTTAGTTTTCTATTACCTTGGAACCTTGGAAGACAGTGACAAATGTCATTTTTCACTTTATCCAAATTGAAAGTGTTCATTAGCGTTCTTGTGAAGTTTGGAAGTTATTAGCAAACGCGGCCACATGTTCTGTTATCAAGGTTATGTCCCCCAGGTTATGGGATCAGCTCTGTTGTCACAGATACAGTCCCAGGCAGTGGATGGAATTATAGCTACAGGATGCAGTACACACACTCGCACCCTGTCACACAGACAAGAAACAGACAAGAAAGCAGTAGCGACAGCTACTAAAGGTCTTGTAAAGGGCTTGTGGAGCTGTGTCCACACAAGACTGCATTTATGAGCATAGCTTTGGATATCATGTCCATAGCACAATGTTTATTCACAGGCGCAATGTTAAACCTTGTTATTTGCACATTGTTGTTTGCACATAGAACCTAGCAGCCCGAAACAATGTAAGTGTAGTGGGTTGACCTTTCCTGTAGGCAATCCTTAATTATGTGATGCTCCCTAATCAACCCTAATCAAGACAGGTGAGACACAGATGACTGCTAGTTTAATAAAAATGAAACACACCAGGCCATCATAGTAGATGGCTGGCTTGGGTTTATCTGGTGGTATGTTAGGTCACAGGGGGAGCGTATCGCTTTTACTACATGTCATCTTTTCGACACCCGACTCAAACCCTCACCCTAACCCTAACCTCCGTGGAGTGAGTCGTTAACCTTCCAGTCGAAATGATGGTCGTTCTAAAGAGCGTGATTTACCCGGTCACAAGTGCATGTCCATATTGGCATTCCCAGATATGGGTTTAAATTAATATTGATGACTCAGGGATCGACCACACTGGTTATCGTGAGACTGACACAATATTTATGACAACAGGGATCTTGGCAATATATGGAGATTGATATTAGGCATGAATGGCACACGCACAGACGGACAGACAGACATGATCTGCAGGTTTTCATGCTAAATAGATTTTAAACTTTGTCTAGTACAAGCAATTGATAAACTATTATATATTTCCCAACCTGACTTCATCTCTGCTCCTCTCTTTCATTCTGAACTGTGAATTTATGTGATATTTATTGGGGTGAAACCCAGGTGAAACTGGTTGCCCTGGCCACAAAATCATGCACTATTCATGGTTGTGGTAACGACTGACTTACTCAACATCAGGTAAATGACTGAATTACACACAGCCATGATCAAATGAGCAGCCTCCACTCCTGAAGTTTAACTAAGCATATAGGCTATGTGCACACAGTGAGTGCATAACCCAAAGTCTGCAAATCCTTTGAGTGCTCATATGTACCAGTATTGTATAATACAGATTACATCTATGGCATATCTTTGTGTGTCACAATTACATACAGTCTATCTTGGGTTCATATTATGTAAAATATCTAACTGATGCAAGTTACAAAAGAAATGGGTCGAGCTCAAGAGCTTTAAGTGGATACAGACTGTCTCACAGGTCAAAATGGGATTGGGCCTATAGATTCCAAAGACCTTACCAGGGAAGCTAAGCATAATGAGTCTGTTTTTATACCTTTAATAAACAAATGGAGTCAGCTTGTAAATGTCCTTATTTCTGTATGCATTGCAAAGGATTATGCTTTGCTGGGGATAAAAACAGAACCTCTCTGGTTAAAGACCACATAAAGTATGCAGTTGAAGGGACAGTAAGGTGTCATTACAGTTAGGGACATCTGAATGTTTATGAAATTAAATTAATTAGGATCATAGCATTCATTGGACTATCAGCGTCTCTCTTGAATGTAATGGTAGTTACAGGTAAGCATGAGCATTCAGTTAATCTTGGATGTGAACAAGACCAGTATAACTGGGGAGTTTATAGGCATGGACATAGTGAACAAGGTATCTAGCAAGAATGTCAAAGTTCCTTGATAAGCAACCCCTGAGGACACTAGCCACTTCATTGGTCCATCGTACCATTACATTGGCTCAACAAAAAACTAAAGATAGACCGCAACAGTGCCGATTATAAACAAATGTGGGTTGTCCTTAAAGTCCAAGACCATTTCAATTTCAATGTTTTGAATCCTAAATAAGAGCTAGTGTATCTAATCTGAAATGACAGGAACTTAGAGGACAAGTAGGCCTATATTTCTTCAGTGGGGGTATAACAAAATGCATTGTGGCCTAAACTCGGGCGATAAAGAGAGAAAGACAGACAGACAGACAGACAGACAGACATATAGGCACATGATGCTTATCTAACAGTACACAGCAGCACTGCTTTGATAATGACCTCTGAATCTTGAACCCTAGAGTCCATGATTAAAGGCATATCATTCAGCCACAGAAGGGCTTACATACAACTGTTAATGGAAAGGTCTTGACCTCAGCTGTCATAGGTCATTGTTGAACATCTATGGGACACCATCAAATGGGGTATACCCATTTAAAGATAAAAAACTCACACAATAACAACATATCCCATAATATCTCCTGGCACAGGGATCATCAATGTCTGTACATTGACACATGTGGTGAGACTTGTCTTTGTCCATGGTAGATGGCAAAAATATCATTCAGACAAAAATGTCCACCGCAAGCCAGCATGGCGATGAACCCTGCCTGGGGTATCCACAGTTTAATACTACATACTATTAACTATGAGGTTTATCAATGTGAAACATTATAGATGTGACATAGAACTTGTTACAAAGTGTACTAATCAGCCCAACATACACAACCCAGTATGGACGGGAACCCCTGTTTTATCCCTCAGGCGGGGGAACACATTTTTGTGTTGTTTTTCTGAAAACTTAGGTCAGGCTTTAGAAGGTATCGACCTTAGGTCTTAATGGGTTAAAAAAAAAACAGTAAAGATATATGGAATGGCAACCTGATATTAACTGCATTAGTTCTCGAAGTGGGGTCCTTGAGGGAGTTCCAGGGGGTCCCCCGCTAAATGATAGTTAGGAATGAAATGGACCCTTATGGGTAACTCATAGAGTGTACAAATGGAACCAAAATGGACCATTAACATTGATTTTACAATAAATTGGGGTCTCAGATAGAAATGCCATAGAATGGGGTCCGTACTTAGACTAATGCATGTCAAACTGGGGTTCTTGCAATTAAAATAGTTGAGAATCACTGCTAGACTCATCAAAATCTTCTCTAATGGAAATGTTTCTTCTTTGAAATGTTTGAGATCCACTACCATAATGTATTCCTCAATGCTTCAGAAGCTTAATATAAAACTATCCTGCTTGAAATGAGTAGGCCTATAATACAATAAAAACATCATCATACAACAGACACGACATACACGGTTATATAAGCAAATTATCATCTGTAATTAAATCTGATATATATTATAGTTTGGAGGAAACATATGAAAGATGAAGGGAGCCATCTTTGTAGTTACAGAGAGGAACACAATATATGTGTTTTTATGGAAAGCAGTTTGAAAATCAACTACACTTCCCACAATGCAATTGCAAATGCCTGATTGGCTGTGTGTCATGTGACTGTGACGTGGCCAGCTACCATTGGCTCTGCTGAGAGCACACCCCCACTTTGAATCCAAACAGCCAGCAGCACACAGCACAGCAGTTACTGTACATTTGTCACCAACAGCAAGCATTGAGAGCTGCTTGTCTAAAAGTGATTTAGGATAAAGCTAAACTAAATAAAATCACTGTTGATTGTTGAACAGGAAGATAGGTTGCTGCCAATCTATTTGTGGGATTAAATCTACATTATGGAGACTTTTGGCACACAGAGAAGGAGTTTTGGAGCAGGGAGATGACACAGGTATGTAAAGCTATTTCAAGTGATTGCTTTTGCTTCCAGTATTCTTTACAACTTCACTATTTACAATTCATACTCCAGTGTTTTCAGCCCTTTTCATGTCAAGGACCCCAAAATCCAAAATGTAGACTATTTGGCTGCAGACCCCTTTTAATATGTGACAGGAACCCTCATTCCTGTTAAAATGTTTCCATTATACAAGGTCCATTATATATTCAGCAGTTAAATTGCTTTATTGTGACAGTAATCATTGCTATAGAGTGTTTGTTTAGTAACATGTTAGGTTGAGAACCACTGCACTAGTGGTCTATGAGGTGGTTCCAGGTGGTCCCCAGCTAAATAATGTTGATAACCAAATGGACCCCTATAGATATTTTAATTATTGTAAAATCAAACCAAATGGACAAGCTAAATTATTGTTACACATGATCTGCACTAAAGTATTGGGTATGAGACTGAGAGGCTAAATCTCACTAAATGGTGAACCATATGGCTCAAATACATAAATAATTGATATCAAAAAGGTTTGAAAAACACTGATTTAGTGCCATAGTTCTCAAAGTGGGAGTGGGAGCTAGTGAGTTACAGGAGTTCACACTGCATTGTGTGTGTGTGTGTGTGTGTGTGTGTGTGTGTGTGTGTGTGTGTGTGTGTGTGTGTGTGTGTGTGTCATGAAATGTGATCTTACCATAATCCCAGTAATCCTTAATAATATTCCATCATATTCAAGGGTTGTTGAGAAAGATACATTCAAATTAGACCACTGCAGAGGGCAGGTGTGTTTGTCCAGCCACCAGCTGACACTAGTTTGAATCTGCATCAAGGCAATTAGGCTATGCTTCTGCCCAGTCAAAATCATTTCAACAGAAAATGTACTTTAGTATTAGGCTACTTGAGTGAGTTCACCAACAAGTAAGACAGTAATGCTAAATTCATAACTATATATTATACTCCCACACAGGGTTGGTGACCTGGCAGAAAACCTACATTCAAAATGGGATGCCATCATGGAGAATATTGATGGAGTGGACACAAGAACTTCCTCATCCAAAATCCCACCTGCCTTATCAGAAGTAAGTGTGGTATTGCATTAATTTGGGGACATATGCCCTTACATTGGTTGTAATTTTAACAATAACAATAGGATTTCCTGGCATACCTGTGATCCTAGATTACTGAGGTACTACACTGTCTCTCTGCATTCTATGTATGTGTTAACCTTGCTCACTGTAAGTCGCTCTGAATTAAAAGCTTCTGCTAAATGCCTAAATTGTAAATTTGATTTTACACAGTTGAAGTTAACAGATTGCGCACTGACTAATATTGAAAAATGTAATATTGGTGCAAGTGATTTGTTTGAAAAGGTTAGTTTTCTATTCAAACATTAGTGATTTCTATAATGTTTTCTAAATTAAATAACAGGGGTCTCCCTTCACTGCAACTTGCAACTCTAGATTGTTTTTAAACATGTTGAATCTAGAGCTGCAACAACCTTTGGCAGCCCATACATCTAAACAGAAAACAGAAAACAAAAGGTGAGTTTAAAATAATTTGGTACTGTCAGATGGGACTGTTTGTTTGGATGTACGGGCAGTCAATAGTTAGTGGTGCAACTCTGGATTGCAGATTTGTACATTTGGTCTGCTAATTTCTTCGAGTCATCACTATCCTTTTGAGATGCCTTTATTATATATTTAGAGTTCATTTAGTTGTATTTCTTGTTTAATTCACTAGAGGCTTGCAATAGAGCTTATGAAAACCTAAAGGCCAGCAAGAAGATGGAGCTGGATGGGCCCATAGAGGACGTGAAGAGGAGAAAGACGATTACCAGCAGGAGAGATCGGGTGAGTTATTGCCCTGTTGTATTACGGTTGCATTTGTTTGATCATGTGAATTATCAATTACCTTATGTAAGGGATATAACAGTGAGGTGGTCATTGCTGAGAAATGGTTTCACTACTCACAAAAACACAAAGGCAGGTTTATGATCTTAAGCTTATTCTACAGGTCTGGGCAATAGCATTGTTGTCCAGTCCAGATAGGTGGCACACTTGAGCGAATCAAAGATTCTGTCTGGTGGGTATATTCTATTTCCTGGCCAAAGGTGGATTTTACCCAAAAGGTGGGGTTCTGAGAGGCTTCCTACCATAGGCTTTCATGAGAGCAGTGATAGCTGAGTGGTTAGTATCCACACCTAGGACTCCGGAGGCCCCAGAGGTCGCAGGTACGATCCCCCGCTCCAGCTATCACTGCTCCCCTCTCCCCCGCGCTCCTTGTGGGCAGCACCGGGTTCGGCTGGGTTAAGCTGGAGAAAAAAAGCAGCTGGGTTGGGCTGCGATATCTGAATTTCCCTCGCGGGATGAGTAGGTATTCATTATTATCATGATGGTATCATGAAATTGCCTTTGAGTCAGTAAATATCAAACTGTTTACTCAAGTGTTGTGATGATTCCCAAGTGGGGGTCCACTGATGAGTAACTAATGCAACATTGTTTTCTCACCCAACAGTAAACATACCAATATACAGCATAAGTGTATACAGACTTTTTTTTGACGGCTTTCATTGTAAGCTTGTAGATTTTAACAATATTTATCAGTGGAACAGTCAACTAAATGTAATGAATCAACTCCTGCAAGTCCAAGTGCTTGTCAGGGTGGGCATCCCCAGTTCAAGTATGATTATTATAATTTTTTCTAGACATAATATAGCCCCCATAAAGTCATTTTGGATGGAAGCTGGCAGCAAGGGCTGCTGGTAGCAGTGAGTTGGATGATGCCTGCGACAAGCTGTTGAGCTGAAGTGGATGCATCTGTAAACCAATTGAAGAAGTAACTAATAACATTAGTTTTTCTTCCCATCTGTAACATGTAGAGTATTGTCATACAGTTCATATTGGATGAAAGTGATCTCTAGTTTTCCAGAGCTTTAAGGCCTATTGCATTGTTACATTGTGTTGCCAAGAACAGGGTCAGATTCATTTTGTGACCTTGAATAAGTGTTTCAGCTGGACCAGAATAATCCCTATTCTTTAAGATCCTAGTTGGGTTGGAGTTTGAAAAGGGTAGACATTAACGTGTTCCTGGCCCTTCTCTAGTCGCCAGCATTGATTATTGCCCTTATCTGTTTCATTCAACTTCCTCCTTAGTGGGCAGCAAGTGTAATGCAGGTAATCGCTTTTTTATTGCCAGGTTTGACAAGAGAAACAAGGGACTGGGTATAAGTCAAACAAGCACAAAAGAACTAGGCTAAGTTTGACCACTCTACAGTACACCGGCTATTTGAAAATGGCAGATCTATAAGGTTTGTTAACCATCTATGTGTGCAGTTAACCTGGTCATGTCTCCTCCTATCTATGCTGGCCTACAGCAGAGCTCAGAGTGGTCTCAAAATATGGTTAGCTGTTTGATATTAACTTGATTATAACAAATGAGGCAAATAAGCACATTTTATTTTTATTTATTTTTACTTTTTACAATGCAGGGCAACGGTTTAGGGAGTATGTTTGTACAATATTTATTCAGTGGAGTTATAAGCAAAACCCCAAATCAGCCTGTTATAGTGAAGACGGACAGCCAGGAGTGAAAACATTGTCTCCCAATGCCTTCGGCCTGGTGGAGACAACAAGCCTAAAATTGCTTATTATAAGCAGACAAGGCAAAACTGGGGGCCCCATATCAAAGGTTTTCCTTTTGACCAGAATGGGTGAATAGAACATGTTGAGTCTAACCTCCTCTTCCCATCTGTTACACAGCTCTTCAAGAAACAGGTCGGTGTTGGACAGAAGATACTGTCCAAAGAGGACCAGCTATACCTCAGCGGTGCAGCTGCAGACGCCAATTTCGTCAGTGACAAGGACAAAACTGTTTTCAAAATCAAATCACCAAAGTGGCGCTCATCACGGCTGTCCAAAATAATGGCGGACTGTCGGAAGGTCCTGGATGACAATAGGAAGAAGGGTGTGCAGCCCAGGTCCACCCATGTTCGCACCTATTGTGGACAATTTATGCCCTCCTGCAGAGGGCAAGCAGATCTACCTGCAGCAGAGTGAGGAGGACACCACTGGGACTTAGTAAGGCTTGTTATAGGCTCTGAGTACAACTGTACTCCTGGGTTTTTAGAAGGGGCATCAATTTTTCCTGTTCAGATTCCCATAGCTTTGTTTCATTGGCTCAGCAGCAGATTTGAACCAGAATAACCAGAACAAGCTATGGAAGAACGGGAAACATTTATGCCATCTTCTAGAAACCTGGGATTATAGTTTGCACAACGCCAATTAACGGTGGTGTTCTGTTCATGCTTTTGGTTCTGATTTGTTTATTCTGTCCAACAGTGACCTGTTTCAAATATGGTTCTTACCTACCTGGAGTGTGTTAAGTAATAATTGGATGTGTTCTATTAATTTTATATTCAACAATCCCTGTGTGTGTGTGTGTGTGTGTGTGTGTGTGTGTGTGTGTGTGTGTGTGTGTGTGTGTGTGTGTGTAAATATTGTTCTCAAAATACTGTTCTTAGGTTTTAGCCCCCGTTTTAAAAGAACATTTAAAATAACATTTGCTCTAAAAAATAAATATTTGCTTAATTGCATTAAGTGATTTTCATGTGTTGAAATGTGTACCTTCATATTTAATTTTTTGACTATCATTTGGTGTAGAGAGAAAGGAGCGGACCTAGTATAGGCTCATGGGGACAATGAACTGTGTCCTGGTATGGTGAATCATCCTGATATGGTCCATGGATGGTATACAGGTTATAGGTCATATCAATCATGAATGTATCCTGACATAAAAATACACCTGGTGTTTGGACTTGACATATGGTTACAGGTCATATCAATACAGTATCCTGAGCTAAAATACACCTGGTGTTTGGGCCTGAAATATGGTTACAGGCCGTATCAATACAGTATCCTGAGCTAAAATAGACCTGTTGTTTGGACCTAATATATGGTTACAGGTTGTATCAATACGGTATCCTGAGGTAAAATATACCCGGTGTTTGGACTTCCTATATGGTTACAGGTCGTATCAATACAGAATCCTGAGCTAAAATACACCCAGTGTTTGGACTTAATATATGGCTACAGGCCGTATCAATACAGTATCCTGAGCTAAAATAGACCTGTTGTTTGGACCTAATATATGGTTACAGGTTGTATCAATACGGTATCCTGAGGTAAAATATACCCGGTGTTTGGACTTCCTATATGGTTACAGGTCGTATCAATAAAGTATCCTGAGCTAAAATACACCCTGTGTTTGGACTTCATATATGGTTACAGGTTGTATCAATACAGAATCCTGAGCTAAAATACACCAAGTGTTTGGATTTGAAATATGGTCACAGGTCATATCAATACAGTATCCTGAGCCAATGTACACCCGGTATTGGCACTTGAAATATGGTCACAGGTCATATCAATACAGTATCCTGAGCTAAAATACACCCAGTGTTTGGAATTGAAACAAGGTCACAGGTCGTATCAATACAGTATCCTGAGCTAAAATACACCTGGCGTTTGGACTTGAAATATGGTTAGAGGTTGTATCAATACATTGGATATGAGTTATGACTCATCTCCAGAAATGACAACTGTCCATTTCTGATGAGATATTTTAGACACTGCCTGGAGTTATTTTCCGAATATGGCATGTGGTCGTATACAGTATCTGGGAAAAGATTAACTCCATATTCTAGCAAGAATAAAGTGGTCCCATATTGGGAGTTCGATATGCTCCGAACATGAAATGTATTTCACTTGCTGTTCGGAGAGTATCCAATCTGGATATCAGCACATATATAGTTACAGGTCATATCAATACAATATATGGATTTAAGATACTTCTGGTGTTTGGACTTGAAATATGGATAGTGGTCATATATGTATAATATCTTGACATTGGATATGAGTTAAGAATCATTTCCAGAAATGACAGCTGTCCATTTCTGATGAGATATTTTAGACAGGGATTAGAGTTATTTTCCGAATATGGCATGTGGTCGTATACAGTATCCGGGATAAAGATTAACTCCATATTCTAGCAAGAATAAAGTGGTCCCATATTGGGAGTTCGATATGCTCCGAACATGAAATGTATTTCACTTGCTGTTCGGAGAGTATCCAATCCGGATATCATCATACATGACTTGTATCTGGTAATATTCGGGCAACGATATCTAGGGATTCTTGGTCTTTTTGCGCAGTGTTCAGTAAAGTCTTCCTTCCTCCAATTCCCCTTCTAGTGCAGCAACAGAGTTAACATTTATAACCATCTAAAATTAAAACATTTAAAAAATCAAACCAAGTTTGAAGTGAGTGGTTGTGCGTGTGTGTGCGCGTGGCTGTGTGTGTAGCAGTTAATTTCAGGGTTGCGTGTGTGCGTGTGTGTGTGACTCAACAGTGCCACTTGGTCACCAGCGGTATTGCAGCTCAGGCTACAAAGTAACATGGACAGATATTAACATAGATAGTAACATAGATAGTAACCTGTAATCTGAATGTCTCCTAAGCATTAATATAGAGTTTAAATGGTTTTCAGTAGCACTCACTATAAACGCACGGCACACAACTCAGACAGAGACAGAGGTGCGACGCCGCACTTCGAACACCAGTCAGAGCGTCACTAAATGCAGCATTAGTCAACGAAAAGATATGGAGTGACTTCCAGTGACACAAAATAAGCCCCGTAAGTCAACGCATTACGTCTGTCAACAAGGAAGTGGACTGGCATGTTGTTGTTGATGCGTTAATGAGTACTCCATGCGGATTAACCACATTCTGGATGATCAAATAAATACATATGGTAATTCATAGGATAGATAGGGAATACTAAATGAGGGTAAAGATAGCAAAGCAAAATGTAATGTAAAGATTATTTTAGGTACGTATTTGGGTGCATAAAAATACTCATTTAGCATTTACATTGTGAGTGATAATATTTTTCAAAGGATTTACACCACATCGTGGGATTTGTGGACAGGGACTTTAAATCCACCTGATTCCTTACTGTCCTCATTCCTTGCCCCCCTCCTTCCTCCCTTCATCACAGAATTCTACAAGCGGAATATAAATACAGTATATTCAGTTTCACCGTTTAAGCAGTCTTATGGTACATTTTCATCCTGAGACAAAACAATCAAGCCTTGCCTATGAACACAAACTTTGCCATGAGAGGTTACATTTTTCATAACATTCATCCTTCCAGACCCTTCCCCCAAATGAGATAGATATATTCACCAAATGAGGTTGGACAGGGATTTTTTTTCTTCCCTCTCTCCTAATTACGTCCTAATGAAGTATTTTTGTTCTGAATAATTAAATCTTTTTGTCACAGAGATCATTAGCCTACATTCTACATTCTTCTGGTATTGTCTTCTCTACAGCCCATTTGTAGCCTTGATAGGACTCATCACCGGCAGCAGCTTAATTTCTATCCCGTCGTAGGATGGTGTCCCTCGCTGAAAACGGTCTACACAAGCTCAAAATGCATCGCAGAGTTTGAAGACCGGCTATTTTTGTGGGGAGATACCGACCATGCCGTCGTATGACAAAGTGTGAACCAGGCACAAGAACCAGCATTTAAACCTGCACTGGTCTAACACTTAATGTGTACACACATGCCAACCATCCTTTGTGTTGCTAGGGTTTAAATCTAGACAGCCAGCGAGTTTTAATAAGGGATCTGAGCAAAATAAGAGGTGAATGATTATCTTTATCTATATCTGGGGGAAATACAGCCTCTGACAAGCTAAACTGCAGGTCATCTCATTTGGTTCAGATAAAACACACATAGCAGCAATGACAAATGAAGACAGAAAACACACAAGGAGAGCCTCATTTATCTCATGCAACTGATGTGTCCACTTCAAGTCCTTGTCAAGGCAAATCAAGGGCACCTCATCTATTCCAATAATAAAAGACATACTCAGATATCTTACTATGATCAAAAGCTGGAGTAGAAGTGTTATTGTTATTAATTTGGTTGATTCTATGCGGTTTTTCTCATGGAAAACCACACAAGTATACCCCCCGCCCCCCCTTAAGTAGTAAATAGTGCCAAGTAGGCTACTGGCAATTAGGAAGCCTCAGTTTAAGTAGCAGGTCAGAACACATTGTACAACCATGTTGTACTGTATGACGCTGCAGTATCACAGCCCAAACTACAACCATCGCATATTGTTACTGTATGCCAGGGTGAGACATTCAGAACAGGGTCTGTTTGTCTCTCTGTTTAAGTGTTTGTGGCTAAGAACTGATCAGCACCACATTTCTCATGCACACTAGTGGGCCAAGAAAGTACATCCCTTAGTATTTTCAAATATTGCACTTTTTGTTGTCACATTGGCTCATATGTGACATCTGAGACACACAGGGAAGCCAAGCCGCTATTAGAACCCTTCTTGTTATGTTTTTATTCTGTGGCCTTTAGGGGACAAGCTGTCTGGAAGAGGGTCTGTCTGTGTGTCTGCCTGCGGCTAATCTGGCAAACCACTGGTCCGATCAATGCACACATTCTTGTGCTGCTAGTAGGCAAATTAAGCAAATCGCAGAATATGTTTAACATAATTTTTAATGTGACTTTTATGTCAATGTTCTTCACATTTTGTCAAGAATGATGTCATCAAATGATGCCAAAGATCCACTGGAAAGCTACATGTAGATCTTTATACAGTGCAAACTGCAATTGTCCACTATAACTATAACACTATAACTATGCACGTGTGTCGCGTTTGCACTGCTCACTTTGCACAGGTGCGATTTCTTTGTATGATCTGAATTGAATACACCACAACAAGCATGCATTTTGTTGCACCTTGTATAACTACTGCATTTGAAAAATAAAACACTGAAAATACTGGTCTTCTGCATGATGAAGCCATTTTGGATGATGCAGAGATGGGAGAAAAACAGATTATTTAAGAAAGAGAGTAAGACAGAAAGAGAGAGTGAGGCAGAAAGAGAGAGTGAGGCAGAATGAGAGAGAGAGAGAGAGAGAGAGAGAGAGAGAGGGAGAGAGAGAGAGAGAGAGAGACAGAAAGAGAGGGTGAGGAACAGAGGAAAGGGAAAAGAATATAACTTTGTCCTTCATGGATCCTTGGAGTAGGGCTGTCAAGTGTGACTACTGGCTCGTGTGCGTGCCCGTGTTTGTGTGCGTGCACGTGTCTGTCTGTCTGTGTGTACTCTGTGTGTGTGCACATCCCTGTGGCTGTCATGTCTCGTGTCTCTGAGAACCTGGAGCTTTGACAGCCAAGTCCAACTCTGTCTGTCTGTCTGTGTCTATCTGTGTGTGTGCCTGTCTCTCCCCTGGCCAAACAGACGGAGAAACAGCTGCAGAGGGAACACCGAGGGACACTGGGACAGAGAGAGAGAGGGAGAGAGAGAGAGAGAGGGCAAAGAAGGAGGAAGTGGATGTTTCTGTGTAGGATAGAAGAGGGAAAGAAAAAAAAGATGACAATACAATTCACACTGTGATTAATTATCCTCATTGAATCTTCTCTGTTGGCCAAGAAAAGAGCTGAGGAAAGACAACTAGCAACCGTGCAGAGCTCTCGTGCACGTGCAGGACTCAGGAGCACACACACACACACACACACACACACACACACAAAGAGAGGAAATTAACAGGGCTCAGGGCAGCAATGTCTGTGAATGTTCATAAAAATGCCCCTGAAATTGTGATGATGCGGCCAAAAGAAGAAAGACCTTGAAAGATTACAGCCAATATTGAAAAGGAGCCTGTCAGACTTCTAGTTTGTAGCTATTTGTGCACAGTTTAATGTTGGCTGTTTTATAAAACATTAGAAACAGATTAAGTTGCGGATGAAATTGGCGAGCAGATGCTAAGAAATGCCCCCCAAAAGCTTGGCTCGGACAGGGAGGTAAAAAATTGTCTGTGGTAGGAAGCATCAACTAACGCAGACACCAAACAGATCACTCCAACCTGAACCACACAAAACATGCATGCACACGCACGCACGCACGCCAGCGTGCGCACCCACACACACACACACACACACACACACACACACACACACACACACACACACACACACACACACACACACACACACACACACACACACACACACACACACACACACACACACACACACACACTATACACAACTACTTTGACAGTTGGGAGTGTACATCTGCCATGCTATTTCTGTGAGTGATAAAAAGTTGACAGCATATGGCATTCGATATCATGTTGTAGCAGTAGGAACATGATGACGACATACATATACACATGCAAACAATACAGATTTGTCACCAAAGGCTAGCTGGCCACACTGCTGGCAATGCATCCTAAATAACCCTCTTGGCTGATGCACTCTCTATAATACAGAACTAGAACGGTGTATTATTCTTTTTATGTCCTGCAGCAGGCCAGCTTCCAAATTTAACCTTAAGGAGGGACTGAAAAGAGAACAATGTCACAGCCTGGCTCCAATACTGCAATCAAGATGGGAGTATTTATTTACAAAATAAAAATAAAGAACGGAAAGAATGAGAGAGTCTGTGGTGAGTCATGTGGGGATTTATGGATGTACTGCATCCACAAGCAGAGAGATAGACTCCGTGGGAAGGTGGTGAGCTTTGATATCATAAAACAACACCAGGCTCAGGTTTGGCTCATGAAGTTCACCACATTCTAGTTCCCTAATGGACTCACTGCTGTAAGACAATAAACAAACTAAAACTTAAACAACTGCCTGAAAATATGTGCAGGTGTACTTTTTTATTGATTGAATACTTTATTAGACTTACAGTAAGACATTAAGGCTAAGAGGATAACACAAAAAAGGGAACTTCGATTTATTTAATTCATCAACATAGCATAGAATATTAACACACATGTCATCAACAATTACAAGCAACTATACAAAGGTCGGATAAACGGCGGCAGTGAATGACACCTCCTATCGGTGGTGAATCAAGTCTACCTCCCCTTGTGGTTTTCTGATGTTTTTCAGGCCAATTTTGAAAGATCCTTTAATGGTACTGTATATACAGTAAGAGTATACTTTCTCTCCATCTTTCACAGAACAACCTTCTGGAGCCCAACCAGTCAGGATTCAAACCGGCCCAATCCATGGAAACTCAACTCCTTGCAGTCATAGAAGCACTACATTCTGCCCAGGCTGCCTCCCACTCTGCAGTCCTGATTTTTCTAGACCTATCAGCACCATTTGACACAGTGAACCACCCACCAGCTGCTCCTGGACACCCTTGCTGACATAGGCATCACTGGTTCTCCTCCTACTTAACTGACCGGACCTACTGTACCAGGTTTCCGCACCCTCCTAACTGGGGTCCCCCAGGGATCCGTACTTGGTAGACTCTTCCTCACCCAGGAGTCAGCCCAGCTTCTTATCCAGACAAAAAACTTGACTACTGTAACTCTCTCCTTACTGGCCTGCCGGCATGTGTACTTAAGCCAATGATCCAGAATGCCACAGCACGCTTGGTCTTCAACCAGCCAAGGTTTTTACATGTCTCGTCCCTTCTCCGCTCCTTCCATTGGCTCCTAGCTACTGCCCGCACAGAGTTCAAAACACTGATGTTGGCCTTAAAGCAACCAATGGATGGCACCCCCATATACTCAAAGCCTGATCCAACCCTACAAGCCCTCCTCCTGCTCACTCAGATCAGCTAACACAGGGAAGCTGGCAGAACCTTCGTTAAAAACAGCTGGGACAACCCTCCCAATCTTCCGTCGTAATCTGAAGACTCAACTCTTCAGACTCCACCTAGCACGTAGCACAATTGGCATAGCAAGGTTGCCCTAGCCTCAACGACCCTGCAGGCTTATGCAATGACCAAATGTAATTTAGATAGCATGCGATGTAGACAGATACCAGATCATTGTTGACCTCGTATCCTGTAGTGTGTATTGTTCAATTTACAGATTGATTTCTTTGCATATTCTGCTGTTAGA
>NC_137832.1:37460466-37472966 GCF_963921795.1 Nannobrachium achirus | reverse complement strand
GGCCAGAGGGTACATTATGTTTTCACTCCTGTTTGTCTGTGGGTCTTTGAATAGCTAATCTCTGGCACAGCTGGACAGATCAGCATGAAACGTTGCATTCACACTCAAGGCCAAGGCAGAACCTCTGCACCACATTTTTCAAAATCAGCCTCATCGCGGCGCTCTAAACAGCCCAGAGACATTTAGTACATTTAGGCAAAACATTTTGCAACTGTTCCTACAGATTTAGTCCAAAATTAACGCAAATCTGCACACATTATCTCTCTATTAACATGATCAAGATGTATCTGTCAAATATTTCAGTTTCCATTCTGATGAACTACGATTACCATTTAAAAATGTTGCACAAAGTGGCATAAATCAAGTGATGCAGTGTCCGTTTGACCTGAAACTTTGGTAAATGGTAAATGGTGCATTTATATAGCGCCTTTATCCAAGGCGCTTTACATTGTGCATTACATTTACCCATTCACACACACATTCATACAGTACACCGATGGTGGTGGAAACCCCAACCAGCTCACCGGTAGCAACTAGGGGTTCAGTGTCTTGCCCAAGGACACTTCGACATGTTGACAGGAGGAGCCGGGATTTGAACCTCCGACCCAGATGTAGCACTAATGAGATGTAGGACTTATGGGCAGTCCCCTGGATCATTGGCCAACCTGCTCTACTTCCTGAGCTACAGGAGCTTCCCTTTGCACGCACATTCCCAGTAGGCGACCATTTTGCTCTCTTCAGTAGAGCCTTCTTGTATGTTTACAACAAATATAAAGTTTGTACTTAAAGAGCTTTTGTCTTGGCACAGGACCAATACATGTCAGCAGAGATGCTAAAAACATCTCGTGCTCATCTGAGAACGACCAAGAGAGATGCCAACATTTACGTCGCAGTTCCGCTCTGTATCCTAATTAGCTAATCTAACAGCCCCTTGACATGTTTCTGTGTACACAGATGAGTTAGAGCTTCCTAATCTCTAGACTTGTGGTTCTTTATGGATGATTAGCCTCGTTCATAGGGGACTCATGCAAGTTAATGAGAATCATGTAATTGACTATGTGGAAGTTGAATGGCTCACAGAAGGAACCCATTACTCCAGCTCACAGAATACTGGATTCCAGACCGAGTCCAAAGTATGTTGAACAGAATGAGGATGTGTCCTCCTGCTATGAAGAAAAAGCACATGCCTAGAGCGCATTTTCAGCTGAAAATGAAAAACTCCACATCCTCCACCCCCAACAAATCGGTACGGGTCATATCACACCCTCATCCAGGGGCTCCGTCTGGACGAAAAAAGCTAATTTACGTCAGGCTAAGCAAGGGACAATTTGAAGCCCTGATGTAAGAGGATTGATAGCAGGCGCAATTTATCGTGATTGGTCAGCTGATAATAAGTGGCCCACATCATTATGTCATTACATCAAAAAGTTAAACTATTCTCAACTTTTGAAAGCACCCCACTCCACCAAAAGAAAGAAAGAAATACCTCACCAGTGACTTTTACAGACGGGTGCCTTTGTGCTATTTGCTATTTGGCTATTTACCTTTTGGTAATTTCTTAAAGGTTTTAATGTATGTTTTATGTAAAGGAGGACAGTGAACACATCCTTAAAATACAGTAGCATTCTTAGTGAAGTAGGAAAAAGGCTAATACAAGAAAAGAAAAATCTATGATCTTCAATGCTAAACAAAAGCCTAATCTTTACTCCGTAGTACGACGGTGTTGCTCACCCCCAAAATAACGCGGTGACGAATCCAACGCACAACCTTAAGGATGTTCAGAACCACCTGATTCAGCACTTTTATAAGTGGGACAACAGGAGGAAATAGAATTCCAATTCATTCTGAGGCAGGCCTGCTTTGTGTGTGTTCAGACAAAGAAAGAGAGAGGCTATGAATAAGAATACTTTACACTTTGTCTGTACAAAACCTGTAGGGAAACGGTGGTGCGGTGATAAAAAATAAAATAAATAAAAAATAAATCCTAGTCTGCTTTAGGAATAATGAGGGCAATTTGTCTTCTTATATAATCCCATGTGTGAGCATGTGATTGTTTTATGTGGAGTAAATCTATATCATATATCTAGTGTATTCCCACCGCTGGCGTCCCACAAGTTATTTCCACACACACTCCTTGCGTTTATTCTCTCAACCGCTACTGCTGTGATGCTCTCTCTCTCTCTCTCTCTCTCTCTCTCTCTCTCTCTCTCTCTCTCTCTCTCTCTCTCTCTCTCTCTCTCTCTCTCTCTCTCTCTCTCTCTCTCTCTCTCTCTCTCTCTCTCTCTCTCTCTCTCTCTACATTAACCCATATGTTTTTGGCATATTTTCAATTCAACATGTTTACTTTTTACTTTCAACATGTTTACTTTTTACTTTAAAAAATGAAACAAAATATCTAAAATAGCAGATCTGCTTGTCACAATGTGAGCCTGTAGATTGGCTATTTTTGTTATCTGTTGTTGGCCAAAGTATACGGGGCCTGAGTGTTAAATACAGTACATAGATAACGACAAAGAGTATTAAACGACAATAAATAGTACTTTGTTTTTCTCTTCTATTTCTCCTTCATGCACTCAATTCCCCTCTCTCTCGGTCCTTCTCTCTCCCTCCCTCTCTCTCTCTCTCCCTCCCTCTCTCTCCCTCCCTCCTCTCTCTCTAAGCTAATATGTACAGAACAGTAATTCCCATGGTGTCCCTTCTGATCCCCACATATGAAGCTCAATCTAATTGCATTTTTAATACCTCGGATCATAGTGTAACAAATAATACCACTCAGCTACTTGTAGTGAGTGAGAGAGTGAATGTGTTTGAGTGTGTGTGTGTGTGTGTGTGTGTGTGTGTGTGTGTGTGTGTGTGTGTGTGTGTGTGTGTGTGTGTGTGTGTGTGTGTGTGCATGCACACAAGTACATTTATTCAGGCATGTGTATGCTTATTAATATGATTACAGTAGCTAATGTAACTGTGTCTTGGAGGTAAGTTTCTCAATGGGAGTTCTTAGTCTGAGTAATGAGTTATCTGATGCTGTTGTACCATAAAGCCATAGTGTGGTATATGCCATGCTCATAAGCTCTTGGCTACATTGAAATGAAATAAATATTATTCATATTGTCTTATATGTAATGGTTAAAATCTTAGTACTTTGTGTAAACTTCTTGGGATGTCCTTGTGGCTCAGATAGAGTGCATATTGTTTTTGACAGTCGACCACGTCATAGCATCTGAGATAAAAATCCAGGTGTAAACGACACACCGAGACTTACCTATCTACCTATCTACTACTGTATACGGAGAATTCCAAATGGAACGTGAAATAAAACAAAGATGAGGTTGAAAATAGTTGTAATGTCACATCAAAATCAATGGTCAAAGCCATGTTTGATCAGACACCAGTGTAAATGTACATATACCAATCCACATACAATCCACATGAATGTAATTCACATACAACTATCTGAAATTAACCACTTTAAATCTGCCATCCCTATGTTGGGCATTAGTGGGAGAAATATGTAACAAAAAAAAGGCAAATGTGTTCACTTCCGGCAGAAAGCGTGAAAATTTGCACCTAGGGGTATTTTTGTGCGCTGAATTCAAAAATTGACGGTCCCAAGCACTTTTCCCATGGGATCTGGTGGCTCTCATTCACTTACCATACTAGGGAAAAAAGACCCCCCAAAAAATCTTCTTCAAGTAGAATGTGAGGGGTCAAACTAGGTGTTTTTTGGGATTCTGAATCCATTGCAAGCATTTGTTTTGCACGAAAAACATTCCTTTCCGAGAAATGGACACAACAAAACTTTGAAAAGTGATGACTCATCACTAAACCATAGTTTGTGGGGTCCATTTCTTCCCCAAGGAATGTTTTTGTGCAAAACAAATGCTTGGAATGGATTCAGAATCATGAAAACCCCCTAGATAGACCCCTCACGTGCTACTTAAAGAAGATTTTTGGGGGGTCTTTTTTTCCTAACCCTAACCCTATGGTAAGTGAATGAGAGAAAAGTGAATTTGAGAAAAGTGCTTGCGACCGTCAATTTTTGAATTCAGCGCACCAAAATACCCCTAGGTGCAAATTTTCACGCTTTCTGCCGGAAGTGAACACCTTTTTCACATATTTCTCCCACTACATGTCATTATAGGCAAAAAGAAATCCAAAAAATCTTTCGAATATCAGCAAGCTCACAATGAGTCACAATGTGACGATGCCCAAAAGACTGTGCTATTAAACAACAAATACAAGATAACCTCAAGGTAATAATAGTGATAATGCTGGATCTAATTAAATAAATGAAACAGCGATACAACAACAAAAACAACAACCAATGTTCTGCGAAACGTACATTGTATCTATACAACTGATTTTAGTCACAGTCCTTTGAAACATGTTCCATAACTTTAGAGACAAAGAGGGGAGTGCCTCTGGCAGTGGTCAAATGTATAAACTTTATTACAGGCTCAAGGCCCACAGGGTAGAAAACAATACATTACACAAATAATAATAAAAGGAGAAACAGTACAGTACATTTACCCAGCCCCTCCGGAGCTAAAAGAGGCACTCATGCCAGTGTCCTCTAATGGTAGACGTGTACCTGACAGAGCTACTGCCAGGGTCTGTCATCTGTCCAATTAATCCATTCAAGGAGCGATCCAGTCTGCACATGAACTTGTATGTCAGGTTCCTCCATCCAAATCTAATTCATCCACAGGTACTTTTATTTTTTCGGTCTCCATCTCTGATGGTGTTGCGGGAAATCGTCCCCATGCACCTCCTGAGCAGCATTTACTGTATGTATGATAGCAAGATTTTGCATAAGTAAGAGAAGCCAAATTTTAGAGTGCAGATTTGGCACTTGACATTTTAATGGCAGGTGCAAATTTATCTATTGTAGTCCTGACACGTTACCACCTCCATTGTCTTGTTCCTGTCTCTCACTTCTGTTTACTAGCAGGCAAAGAAATGACTATTTCCCTAATGTACCTGCACACAACGAAGCACAGCAAAGGGCCAATAAAACAAGACAGTGACGCACTGAGTGGGTTTCTAGTACAGGCCTCTTTTCAAAGGAAAATGGCCTTCAGTTTTTGTCGCACGTGCACGTGCACTCGCACACACCCACACACACACAGTCAGCGGGGAGTTACCGGTTGTCCTGTTCAGCTTAGTATAGCATCTTTTTTTCCTTCTTTTTTTCCAGACAATCATATTGATATGCTTTTAAATCCTGGTTGCCTTGACAACCGTCTCCATTTGCTTCTCCGTCACCCATTATTTCCTGTCAGTTATCATTCTGCTTCTCTCTCTATTTACTGTTCTAGACAGAGTAACTCGCTGGTTGGCTAAATGATGTAGAACCTGTCTGGGACAAACTAAAAATGTTGGTGAATAATAGAATTCTGATTACACATTCACATGCATGCATACAGTTAAGAACAGTTTATCTAAATAATTAAAAATAGCAAGACTAAGAAAACATGGACACCACCATTACTTTTCCAACAGCCGTGACGGAGGCACGCCGTCTCAAGCGACCTTGATCCACGAGAGGCACCACCGAGCAATCTAGAATGAGCGCGTTGCCGTGCCGAACACTGTGAAGGTCGCTTGAGCCAACTCAGCGCCGTTCAAGTTACATCTTCAAAGTGCCTAAAAGTGACTACTGGTCAATCACAGTGTGTCTTTTCCCGGGCTTGCCTGCCCTGAATGCCGCTATCTTTCACTATCAAGCCTCCCTACCTCCCACGGGGGGCACGGTGGCGCAGTGGTTAGCGCCTCGCCTCACAGCTAGAAGGTCCTGGGTTCGATTCCCGCCGGGGGACGCTGTGGGCACTGGCGGCGTGTTCCTCCTCCGCGTCATCAGTGCCCACACCCTAGGTGGGGTTGGCGATAGGGCCTTTCTGTGTGGAGTTTGCATGTTCTCCCCGTGTCTCCTAGGGTTGATACCCTCACAAAAACATGCACGTAATCCTGGTCTCAATAATGCCTCCCCCTGGCCAGCCGGGGCGCCTGATGGAGGGGAAAGGAACTGGTTGGAATAACGTGTTCCTTCCACGCGCTACGTCCAAACCAGGGAAATCTCCACTGTCAGGTGAAAAGAAGCAACTTGGACTCCTCATGCATAGAAGGAAGCATGAGGTCAGTCCGTTGCCTCCCCAGGTTGGCAGAGGGAGAGCAGAGCCCAGGATTACATAGGCAATTGGCACTGGGTGAAAAAATGGGTTACAAAATTGTGGGATAAAAATTATAATAAAAAAATAAATAAAAAAAGCCTCCCTACCTCCCTCTCTCCCTCCCGCCCTCAATAGGATATTTCCATATTGCAATGCAGTATTGATACTTTTACTTAAGTACAATATGTGAGTACTTTTTCCACCACTGTACCTTACCCCCACACCACCTGAGCACCAATTCATCTTTTATATTGTCATTTAAATTGTTATCCTTCTTGTTATCCTACTACTATACTCTATCTGTATCTTTGTTTCATTTTTACTGCAGTGCTTCTATGACAACTCAACTTTGGTCTGTCTATTGTAGGCTATACCTATTCTGCCTCAATTTTGTTTCAGCACACAACTTACAGTATGTATAAGCATTTATTGTGTTCTTTTTATCTGACTTTTTCCTTTCCTTCTTTCTCTATTTATGTGACCATATTTTTAAAAGTAAGTCGTAAGTCGCTCACCCACTCTTTTACACCTGTAAACTTGTATGAAAATAAACCAGGCGTTTAAGGGGCCTTGAAGTGAAATGCCATGGAGAATATAACAAGCACTATACTGTATGCTTACACCGAAGGAAATCCAATTTCCTGTGAGCTGGTGCCACTCAGAGATTTCTCTGTTCCAATCCTCTAGGTCAGACTCTAAATAATATGTGTCCCAAATTCTTGGACAGAATGTGTGTGTCCTCAATTACATATGGTGCTTTATTGCCTAAATGCATCCTTGTGCTGTTTTCCTCATTGGCTGTCAAGTCAATGTACCTGACAGATGTAACCACTGCAATCTAATTTATTTTTATATCTCTCCCCTGCTTCTACAAACCATGGGGGAAAAACACTCTTAAATGATGAGTGGATATTATTGTCATGTCTAGGCAAATGTAATACATTAGTGGCTGTGCGTTTTACACAGTACAATCTTGGGTATTCATTTCACTCGGGTTTTACAGCGTACCAATTTAGAAATGAAAAGACTGTCCAGATGGTTGATAATTCTCACATCATGTTCACTTTACTTCCTCCTGCCTCCTTGCAACAATGCTGGCAATTCCTCCGATTTTGTTTTAAATAACCAAATAGAAGCAACACCCAACTTCTCCTAACTTAAAATCAAGAGCAGAAAGACGGAGGTGTAAAGCCAAGGCAATACTTTATAAGGCTGTGTAGACCCCGTGTCTGTCTTACTCTCTGTATCTCTCTCTTCTCCCTCTGTCATGCCATAATGGTCTGATACCCAGAGAGAATTATGGGAAGCTAATTAATTTCTGAATCCAGTCCATTTTTACTCAACACAATCCTAATTTACATCCGCATACACGCACACGCACTTGCACACGCATACGTGCGAGCACGCACGCACGCACGCACACACACACACAAAGTGTGAAAGTGCATACCATGGTCCTTTTTCAATTAAGACACATGGCTTTTTTTTCAGTCGCTGACTCGAGACCTCAGGATCAACTTTGTTTAAGAGATATAGATTTTTTCCCTATGCATATTAATGAGCTTTCCATTTATTTCTCAAAAGCAAAGCCATTTCATTAATTGCATATAGTTTTATCTAGTATTTATTTTTACCTCGAGGCCAGGCCATCTAGAACAGGGGTCTGTATGTCTGTGTGCATGTACACAGTACTATATGGGTGGGTTTCTATGTACAAGGCAACCACACATCATACTGCATACTGCCGTGAAAGACTCAAATAACTGGTAAAAGAAAAATGGAATTGAAACAGTAATGTAAAACCTATCCTCTACTGAAAATAAAGGATTCTGATTCTATCAATTGAGAACTTGTATCTCAACAGAGTGCTTAATTACTTGATTATTAAAGGAATCTATCTTTTGTGACATCGGATGGCTGTTCCTTTAGAGTGCTTTTGAATACGGCAGTAATTCACGAAAGGCAGTCATGTGAAAATCGCATACCGTATACACTTTAAAAAGGCAGTTACAGAGCGGTCATGATTTTTTCAAGAAAAAATATCTGTGATGAATCTGACCTTTTGAAGTCATTTTTTATTCATTATAGAACAATGAAAACCTCATTAAAACATATAGGCCCATTTTGTCACAAGCTTAATGAGCTTGTCTGAAAGACCTATGGTGGACTGTCCAAGCGAAAAAATAACTATACAGACGTAGAGGAAACCTGCTGATACAAATTATTAGACTTTTTTAGTACAAGGCAGACTAACCGGTCATTAGTTTAGAGACATTTGATGTGACCAAACAGATTGAGAAAGGATATATTTTCTCTGTTAGAGTTATCTACACAACACTAAATGTGCAAAGAAGTTGTCAATTGACCAACACTGGAAATTCTTAATACTTTATTATGCTAGATATTGATCATGCAACTTTAGTTGGAAAGGATATGTAGTAGGCTACCTTTTAAATGTATACAAGTTGTTTATATTTAAAATGTATCCAACCTCTATTTTGTTTGTTTGTGTTTCCTGACAAATACATTTAGAATTCTTTGAAAAGGATACGCTACATTTATTGAAGCCATTTTAATCAAGTAGGCAATAGCAACTTTTCCTACCACGCAAAATGTCACAAAGAATGCCAAAGGTGAACCTTGTGTTGCCTGCAGTGGCAACAATAACGGTTATCCAAAGTACAGTATAGCCCCCGGTGCCGCCACCCAACCCACACAATGTCTGAGTGCCAGATTATTACAGCTGGGATGGGTCACAGTGTAGAACTAACTTTATGAGCCAACCAGGAGGGGAGCTGGGGAGAGTGGCATGTCTGTCAGCCAACTGACCAAGGCACCAGATGGCTGGGCAGTCCTACTGGGAGCCATACTGTATGAACATAGGGACATAGTTTGTTACTTATTATAGCACCCTCAACCAAACGTGGCCCCTGGGACAATGGCAAAAGACTGAGGAAGAACCTGAGTTGAACCCACAGTGCAACAGTGGGGTGCATTTTCTTAACCTCTCTTAAGCCCTATACTGTAAAAGTCGTTGTGCGACAAATGTACAACGCTTAGTTCACATTACGATAGATTGTGAGCTTCTAGATCTGCTATTTTAGCATTTTGTATTGTTATTGTTATTCATTAAGTGCCCAAAATAGGGACGGCCAGGGAAATGGTGCATAGGTGCAGAATTGTGTGCATGCTCCCGGGGGCTAAACCCGAATCAAGTGCACTTTTGTAGCTCGGTAAAGGTGCGAATATACTTTAATTAATAATAATATCTATCAAACATGAATATCAAACAGTATACATTTCCCTAAAGGAAATGCATGTATTTCATTCAGTTTGAATAGCAGTAGGGAACTCTCATAAACAATCAATCACCAGACAGGGACATATCAAAAGCAGAGGCATTATTCCCAAGAATAAGAATAAACTCGAAAGCCCTTTGCACACAGGACAGCTGTGTTTTTTTTTGTTTTGTTTTTGTTTGCTGCATGAATAAAACGCATTGGATTTGGTGTGCAATGCTGTGCGGAATCGGCGCTGCGGATCCCAAAAGGAGTCATAAAAGGAGTGATGAGTTTTTTACCGCATGCGACAAGACGCACAAATCGAACTGGGTTCGATCAAGAAAAAAACGCACGGCCGCAGCCACTCGTCGCACGGCTAATTCAGTTCCGGTGTGCATGAGGTCGTAGAGAATCATTGTTTTCTTTTTAAAAAGTGAAATTGTCCGTTTTATCCGTATGGATAAACACGCCTGTGTGCAAAGGGCTTTATTGTATTGGTACAGCACACACAGCAAGAAAACCAAGAAAGAAAAACTAAAACATTTCAGTCGGTATTATAATTTGTGACAGGGGATGATAGAATGTCCTGCAAGTAGGCAAACATGAAAGTGCGCAAATCAAGGAAATATCTCTCTCTCTCTCTCTCTCTCTCTCTCTCTCTCTCTCTCTCTCTCTCTCTCTCTCTCTCTCTCTCTCTCGCACAAGTTTAATATCGAAGAATCCAGTCAATATAACAAACAGCAGTTTTAGAATCAATAAATACTTAGCTCTGTGTTAGTGGCTGAGAGATGTTTGACAAATTTGACAGGTTTTTCTAAGCTTCTTGATTTGAGGTTTAAAACATTCAATAATGATATCCTCTTCAATATGACAAAACATTTGAAAGCTTAAAATATGCAATATGCAATATGTCATAATCTGTAAAATGCACATTCTATCAGACCCTTTCACATTTGTAAACTCATTGATCTTGCATTATGAAAATAGCCTATTATACCCAACAAGGTCACAGTTTGTTAGGTTTTTGTTGGGTTAAAAGAAGGAGAAAGTTGAGGGAATGTTAAAAAAGGTAATAATGCTTGTCAAAAAGTGTTGGATTGTGCATATGGTAGCTCAGTTGGGCTTTACAATTAGGCATTGTCAAGGCCATTTATAAATGTATGCTCTCACAGCACTCTCAGTCAATTTGAATAAAACATCAGTAATGTATGGCATATATTTATTTTAATCTGGTCCTATTTGTCCTAAAACCAATTTGGAACTATTCAGAGTTGTTTTACTTCATCCTGCATTTCCCTCTCCTATATTTTATCTTGTGCTTTCCTATATATCTTCTCTCTATATCGTTTATTTTAAGCTTCAGAACGCACCAGCATCAAACGCTTTCTAATAGTGTTTGGTAAGGTGTCAAATGCATAAAAGTCAATTATACTTTCAAATACTGTGCTCTAACACTCTTTGTCATTATGTGTCTCTTTGTGGCAACCCTGCCACTCAGATGCAATATTTATGTGTTGGAGGGGAAGAGGAACATGCTATTCCTCTCAGTTTTGCAACCCGCTGAACAGGCTAGTGGCAGGCTTCCCACCTGCCAACATGGTTTGTTAGAGTGCCCACTGCCCAGCCAAGTCTGATGCATGGCGGAGCATTCAAAACGCTATTCTCTGTGGTGGTGGTGGCCAGGAACGTTTCCTCCTGAAGCTAAATTCCCTTCAATGTGCCTGACCGTAATTAAAGCTTCATTGTGCCTTCGTTACATTTTCTTATGGCAAAAGGATCACCCGAAGTATAAGCCGTTTCCACTAACTTTATTGTGCTCAGATTCTGATATCCCGGCTACAACAGTATATCCGTATCCGGTCACTTCTATATACTGTACCCACTTACAGTACATGCAAATACAGAAGCCGTGTCCATATCCACTCTAGACCGGAACTGCAACCTGCGAATTGTCCCCGTCTCTTTTAGTTCCACCAGAATACCGGTAGTTATTGGCGCTCGGGTGGTGCAGTGGTAAAGTCCCTGCCCACTACGGAGGTTGCGGGTTCGAATCCACCATGGTGCAACTGGTTTTGTAGTCTGTATACACTAACACTATTGGCCTTTGTTTACGATGGTCTCCAGATGAAACACTAAATTGCACCAGGGCTAGTCGACTTGACCTGCTAGTCATCTACAAGGGAAATACTGTGCAATGTCAATGACCACTACTCTGAACAATACTCACAACATCTATCTACCCTGAGGCCCTCTGTTGCCTCAGGCCACAGAAAACAGCACTAACCCTCTCCAAACACTCCCAGCTCAGTGAGAGAGAGAGGATGAGAGAGAAACAAGACTACAATCGATGGGTTTGGAAGTTCGAAACACAGCAGCTGAATTGGTACAGGTGCAGTTGTGCGCAGAGCTCTGTGCATCGAGGAGGTCGCCTTGAACCAGTCCAACAGAAACGAGAATTCAAGTAGGACGAAGGTGTAAAAAGTGCAGGATAACCTAGTTTTTGCAGCTTCAGATTTCCCTGAGTAATGTAATAGCCTGTCTTTGAGGTGGAAAGCCCACTCATGGAACGTATTTCCTTTTTCAAAACCTGTCCAGTTCTTAATCCCTCCTCATAATCTCTGTGTCTGCTTGAATAATGTGTATTTCCACGATATCGTTTTGTGTATACTCTGTGTCTGATGAAGGACCCTCTGGAACAGAAACTACTGTTTAGTTTGGTTTCCTACTGTAGCCAAAAAGAAGAAGAAAATCATGACTAGGACAACTGCCTTGTAGACTTCTAGTCGAGGGTGTTATGGATATTTCGCACTAATCAGTCTAAAAGTGCAAAACTTTGCACAGATGTAGCTCAGGGCATGCTCTAATGATTTAGCTAGGGCGCCCGAGTCGGCGACCTTCGGGGTCGCCACAGCGGCCAAATCAAGTTGGGCTCCCATCGACTTTCAATACAGGCCATTTCTAGCCCAAGGAATGTTTTTTGTGCAAAACAAATGCTTGCAATGGATTCAGAATCATGACAAACCCCTAGTTAGACCCCTCAGATCTACCTAAA
>NC_137832.1:37442966-37450466 GCF_963921795.1 Nannobrachium achirus | reverse complement strand
AACTATCTCCGGGGTCATGTTAAGATTGATTTCTCACTTCCCATTCCAAGTAGCTAAGACTGACGGTCGCCTACTGAGAGACCGGTTTGCGGGCCCTGGTTTGGCAACTTAATATAAGCTCTCTAACTATATCCTGCTGCAATGTCTGAAGTTTTATCCTTATAAACCTGTACACAAGATTTAAAGACCACGTCGAATTATTATTATTTATTATTATTCCATCACAAATCGCAGCCAGTAATTCAGTTTTACCTGTTTGAATTTGAAGTCATTTCCTATTTTTGTTTGACTTCAAACCTCTCTTCCTCAGAACTACTGTCTCTTGGCATATTAGGCAGACAGGTCTGGTGCTCGTTGAAGTGAGGATGAATGCATATTCTTCAGTCCAGTCCTTCTTGAAATGCCGACTATCAGTGCCCACCTTTCTTTTAATGACAAACTTTGAGCTTGCCATTTTCATTCACGTTTGAAATCTAGGCTTCTACTGTTGCGTTCTGCTGGCAAAACTAAAAGTACTGAGTGCTTCAAAAGCTAAAGTTCGCTCTGCACTGTGAACTGCAAACCAAATCACAGCCAGAGAAGCAGTCGTACAACGCCCACTTTGTGCAGTGAATAAAATAGAGACTTTTGACTTGTGGTACCACTTTGCAGATAATACAAATAATATATGATGAAAAGTATCATTTCCTATAATTTGCGCCCAGTGATAGTTATGGTTAGATCAGAGACTACCAATTGAAGACCACAGATATAGTTATTATTATTTATTTATTTTACAAATAGAGGCCAATTGTGTTTGCAAACTGCACATTTCAAGCCATTTCAAATATCTTTCGGCTATATTTGGCTAAAACCCTCTGTCACGGAGCAGCCACTCACAAACCCACTTTCACCCCATAAGCTTGCTAAGCTTTTGTTTAGAAGCAGCACACATTCATGTTGCAGTGATGTGCTGTTAGTTGTGCTTGTGTAATGTGTAGGTTTCAGGTGGCATGGAAGTTGCACATCCACTGTCAAATCATTAACCACATGACGTTGGTTGAGAATAGTAGATCTACAAGATGACAACGCGTCGCAACAAATCGCAAGGTGATGGCGATCTGGTATTTTTGGCAAAGAGAGAAGGAGTGCCTGACCCCTGGGACACACACCAGTCGATGAATACGCTATATTTACGTGTTTTCACTGTTTATTTTGGCTGCCCAAAAATGTCCCTGTCTACCAAAACAGCAGTGAAAACACCTACGTAAATACAGCAAGAGCTAAATGTGTTTCTGCAGGTAAAGACCAACACACTACTGGCTGATAACGGCAGGTATTGTAAAAAAACGAGGCCAAGGTTACATACTATGTACTGTATGCCTTGAGCTGTTGCGGCCTCGTTTTGCCTCCTCGTCCATCTCTGAGTGTACCGGTATTTATCTCCATTGACTTTCTATTGCAACCATCTTACATACATGTGCATGGATGCACTGTGTGGATGTTTTGTGTATACAGACAAAACACAAGTGGCAGAGAGGAGGGAAAAGACATGTTGAAAGACATAAGAGGAGGGGTGGATACGAGAGAGAGAGAGAGAGAGAAGGCAAAGAAAAGGGGGCAGCAACAGGAGAGTATGAAGAGCAAAGACACAGAGGAGTTTGCTGTGTGAAAGAGAGAGAGGAAAATACACTGGCGCAGTGTGGAGGATATAGGAGAGCATAAAAGGTGGAGATGAGTTTAGGATATTACAAGGTGAACTCAATGTCTCATCCTGAGGCCATTGCTGTGAATGGATAAACCCAGGTAAAGACATTAATGAGATATGAAAGACTTCTGCTTATTGTGTCTGCTACATGACCCATCTACGATGCCTCAAAGAATTTCTTCCATGTCATGGCACGGAAGAAAGATATAATGGCGACTATCAGAACTGTCACATCTTGTCCATGCGTGGACGGGTAATGCTTGTCTTTGACTCTCACGCTCTGACATCACGCTCTGTCATCACTGTGATGTGATGGGAACCAAATCCCTTTTATTGCCATATATGGAGATCCCTGTGATGCCAGGGGAACCAAATCCCCTTTATGCCCATATATGGAGATGTGAGGCCAGGGGAACCAAACCCATTTTATGCCCATATATGAAGGTCCCTGATGTCATTAATATTAAGCCCATATATGTGAATGCCAATATATAACCACCGTGATGTCAGGGGAACCAAATCCCTTTGGCCACAATGGCCAGATGGCCAAGACATGGCGCGACCTCGCCTTTCGCCCTTAGGCGTCTTACTGGTATATATACTGTATATATATTACTGTGTATATATATATATATATATATATATATATATTGTATGTTGTACCACTAGTTTAGGGTTGGCAATGACATTATGACAACGCTAGCAAAGAATGACACATATACGGTACATTTTCGCAAATAGACCCATGGCCTAACAGAGTCCTACGTTATGTCTTCATAACAGAGCCATATGGTATATGGGTCTATCATAACTACTGTACAGCAGAGTGTACCCATTCAGCTGTTGCCCCCACTCGTCTTTTAGAAGTGCTGAGTTGCCCACCGGGGGGGGAGGGGGGGTGGGGGGGGGGAGGGGGGGTGCAGTAATTATGAATACATCTGCTGAAGGTGAACGCGAAGGAAGGTTGCACAGGAGCGCAGAGAGAAAAATTATGACAGACGATCAAGTTATACGGCACACAGATGAAGTGACTGTGTGTGGTCATAAAGCAGGTGTTTGTGTGCGCACTGTGCGGGGACGAGGAGGAGATTAAAGGAGAGTTAAGGCCTCGTACTTTCTGAGACCGCAGAGGTGAGAGGGTCCACTAGGGTCCACATAAACATACATGGTGAGGGAGAAGTGGGGAGGAAGAGAGACCAGGAGAGTGGGAGAGAGGCAGGGAGAGCTGGAAGGAGAGAGAGAAAGAGAGAGAGAGACAGACAGACAGACAGAGAGAGAGAGTGAGACAGACAGAAAGAGAGGGAGGTCTCTTGATGCCAGAGTTAAAATGTTAATTTGGCCTCGCCCTTTTAGAACATATCCAAAGAGGTGGAGACAGCCAACTCATGCACATGTAGACTACATAAACACACACACGCAAGCACGCACGCACGCGCACACACAAGCACGCATGCACGCACGCACACACACACACACACACACACACACACACACACACACACACACACACACACACACACACACACACACACACACACACACACACACACACACACACACACACACACACACACACACACACACACACACACACACACACACACACACACACACACACGCCCAAAAATGTTGCTGTCAAACTGAAGGCATAATTTTACAGCGAGAATAAATTAATATCAAACCAAGCACTGATATGGTATTTAGGACTGGAGGGGCAACGAGAGGGAGATATAGCGAATGAGGAGGAGAGGAGAGGACAGCAGAGGAGAGGAGAGGAGAAAACAAAGAAAAACCTGGGGGCAAGAGAAGAGAGGGAAGGAAAGAAGTAAAATGATAGAGTGAGGGGTCAGAGTGGGAGAAAGCAGGAGAGATAGGGTGCCAAGAGGCAGAGAGGACCTGTCTGCAGCCGTTTCTGATAAGAGCAGTTATAGGTCAGCTACGTGTGAGAAACAAACACACACACACACACACACACACGTACTACACACACACACACACACACACACACACACACACACACACACACACACACACACACACACACACACACACACACATGCACACACACACTTTAAAGTCTAAATGAAATCAAAACTTTTTTCACACTTTTAGAGCATATCTGTAGTGACAATTAGAGCCCAGCCCTTAAACAGAAACGTCTTGCGTGATGACGAACATCAAGAAAATGTATAGGCTAATTCACAAGGTCAGAATGACTGACAGGTGTCTGTGTCAATCAACGTCATCTACTTCAACTTCAGCGACTCCCCGCGAGCCGCTGGTTTGCGTGTCTCCCCCCTTCCCCCGCATCCCTGTTCGTCCTCTCCGCACAGCAGAGCCAGTCGGTTGCGCTGGCTTGCCTCTGGTTCAGCCAATCACAAGCCACGGCCGATATCTGATGTCCTATGAACACAAATGTGTTTCCGTAGCCACTGCCGTGTCAGTCTACAGCGCGACGCTGTGATACTGAGCGCCTATCGTCAGCCCGTCCGTCTTTACATATCAATGTCTTCAATGAGTTATGGCCTGCCTACTTTTTGACCGTCAAATCACATTCACCCAAGTGCTCTGCACCTCCTTTCTGGTTTCAGGAGGAACTGCATCACTATAAGGAAGTGGAGTGGAAAACGTGGTTTCATTTCGTCTTTAATTCTTTAATTGAATCCACAAATTATAATTAATTTACAGGGAAACAAATGTAACGGGGATGATAGTTCATGTACACCTAAGGATACACATAGAACCTTCTCCTCCACCCAGACAAAATGTCTATAACTTGGCCTTGATCTTTGTCATGTCAGCGATTGTTAGGCCACCCGTGGTCAGTTTATGTACATGCCATGACCGAAGGCTTCCACATATGAGTATCAAAAATCGACATCTCTTCCCAAAGTCTGTTATGATTCTAAGTACATGGTTGGTACTAGAATGCTTATCTTGGAAAGCCTGGTCCATGTACAGATCAAAAACACAGCCCACCTCCAGAATCAGGACATCCCTGTGACTGGTGTCAACAAAAACAACATCCGGTGTATTCGGGTTGCCAGCAAAGACATCCCAAGCACAACCAAACCAATCCGGTAACACTCTTGAATGTTTATGCTTTGCTGCACTATAAATACATTTCCGAGCTGCATCCGACACTGTGTCGATAATGCAGACGTGGCGAGCAATGTATACGTCTTCCTCAACAAACTTTACTCTCCTCCGTTCTAAAATTAAGACCCCCTACCCCCCACCTACATCCCTCCTCCTTTCCACCTTCACTGTTTTTTTTTCTTCAGGTTTGGCCGTCTGCCGTCTCTCTTCCCTGTCCTCCCCGTGCCACGCCCCTCCCACACCCTCCTCTATTTTCTGCCTTCTTTTCTCTGCATCTCCAAAAACAACCTCCCCCTCGCCTACTTTTCTCTGTCCTCATCAAAATTCTGTCTAATCTCTCCCTCGCCTGCATTCTAACCACCCCTCCCTACACATGCACACACATGCAAACGTGCGCGCACACACACACACACACACACACACACACACACACACACACACACACACACACACACCACACCCACACCCACACCCACACACACACACACACACCCACACACACACACACACACACACACACACACACACACACACACACACACACACACACACACACACCCACACCCACACCCACACACACACACACACACACACACACACACACACACACACACACACACACACACAGTGGTCCTCTTCGCTTGCTGCTCCGCTTGCACCCGGTGTCATTGTTGAGATAATCATTCGCTATTGAGGTGTTTGCGAGGCCATCCCCGGCGCCTGTCTGCCGGTGCCATCTGTGCCCAGTTAGGTGCCCGCCCTCCCCCATGCCGCTCTGCCCTGTCTGCAGGGGGAGGAGAGCGAGAGATAACCATACAGGGGGGAGTGGGGGGGGCGTATGTGTGTGTGTGTGTCTACAATCGTCTTTCTCACACATACAGTACCGTACTCATACAGTACACACACATACACATACACACACACACACACACCTTCTGCTGACAGCTCCCATACTTCCCCCCTGCAGGGCCCCTGGAGCTAGGTGGGGTTATTAGGGGTGGAGAGCTCACAGCGGTGGTCACCATGGGCCCTTCTGTCCTCCTCTATTCTGTCCTGTTTGTTCTGTTCCGTCAGCATTACAGAGAGAGAGAGAGAGAGGGAGAGAGAGGGAGAGAGAGAGAGCGAGAGAGAGAGAGAGAAAGTGATAGCGAGAGAGGGGGTGGGTTGGTGTCGGTGGTGGTAGTGGGCAGCGTTACCTTGATAAAGTTATTAGAGGGCATTGGAGAAGTGGTTGTCCTCTTGGCCTATTCAATGCAAATACACAACTGGCACAACGTGCCCACATTGCAGACAGATTATCACCCGGGGCAGAGCCTGCAAGGATAAACTCGGGCAAAACGACGAATGCCGGGCGATAATTTGTTTATGATGACACACCCGTGGCTTATTTGCGCGATACGACAGTGAGGAAATTGCATTTTATTCACATTACTGTCAACGGGGAACTGCGGAGGCGAACGAAATGGCATAGTCCTGCTGGGATTCCCCGACAGTGTGTGGAGGGAGTTGGCTCAGAACAACGGCAGGTGCTGCTGGCCTTCCTCCCTTGTTAGTACATTGTCATTCTGTGAACGCTGAAGGTCGCAGTTTAACTTTTTCTGTTTTTGGTACATTTGCCCCTGGATAAACTTCTCAGCTGTGATT
The DNA here is from genome assembly GCF_963921795.1 of Nannobrachium achirus. Lineage (NCBI taxonomy): Eukaryota > Metazoa > Chordata > Actinopteri > Myctophiformes > Myctophidae > Nannobrachium > Nannobrachium achirus. The sequence continues at coordinate 37,444,036 of NC_137832.1, read as the reverse complement.
TCTACCACACCATCCACAGCAATGATTTCGTCCATGCCTGTTGACTTGAGTTGAGTTCCTTAAGAAGCAAGGTCACTCATGCTGAGAGTTCTGAGTGTGGTGGCACTGGCACATGTCTGATGTGACTGTTGCAAGATTCAACAGATTCGAGGGATTTTTGCGAAGATAAATCCACTGCAAACTAGTACTGCTCCTCAGTGACCAAACCCCCTGCAAGTGCAGTGACTTTGAGTCTAATGTGAAGTCACACACTGTACATAATTGCTTGTATCAGTGGTGTGTAACGTTCAAAGCATTTTCAGGATCAGAATATTTCGTAGGGTGTCATGTTTAAAAATTGCTGCGATATGAGACTGTATAAAGTGACAAAGGGAGAGAGAGAGACAGGAAGAAACAGAAAGGAAAGAGATAGACCAGGAGAGACAGAAAACAGGAGGCAGATTAATGAAGGAGGAGGAGGATTTCTCAACGTGTCTGATCTCAGCAAGTAAACAGAACAAACATTCCCCGTTTCTTCTCTCCTTCTCATAAGCCATTCCAACCCCCCACCAACCCACCCCGCCTGTGCGCACGCACGCACGCACGCGCACACACAGACACACAGACACACACACACACACACACACACACACTCGCACGCGCACGCGCACACACACACACACACACACACACACATTCTGATTCCTATCTCTTGACAACTTCGCTCGTTCTTAGCACTCAGTTCATCTCTCTCATCCTCTGCGCTGATCCTCCAGCCTACAGTTATTTCATGGCTGCGTTCTATCTTGCTTCCTCCTCCAGACTCTGTGTTTCTTTCTACTCTACCTCTATTACTTATTTGGGAGTTGCTTTTTCCTTGCTTTTCATCCTGTGTATGTATAGTAAATCTCTCTCTCTCTGTCTCTCACACACCATTTATATGCCTAACCTTCTAATCTCTGGCCCTTATTCTGTTTCTTTACTCCAGATCTGACTGTCTCTCTGCATCTCACTGTTTCTTTCTCTCTCTCTCTCTCTCTCTCTCTCTCTCTCTCTCTCTCTCTCTCTCTCTCTCTCTCTCTCTCTCTCTC
>NC_137832.1:37199465-37436965 GCF_963921795.1 Nannobrachium achirus | reverse complement strand
TAGCCCTCACACCTACAATACGTCGCACCGCCGATCCCACCAATACCATCAAAGGGGGCTTGAGCCCCTGCCCTTTTATCTGTCTGTATAAAGGGCCCTCTCCAGACCATGAATGCAGTTTTTACTATGCTGAAATGAATGCAAATGCCCCTCTTTCCATGCCACACCTGAAGGCAACTCTCCTGAACTTGAATGCAGCATCTTATGTTGAAAGAATTGTCCTCTCTGTGTAGAAATCCATGCCGTAACGCCACATTGTATTGACTTGATTATGCTTAGTTCAGTGTGGTATCAAGCACGAAAATAGCCGACCTCCAATCAGATTGCTGATGTGCTGAGCTACAGTATGTCGGTCCCATATTATGCACACAACCATTTGGGCATTGAGACTGGCCTTGGGACGTCCGGCCTGGCAGAGACAACAAGTGCAGTATAACCTAGTTTCCATTACAGAGTCAGACAGAGCTGACCACTGATTATGTCCCTCAGTGTCCTTCCAAGCCCTTTGAGACACTTTGGTTATGTTCGGCCTGGCGGCCCAGTTCAGATATTTACGCCTACAGTACATATATCTAGATAGGAATGAGATAGATTTCAGCAAATCTCACAATATGTCACACCGCAACACACGCCACGCATATGTGAGCTTCTAAATCAGCTATTCATTTGCGAACAACACATCACACAATATAAAAGCATTCTCACACCTATGTCATTACGTCGCTATCACAGCAACCAATGATAGGTTGATGATGTCTGTGATATACAAAGACGATCTGATTACAGTCCGGACAGTCAGTTCTACAGATCATATTTGAGAAGCAAATTGGATTTGTCTGAACAAAGCCTTGTCACTGTAGTAACAGAAACATTTCCTTCGACAAGGGCATGATAAGCTTATCTACCCCAGCACCCCCAAAAAACACAATTTAATCTTTCATATTTCAAATCTCTACCAAGCTATCCAATGAACCGTATCAGAACGGTTAACAATGAAAATATTTTTTCATTAATCTTCACTTCCCCTTTTATTACACAAGATAATATTACATAACAAACAGTAGGTACAGTGAATTGATTATGTGTCACATCGCAAAGCCATTCCAAAAACCATTTCACCTTTGTCCCCGTCTTCTGGGGTCTTTAACAACTCTCTCTCCTTTGTGCGTGCGCACACACACACACACACACACACACACACACACACACACACACACACACACACACACACACACACACACACACACACACACACACACACACACACACACACACACACACACACACACGTACAAACAGCTCCTAGCAGGCAGATGGAACAGGGCCTCTGACAGTAAAAGTTGATGCTAACAATAAAATACCCAATTCCCCTGGACAGATGATCAGGTTTCTAATAGAACCCAATTCTGTCTCTGTCACACATACACACTTATATTGTCATATAGAAATATTAATGTCCACAGTGATTCCAACACGCACACCCGCGCACGCACGCACAGATCTTACATGCAGGGTTAATAGCAGGACAATTCACTTCATCTCCCTGCTGCAATTCCATGTCTTGACAGCAATGAGATTTGTGTCTGTGACGCAAATGCATGTGCACATGTGTGCGCAAAATACAGTACATGAACAGTTCTTAGTGCAAGGTGTAAATTGGGGGGAAATGGCGGTCATCTTGCACACGCGCCAACACACACACATACACACACACACTAAGTGAAAGTTATGTTTAAGAGCCGTGCCCTCCTGTACACACGTATGAACTCACTCACTCACCACCAGCCCATGACCTCCTAGAACATACAGAGGAGAGGAGAGGAGAGGAGAGGAGAGGAGAGGAGAGGAGAGGAGAGGAGAGGAGAGGAGAGGAGAGGAGAGGAGGACAAATCCCATTTCAAAAATAGCAAATCTACAAGGTCACAACCAGGTGTGAAGAATTGCTATTTTCACTTGTTTACATATCAAACCTTTAGCAGAATGCCAGGTTGAAAGTGGTTAAAACAATAAAGAAGTGGGGGGTGAGGGAGAGCTGCAGAGGGAGGTGAGGGAGCGGTGAAAGACTGATGACAAAATAAGAAGTATAAGAAGAGAGAGAGTGAGAGAGAGACCTTCAAACCAAGCCTTTATTAACATTCTGTTTACACTCAAACATCAGGACATTCCTACCCATTCAAGAGGATTTGACCAAAAAACATGCTTTAGATAACCTATAATAAAATTCCTGGTTCCTCAGAGCGAGAGAAAGAGATAAAGAGAGAGAGAGAGAGAGAGAGAGAGAGAGAGAGAGAGAGGGAGAGGGAACATCGACGTTGAGTAGTTTGCCAAGGCAAGTGGAAGGAAAGAGAAGAAGGGAGAGAAAGAAATGATGGATGACAAACGAGAGTGAAAGAATGCGTGCGATAGAGGGTAAAATAACAGGGAGTAGGGATGGGGAAACGGAAGGTAACAACGGAAAGGACGGGACAGGTAGGAGAGATGATGATGATGGCACACAGAGGCATATCGTCACTGTCGGGCAGAAACCTCCTATCGCCGAGTTTCAAATGTGTACATTCTTTCGCAAAGCAAAGCCCTGCTTTCGTCCGCGAGGCGTTGTGTGCTTGTAGATCCGCTGTTTTCACTAGTTTAAATCATTTTTAAAATGATAAATACAAAACAAGCCGGTTTTGGACATACAAGGGTTCCACCCGACAACGACAATATAAAGATGGAGAGCAGGGAGGGAGAACAGAGGCCGAAAAGGTAGAGAGAGAGAGAGAGAGAGAGAGAGAGAGAGAGAGAGAGAGAGAGAGAGATAGAGAGAGAGGGAGAAGGAAGGAAGGAAGGAAGGAAGGAAGGAAGGAAGGAAGGAAGGAAGGAAGGACGGACATAAAGAGGTGAAGAGGAGGAATGTGTAAAAAAAAAAAGAGTTAGAGACTTTAAGTAGGGCAGAAAACTGCCTTTCTCTCTCTAGCTGCACTCTTACTCAGTAAGGACTAAGGCTGTATGAAATGATCCAATTTACAGGAAAAGGAACCGGAGACCTACATAGTCACTATTTTGCAATAGGCAAACTCTCTCTCTCTCTCTCTCTCTCTCTCTCTCTCTCTCTCATTTGGTTTCACACATGCGCACACGTGCGCCCGCACGCGTGCACAAACACACACACACACACACACACACACACACACACACACACACACACACACACACACACACACACACACACACACACACACACACTTTCCGCGATTAAATTAGCAAGGACATGGGAAGCACTGATGACGGTGGTTCATATGATCTATGTCATCATACATATTGATGCAGGCTTTCCCCGGCCCCAGCCAGCTATATAAAGACCCCAACACAAAGCATTCATTAAAACCCGCTCTCCCTGTGACCACATGATCTATGACAGGGGTCTTCAACCTTTTAAGGCTAAGGACACCTTAGCTGAGAGAGAGATGAAGCAGGGACCCCCACAACCTTTTCAGAGATTCCATAGTTTCATTGTTTGACAGCACTATCATCAGTATATTTTGGATTCATGTCAATTTCAGATATTTAACCACTTGAACCGTCAATACTTACTGTACAACTTGACCTTTCACTCTGTACTTAGTCTGCTCTTTTTCCCCTCTACACCATACCTCTTTGCCGAAAATAGCCGATCTACAAGCTCACAACTCACCTCGCGCTAAAGTTCTTGGAATATGGACGCTAGGGTTCAAGTGTTTGATATAAAAAAGAGAAAAAGGTTTCTATCACACAAAGATTTGGAGGACTCTCTGTAGTAACTCTGAGGACCCCCTAGGGGTCCCGGACCCCCTGTTGAAGACCCCTGATCTATGACATAGTGATGCAAGTCAGGATACAGGCTCTGATCTGCTAATCCATGCTGTTTTTGATCAGAAAGGCCAAATATACGTACAAATGTAGTTTGTCCCTATATATCCTGAAGAGGCATGTAATCATAATCCATATAATCCATATAGTTTCATTGTTTGACAGCACAATCGTCAGTGTATTTTGGATTCATGTCTTCATGTTTTCAGATATTTAATTAACCACTTGAACCAGCATTACTTAATAAAATTGACCTGTTACTCTGTACTTAGTCTGCTATTTTTACCCTCTACACCAAAGCTGCAAGGCGTTGTGAGCTTGTAGATCTATTTTCGAATAGCAGATATGGAATATGGACACTAGGGTTCAAGTTGTTAATATAAAAAGGATTTGGAAGATTTGGTGGACCCCCTGTAGTAACTTTGAGGACCTCCTAGGGGTCCCGGACCCCCTGTTGAAGACCCCAGTTATATATTTACATTACAGTCATCATTACATGACTGTGTCGCGCACCAAAAAGTGACTGATTTTCAAAGATAATGGGATGTGTAATATGTATATGCTTTTAGCTTCATTCTATGGGTCTTGCTTTTCAGCAACAAAAGAACTGCTTTGAACAGTGATAGCACAGTACGCAGTGCCACACCAACGGGAAATATTGTTTCAAGTGTTACTGACAGCGAGATAGACAGATGGGATTGTTAGATTTGTCAGTGTTCCCAAGGAAAAGAAGAGTGAAACTTTTATATTCTTTGTGCTGCTGAGAATCCCCTGGGAACTCCGCAAAGACCCCTTGGGGTTCCACAGACCCTGTGGAAGCACCAACGGTAATAATACCAAATGTAATAATGTCCGAAAATGTAATAAAAAAAGAATGTAATAAAGTCCGAGACGGAATAATTCGACAAAAATGAAATAAATTCTCAACCGTTTTTTAAAGTTTTGCCCAAAATGTAATAACTTGACAGACAAACGGTCAGACTACTAGACAGAATTGTAGGACTACCTTGAATCCTCTTCCACTAAGACAAGACAGTGAAACTATCTCTGGACAATTGTTAAATTGAGACCAGGGCAAAGTCTAGTATACACTGTTAAAAACCACTATGATTACTGTGACTACATCCCTATGTAACGGAGGTGATGCGAACCTCCCCACCCGGGCTTTGAACCCGGGCCTCCCGCGTGACCTTAACCATTACTCCAAAGAGATATCCCTATGGAATGAGGGAGATACTAGACTTTTTTTGAGGCTTCAGGCTGGGGCTGCGACTCTCTCCACCACACTAACCACTCTTTAGACCTCCTCTCACGGGGTCATGACACCATTGTAACGGAGGTGATGCGATTGCAAACCTCCTCACCCGGGCTTTGAACCCGGGCCTCCCGAGTGAAAGTCCAATATCTTAACCAATCTTAACCATTACTCCATATCCCTATGGAACGAGGGAGATACTAGACTTTTTTTGAGGCTTCAGGCTGGGGCTGCGACTCTCCCCGCCACATCTAGGAGGGGGGGGGGGGGGGGGGGGGGGGGGGGTGACTGCTCGGTGATTGGCTAGTTTGTTGTTAGTTGTTAGTAAAAATCCCTTATCCTGGACAGACATTTGCTCTGCGATTGCCAAGTCAGTACACTCTTAGGCCAACAGACCGAACACTTGTGACTTCATCTCTCAGTCACAGACATTTGTGTTTATAAGGCTGGCCCCACTATTGCAGTCCAGTCCAAAATTGGCAGTGGCAGAGGCAAGAGGTCACTCTATAGGTGCATGTCATCTTTATAAACCCAGCACATTGTAAAATGGGGTTTTCTCTTTTGATAGCTACTGTATATTGTAGTTTTAATTTTTTTTTTTTACCTTTGCCCGTTTTCATTCCAAGTTCCCACCTGAATATGATAGGCAGAGGGACTGAGCTAAAGAAGGTGGAGAAATATGACCGCAGACAACTCCATCCTGGGTCATTGTCTTAGTCGCGCAGGAAGAATCTACGCATGCTTTCAACCAAGAGCAATTAGATGGTCCAACTTCAGTGTTGATTTCGTCGACTAAAACTATGACAAAAAATGTTTGTCGACTGCGTTTTTTTTTCACTGACGAAAACTAAACAAAAACTAAGTAAAAACTAAGCTGTGATGACAATAACTAAGACTAAATATATTGACAATTTCATCAACACAATAAAAACTAGACTAAAATATTGGGGAGGGACTATAGTGGAGAAGAGTCATTTTATGTTTGGTTGCTATCCAGTGTTGGTTGCGACGCGTTGTGAGCTTGTAGATCAGCTATTTTCAGCACGCAACCAAGTGTAAAATCAGTCATTACGATGCCATCAAGGCACCGCCAAAATTCATTTTAGTCGACTAAATCAACTGCAGATTTAGACTCCTAAAATCTTATGATATTCAGTCAACAAAACTAGACTAAAACTAAAACTTTTTACATTTTATTCAAAAGACTATGACTAAAACTAAATCAAAATTTGCTGTCAAAAAGAACACTGTCCAACTTCCACCATCTACATGGAAGTGACTCACACTCCCAACTACTTCCATCAGAACTTGGTTGCAAGGCGGCTCATTGTGTTTCTGGCGTGCAAACAAACACACACTGTGTGAAGGAGGGTGCCATTGCCAATGCCAGTTGGGGACCTATAGGCATAGTCAGCGCTCATCAGTGACATCAGTTGTCCTGTCAACACGTAGGGACGTGCGCGCTTGTGCAAACACACACACACACACACACACACAAACAAGAGAGCAGTTGGGTATTATTTGGATGACAACAGATTCAGGGAGCTGGACGAACATAGCCGTGTAGGCGTGTGTGTGCGTGTGTGTGTGTGTGCGTGTGTGTGTGTGTGTGCACGCGCGCAATTGGGACAACTGGTGAGCACTGCTCCCCACTGGCATTGGCACACACAGAGAAACACACTCGTACAACACTTGGTCACTCGCACTGTCGCACACATAAACACAATCTCTCTCTCACGCACGCACGCACGCACGCACGCACGCACGCACGCACGCACACACACACACACACACACACACACACACACACACACACACACACACACACACACACACACACACACACACACACACACACACACACACACACACACACACACACACACACACACACACACACAATTCTGATGTATTCACACTCAGCCTTTGTGTATAAATATCATTATTCAAACATAATAACCTACTCAGCCCAAAAAGAGAGAAAGAAACTTTTGAAAAGAAAGCATTAGAGAGAGAGAGAGAGAGAGAGAGAGAGAGAGAGAGAGAGAGAGAGAGAGAGAGAATGAGAGCTGACGAGACAACTGTAAAAAGAAAGACAAATGACATAATATTCAACATCATAGACAGAGCATCACAGAAGAAAAGAAGGGAAAGAAGACAGACAAAAGAGAAGGAGGAAGGAGGGAGGAAACTGTATGATCTACTTAAGCGTTTTCCCATTCAAATGTAATAGCGCACAAACAGACTATAAATTCCAGTGCTATTCATATGCTCCCATCATCCTTTTAAGAAGCTAGTGGAGCGGGGGGAAGAGGAGAGAGAGAGGTACAGGGATGATGATGGGATGGGGCGGGAGAAAGGGAGAACTCGCACACAAATCAAGTGATAATAGAAATGAGAGGAGGAAAGCGGGCAGAAATGAAGAGAGAAAGGGAAAGCCGGGGTGTAAGCTAACACAGCGAGAGCTTTTGAAACCGCTGCCGCAATAAAACGTTCGTCTTTGGAATCCCTATGAAATTGGCTTGATGAAAGAGAGCCATCTCAGTTGATTCAATCCTACCTAAAAAGAAACCCAACAACTTTCAAACGGCTGCCATACGTCCAACTCCTAAGAGTCTCTATGAGACATGAAATAGGTTCTTTCTTTCTCTCTCTCTCTCTCTCTCTCTCCCCCTTTCTTTCACCCTCTCCGAACAGTTTCTTTTTCTTTTTTTTTTGCGCTGAAGAAGACAGAATAAAGCGTTATGTTAAGATAATTTAGTGAGCTTTCACTTTGTGCCTTGCCCTGCAGCACACACTACTGTACCTCCCGATCAGTCAACTGGATGCTCAGGATCATAGACCCTGGGAGACCATAGATATGGATATGATTTATTGTATGACGGTGTCCTACGCCAAGAATAGCTGATGTGTAGCATCAACTAACTACACACAGAACTCAACGTTTTAATTTAAGTTCCTTTAACTCGGAGTAAAGGAAATACATACAGGTCCAACTTTGCAACCTTGCAGTTAAGAAAACACTCAGGATATCACTGTGTACAAATTACTAAATTGATGATGATGATATTGTTGTAGTACTGTGCCATTATATTGCAGGGACTCCACTCTTGTGGTATTTCATTTATGAATTGTGATCGCCTACTACTTTAGGTGATCACTGAAATTATGTTTGACATTTTTTAGCATTTCAACATGTTTTGTTGCCAATGCAAAATGCATCTCATTCTTATTCACACACTTGCATGCATGCACTACTACATGCATATACCTACATTTACACAAAACTCTATGTACCGGTATATCCTTTTTTTGCTCAACACCAAATCTCTTTGCAGAATATACCAAAGCTCTGCAAGCTCACAGCGTGTTGCATTATGACGTGTTGTGAGATCGTAGATCTATTTTCCCCAGAAACAGTTTGCTATGGTTCATGTGGCTAAATCTACAAAATTAACTGGTGGAAATTCAGACAACTTATTGCCGAAGGCACAGTACTGATTATAAAAATAGTCTGTATTTGCTATTTCAGTTATTCTGTCCTAACAGACTGAATGCTAGCAACTGGCAAAGTAAAAAAACTACTTTTACAAGTATTATTAATATGGCAATTTCCAACTGTATGGGACCAGCTCAACTCGTCTTAACTCTTTTTTTGGTATAAGCCTCTTTCAATGTTCCAAGCAAGCAGTGAAAACAATGCTGTTGACTAGTCAGAGACGATAGTCACGCGTAGTCGCGTCACAACGTACTCCCCTATACCGCATGGAAGCTCCCAAATACTTAACACACTTTTAAACTAGCCATTGTACATTTGAAATGAATCAATAATACTGGCTGAGGCAATAACCTCAATGTGTCTCTCTGTCTCTCTCTGTGTCCTCCTCCGGTGTGAGTGCATGTATATGCGCACGTGTCATAGGTGTCAGGGTAGGTATGTGGGCTTTAACAGCACAGCGTCTCTTCCCTGTGCACGTGTACATGCATAATTGTGTCTCTGTGTGTTAGTGTGTGTGCGTGCATGCAATTCACAAAGGCAGATTGCGTTATTATGTCAACATCAATCTTTCTCTCACTTTGTGAGAGAAACGTATCCATGTCATTCACTGCCTAGAAACCAGATGGCAGGTTTTGTTGTGTACTGCGTTAGAGCAAGACTAAACTAAATTCTGTCCAAAATCTTTCAAACTGACATTTTAATGATAGTTGTTAACTCATCTAGTGCCACCCTTTCACCACTAGAGGGTGCCCAGTGGCCAAAGAAAATCCCATTTCCCATGCTGGTATATGCTGAAGCCCTGCAGCCATGACATGCCTGAACACTTTCCTTTGTGCATGTACAGGAAGAGGATGAAGTTAGCTTGAAGTTAGCTATTGGCTACCAAGCATTTTAGAAGATCTATTTTCGGCAATTTAGCCACGATTAAACCTTGCACACCTCATGCATGGGAAAAAAACAGAGAAGAATGAGCTCTAAAAAATCCAATGCAATCCTGGATTGCATTGGAGTGGATTTGTGCAGTTTGTTCACAGCTTTCAAACAAAAAAATCCGATTGGAAATCCTTTCAGGCATTCTTGAGATAATAGCCATTATGTTTTACATGTTATGTAAACAAACATGGCTGCCCTGTATGTTAGATGGGGTTGTATGGGGGTGGAACATGCAAAATCGCGATTGAAATCATGTTCACTAGATTTGATGGGGTCCAAAAAAAAAAATTCAAACAAAATTTCTTCAATTTTTTTTTTTTTTTTTTTTTAATATCCCGAACTAGTTCGGGATAGGCACTCTGGGATGCGATAATATATCCCGAACTAATTCGGGATAGGCACTCAAAGAGTTAACTGTCACTTTCCTTTCCTGCTGGCCGCAAGTGAAACTTATAAAAGTCACACTTCCTCTGAGCCGTACACACGTGCTATTATAATTTATCGTGATTAAAAAACACACACGATAATCGTATCGTGGAGATTTAATTTATCGTGAAATCATCCTCCGTCATGCACTGGGATCAAGTCACCTTTTATTTGCTGAGCTGCATATCTAGTACCACTTAAACCCTCTATAAATGGTAAAAAGGTACTTATACTATACGTAGGCCTACTTGAAATAGTCTTTTTTTCACTCTCTATCAAATGTCTTTGCCAAAAAATAGCCGATCTACAAGCTCACAACGCGTCACAACGCATTGGGAGCTTGTATATCTGCTAATTTTTGGCAAATCTTTGGCCGCAGGATAATGGATTTTTTTGATTATTGATTAGCGATTTCGATTAGCGATTTATTTTGTCACAATAATCATGATGTGAATTTTCCCATCCCTAGGTGACACTTTCTTTTGGCAATGCAAAGCCAAATAATCTCCCCTCCCCATAGGGAGAAACTTCCAGGGACTTTGATGAGAGTTTCCTGCAAAGTCCTCCTGGATCCAAGGAGGGGGCAGGCTGACAGGAACTGAGCCCAGAACAGAATGTCCGATGGTGGGAAACCAGGGCAAGAGAGTCCCTGGTGTGTTCCTGGGAACATGGGTGAGAGAGGAGAGGAGAGGAGAGGAGAGATCTATGCTTGCTCAATGCTAAATAGTACACTTGAAGGAGCAACAGAAGTTAAACAGGAGAAACACGGAAAAGAATGAGGAAGGAGGAGGATGATGTTCTAGAAAGTGAGAGAGAGAGAGAGAGAGAGAGAGAGAGAGAGAGAGAGAGAGAGAGAGAGATACGACCTCCTGGTAGATGCAGTAGAAATAGCTGCCCCACTTGTAGACACACTTTCTGTTGCTAGCTGACTGTCCTCAATGCGATGGGGTAGCTAACCTATATAAGCCTGTGCCGCTCTACAGAACCTCACACATGCAGGGAGAGAGGGAGAGAGAGAGTCAGAAAGACAGAGGGTCTGGGGGATGGTGGGAAAGGGAGCAGTGCTAAAATCAGGCCGCTCATGCTGTAGGCTACTGCTGAGTAAATCACCTGTGCAGTTAGCCTAGCTACCTAGCGTGTAGCCAGCTGCTCTTCTAATTAACAGCAGATCCAGTCTAGGGACCTGAGCATATGGAGGATGAGATAGCTAAGTACCGATCTTTAATAGACGACGGTGCCGTACACAGTAAAATCCTCACTGCTAATTTATCCATATGCAACTCACGGAGTTAAATTAACACATTTAATTTTTGGAGCTGTGTGAAACACAGGCTCCCTATACGTGGCTGTGTGGGTCTGTCTGTCTGTCTGTCTGTGTGTCTGTGTGTATGTAGCCTGAACTTCCTAAACTTCGGCACGCTACTAGTCCCACAGTTTTGCCACCACACACTCGCGCCATATGTCAAATCGACCGGCTTACTCGGGAATGGTGGGCTAGTAACTTGCTAAGAGAAAGGTTCAATAGTTTAATTGATATTAATTTATTAGTGAATTAATTTTTCCCATTGACTTATAATGGGAATCGCAAAAACTCACATTCAATTATTTGTCTCTCGCAAACCATAGGGGCTACAGTTTCAAGACTTGGAGAGGAGGTTCATAATGATTTCAAGGATTAAATAAAAAATAATTGTGTCATTTGGCCTCATGGTGGCGCTATAACAGCCCAGTTTACGTTTTGGCCTATAACTGTTGAACCGTAGGTCGGAAAATTAAAATTATTTTTACCCTGGATTCCCTGGGTCAAGACGCATCTCCCGATATAGGCCACGCCCATTTGCGCCAGGATAGATTTTCCGCCATTTTGAATTTTCTCCAAAACACACTTTTTGTTCCTTTTCCTACATATTTTCTTCAAATGTCTTAAAAACCGGTACACATGATCTATGAACCTATGCAATGAACATACTCAACGGATATTGCGATAGTCCATTCCGTTCGTTCGTAACGGGCTTCCAAAGTTAGCGGGAGGGGCCCGTTTTGCAAACAATAGCCATAAATCACAAACAAAAGGTCCAGTCAACACTGAATTTCAACCACAGGTCGGGGGTGGCATACTCAACGAATCCCCAAAAGCATTTCCACTCTGCCTCATGGTGGCGCTATAACGGCCTACTTGTCTCGTAACTCTTGAACCGTAGGTCGAAAAATTAAAATTATTTTTTCCCTGGATTCCTTGGGTCAAGACGCATCTCCCCATATAGGCCACGCCCATTTGCGTCAGGATAGATTTTCCGCCATCTTGAATTTTCTCCAAAACACACTTTTTGCTCCTTTTCCTACATATTTTCGTCAAATGTCACAAAAATCGGTACACATGATCCTGGGTGACCAGAGAGGTGCCGTTGAGTCTAGCCTGCCCTGAGCATCAACTGCAATACACACACACACACACACACACACACACACACACACACACACACACACACACACACACACACACACACACACACACACACACACAGCTCCACTTCACACGGGTGTGATTTTTTACTGTATACTGGGGGGGAAAAAAACAAAAGCAGGCAGACTTTCTAGCGTTGCATGGGTAGGGAGAACAAGGTCAACTCGGACCTTTCTTTGAACTGAAAGGGAGGAAGGCTATATTGATATAGCCCATAACTCAGAGAAATGGGTAGGTCCAATGGATTTGTACTTTTTGAGGTGTGCAATCACAGCTCCTGGTTGTTGATATATCACTGGTCTGTGGCATTCATCCTGTAAAGCACGGTGGACACCAATGCCATGGCTTGAATTCCAAATTATTTAGGAGACGGTTAGTCATGCGGCCTCAGCTTACACAGCCAGTAGGACGGGATGAAGTGATCAGGGCTCGCTGAGGGAGCTGGGACACAATGAGGGATTTTCTTGGAGTAGCAGACTCATTACATTTATCAAACAGAGTTTATTTTTGTGTGTGTCCCCACCAAACGCACACACATATCGTCATTGTCGGGTAGAAACCTCGTATCTCCAAGTTTCAAATTTGTACGTTCTTTCGCAAAGTAAAGCCCTGCTTCATCATACAAGGCCGTCGCACAAAAGTAGTGAAAACAGCAGATCTACAAGCACACAACGCCTCGCGGTGCGAGGCGTTGTGTGCTTGTAGATCGGCTGTTTTCACTAGTTTAAATCATTTTTTAAATTATAAATGCAAACCGAACGGTTTTGGACATACAAGGTTTTCACCCGACAACGACGATATACACACACACACACACACACACACATGCACGCACGCACACACACTAACAGAAACAGACAGAGACGGACACACGCACACATGCACACACGCACTCACACACCTCTGAACAAAGGACAGCTGACTAACTCGGCTAATATAGTAATACTGGGCTTAATGCATGCACTGCTAATGGCAGTGGCATTATTAATGTGTGAATTATGCGGTCTGAAGCATGACAACATGCACACATACAGGGCCATAATGGGTGAATTATACTGTCTGCATTGTAAATGCATCCTATTTGACTGCAGTAACTCCGACACTTTCAACAGCACTTTTATTGATGTCGTTACCCAGGGCCAGGATTAATGGCTGACACACACACACACACACACACACGCACGCACGCACGCACGCACGCACGCACGCAAACGCACACGCAGACACGCATGAGCATGCACCTGCGCGCACGCACACGCACCCACACACACACACACACGCACCCACATGCATGCACGCATGGTTGCACGCACACTCGCACGCAAACACACACTGCTTGTACAAACAAACACGACTTTGCTTGCATTAGCCCTGGAACCAACAAATACGCAATTATGGGATGCCATTTCAATCTGCTACATGAGAAAATGCATTAGCTAGAGATGGCAAACAAAAGATGTCTTAACCGGTGTGTGTGTGTGTGTGTGTGTGTGTGTGTGTGTGTGTGTGTGTGTGTGTGTGTGTGTGTGTGTGTGTGTGAGAGAGAGAGAGAGAGAGAGAGAGAGAGAGAGAGAGAGAGAGAGAGAGAGAGAGTATGATGAACAAGAGATTCTATTTATCAAATTATCTCATTACAGGTAGATGGAATGTGAAGAGTATATAAATGGCAAGCATATTTTAACAACAACCATCAAACCCATTATCATCATTATCATCATCACCATTATCTACTAGACTGTTGCCCATTGGACAGAAAAAGGGAAAGTAAATACAAATAGTATGCAGAACAACCTACACAACCTGTATACACACTTAAAAAGCCTGCCAAATACATTTTGTGCTACATCTGTCTACTTTTTACAGAACCAAACCGGTGCAGAGACGACATAACCAGGATCAAGCAAAGGTATTGATGTTGATATAGAAATCTCTATCAAGTATGTGCCATTACAGTAATGATCCAACTACTCTAAGGAATCCTATAGGATCAGCACTCGCAATCAACTGATGAATGAAGCTTGACACAGCAGTTAAAAAAAGGTTAGCTCATGATCAAAGTCTGACTTTGCATTGTTAAAGAATTGCACATATAGCATTAATGACATAATGGAAGTACGCCCAAAATGGTCCTTGCATTTGGAGTCAAAGATTGAAACCTCTTCTATTTACAGACAGTAGTTGATGCGAACAGAAAATGTAAACATATTCTACCAGCATGCCTACTAGCATTGTACGCGCACACGCGTGTGTGTGTGTGTGCATTGTTGGCTTGTGTGCATACAGTATGCATATGCTTGTGCTATTCTTGTGCTATTATGTATCTACGTATAGTACACCCACTCACTTGTACAATTCAACAGCAATAGCCCTTGGGCATCTTTGCCTCCCCTGTGCTGTGCAGAGGATAAAAGGAATAAGAAATAATTTAACCACTTTCAACCTGGTGGACCCATTTTGGGCATTTCATTATACACTGTGGCCTTGAAGGTCTAGTCATTTATTTCATCTTAATTTTTTGGAGCGGTGCGAACCGCTCCTACATCTGACTTTGTCTGTTCCGTGACTGTGTGTGTGTGCGTGAACTGTCACCACACACACACACACACACACACACACACACACTCACACACACACACACACACACACACACACACACACACACACACACACACACACACACACACACACACACACACACACAGTCAGAAAATAGCCGACAGTGCTGCGTCCATCCTCCGGAGCTCGACGTGCGGTAAGCAGTCCACAAAGCTCGTAGGGTGAAGAAAAGCATGGATAAAAGCTCAGACAGCTTGTTTGTAAAAGACTTGCACATTTTTACTGGTAAAATATACCTGGAGTTGCAATATCTTTATAATTTTTCCACCTGCAGTGCCTAGTTTTAATTATGGTTTCCGTAATGCTAACAGCAAGTGCGGACAGCTCAGTCACTCTGTGGCTCCTTCAGGAAATAATGATATGCAGCTTGTGCAGATTATGCACGCATTACTCCGCCCCCTTGCCTCACAACAACAGATAACCACGCCTACATTTTAGATTTCTTTTCATAATCTGAATTCTGATAAAACAAATAAAGGGACAGGGTTTCTCGCTCCTTTAATGCCAAGCAGGGAGGCATTGGGTCCCATTTTTTGGTAAGACCCAGCCGGGGAATGGAACCCCAACCTCCCAATCTCAGAGCGGACCGTCTAACCACGATCCCGGTCAAGTGGGCCCTGAGCCAAAAGAGCTTGAGAACCTTTGCATCAAATTTGGCAACCACTGGTGACTTGCAGCCAGGCTTTAGAGATCATAGGCAGCCTATTCGGCTACTGGTTCTCCCTGTGGATCTGCTATTTAGTATGAAATAGGGCTTACATTTTTTATTTGGCATTAGTAAAAAGCCAAACCAAGAGAGAGATGTTTATAAACATTTTATAAAAAAGAAATGAGTCAATAGTTTTCTTTTCCTTTTTTTTTTCTTTTTCGGTAGCAGCAGGTAAGAACAAAATGAATAATTACTCGAGAAGAAAAAAGGAAAGAAACAGACCCAAAGCTTTGCTCCTGTTTCTATCACGGGCAGCCATTTTTAGACAGTCATCCATTATGCCCACTGCGTTCCCAAACTGTCAGCCCCTAGCAAAGCCAAAGAGGCCATGTCAGCTGAGGGTGCTGGCCAGGCAGGAAGCAGCACTCACTCTCAGCACTCTGGGAATTGGAGGAAGAATGGGAGGCACGGGGAGTGGACTACAATGCGAATGTCAGCGGTGGCGACGGCGACTCACAACATCTTTAGAGGGGAAACAAGATGGATTAATGTTGCGTGTGTAAAGTTGTGGTTAAAGACGATGCAACGATATGGGAGGGGAGGGGAGGAGAGGAAGGGAGTTGGGGAGGATGAATAGAGGTGGAAAGCAGTGAGGTGTGCATGGCTGATCTTGCCTAGAGTGAAGAGGTATTGTTAAAGAAGAGGAGTACAATGCAGGGGGTGAAATGAGACGGAAGGGGTTTGAGGGGCATTGTACATTACGCTGTAATGTAGTCCTATTTAAAGTACAGTATGGTGAACATATTCAATGCGCCTGAAGGGTGAGTGTGCCAACAGTGCTAGCACTGTGCTCATGTTTTGTGTGCATGCGCGTGTGCGTGCGTGTATCCTCGCATGTGTGTGTCTCACCTCTGGTCCAGTGTATTCAGTCTGTGTTGTGCGGTCAGTCATTTGGCAGTCTTTAGTCCTCAAAGCAAATTTGGCACTTTCCTGCACACACACACAAAAAAAACATCATTAGTTATGCCAAAAGCTCTCCCAAAACCAGCAAAATTAGCAACATAAAAAATGGTTTTCGAAGTTAGTGATGGTCTAAGTGTTTCTCAATCTTTTTTGGCTTGAGTTCCCCCTGCCCAGATTTTTGAATCCAAGTACCCCCTTTACCCGACAACAACGTTTTCCTCATAGAACTGCAATTAAAACCATAGCTAGTGGTATCTGATGCCATGATAACCCCCCCTTTCAAGAATATAACGTCACAAATAAGAAAGGAAGTGAGAGTTTCAAACAGTGCCTCCTGAACAGATTTATTTTCAACACTGTGGCCATAACATTTCAGTCCAGTTTTCATGTCAATCTCTATATACAATTTGAAACTGACAGAACGGTGCATTCGACAGAACGGTGCATTTGACATACAGACGACCCAAAGCAGTCCAATTGGCTAGGACTGATCACGTGGCACACGTGCCGACGTCCTCACGTCACACCAGCGCCATACGTGCTGACGTAGAGTCAACACCAGGCTAACAGTTAGCTAAACAAATGATGTACTCACGTTTGCATAGTCAATAGCACTACTGTCCACATTCCAGTACATTCCATCACTTAGCCACGAGTCCCGATCACATTAACATAATCTTCATGTATGTACATCCCATTACAGCAACGTAACGTTACTCTTTTTAATTCACGGAGTTCTTCACCGGAAGTGCGTCCGGCCGTCAAATATGTCCGACCGTAAACGTGCTGCGGCACAATAGTTCCGCCACAATAGTTCCCCCCCCCCAAAAAATTTTTTTTTTATTTTTTTTTAACTTTTCTTTTTTCTAAAACTTTTTTTTTTTCAAAAAAAATTTTTTTTTCAAAAAACTTTTTTTTTTCAAAAAACTTTTTTTTTAGCCATTATGAGCTTTTCACGTTAACAACGAGGCGAGGGGGCGTAGATGTGAGCGGCGCATAGCGCCGCGAACCTCTAGTAACTTACATTCAAAAATCCCAGTTGCCTGGTACCATGTCATTTGGGTTAGCAACAGGCTCACAACACGTTTCTCCAAGTGTCATCATTAAACACAACATAATGTATAGGCCTACTTCTATTTTTATTTTTTGGGGGCATTTTCTGAGTACCCCCTGCAGTACCACCGCGTAGAGGACACCAATGCCACTGCAGTGCTACAGTATAGCTAAGATTAGCCCTGTTGGTTTCTGCTTGCTTATATCCCTAGAAAATGGCAAGTACCCAAGTTTACAAACTAACTAACCCCCCCACCGGCACCTGTCCTGGAATTCCAAGAGGTCATAAAATAGTCCTGAGATGCAGGGGATGTTTTTTTCAGCAGCTAAACAGTGAAGCATGGTCCCTCCCTGCACAAAGTGCACTGGCAAAGAGGCAGGAACTCATAAAAAGTGACAGCGAGTGCTGGCCAACCAGCTAGGAGGTCCTTCTAGCAGATAATTAATAGGTTTCCACTGGCAGATTTACACACGGAGGCAGCGAGAGAAGAGTGCTGGCCTGTTCCTTCAAGATACAGCCACTTTTAACTTGGCCTTTAACCTGCATTTGCATCACCTAAGGATGATTATATTCCTTTTTAAGAGGCAGGTTTCAAACAGGTTTCAAGCATTTTATTACAATGCTCACTAATCATTCTGAAATACGAGTGCTAAGCTAACTAGCTCATGAACAACACAAACCATAAAAGGAACGTTGGAGTGATTGTAAAGTATGAGAATTTCATTAACCTTGATTAAAATAGATGAACCCAATTGGAACAGGATGGGGTCGGGAGGACGGGGACTACGGGTTTGGGGGGTAAGTAGAACTAGAAAGGTCCTCTTTTTATTCCCTTCTTATACTACTTAAAGAAACACTTGCATAATGAGCCATGAGAAATATCCAGGTCAACAATCAGTAGCATAAAAGTGTCACAAAGGTTAGCTAAATGTCTTCCTTATTTTATGGCCATCCCTCCGTGAAAAGCAAGGGATGCTGGGAGGTCCTTCTATGAGATAATTAATAGGTTTCCACTGGCAGATTTACACAGAGAGGAAAATAAAAGAGAGTGTCAGCCACGAGAGGCCCTTTCCCTCAAAATGCCACACTTTTAACTTGCAATGGTGGTCAAAATGTCACCTTAAGTACACCCAGATATACAGTATATATTAACACACTTGGACAAACAATCCCACAAATATATGCACGCACACAAACACGCACGCACGCACACACACAGACAGACAGAGACAATTAATTTGGTGGGCCAATTGTGTGGGGCAAATATACATACACAGTTAGTGGCAATGACACAGCGATAAGTTTTCCAAAGGTGAGTGGATGAAATTAAAGAAACAAATAAACAAATCTTTTCACTTCTTTCAATGTGGACATTCACCACTCTGTGCAGTAAGTAAGGCCGATGCCAGCCAAAGGGACAGAGACAAAACAGAGAGAGCGACAATCAGTGAGAACCAGACTGATGAGCCAAATAAGACTCAAGTCATTGGGTCAGACTGGCATTGCTCACACCCCTGGCATAACTCTGGCACATTACCCAGCTCAGGCCTGGCATGGTGCCGTTGGCATGACATAGCTCTGACAGAACAGGTACTACCTGCCCAGATGCAGAGGGTGATGAAATCTGACTCTGTAAAGAGAGAAAGGAGCCCGCTACCGTACGAAAATGATCCGTCACCATCCGAGATAAAATTGTTATGTCACCTTTATCACAATATATACATCAATGCTTTGTTAGTTTATGATTCTGATTTGGCTATACAAGATATTCAACATGGCAATTATCAATAGTGATTTCCATCCTTGACGAAAGAAGCCATTTCCTTGAATTTATACTTCTCTCTTGGCTGAAGACAAGACACTATAACTCAGGTATTGTGCTGCATTAAGCAAGGAGGCTAAGAGCATTAAAGAGCATATTAACATAGACAGCAAGGATGGGTTTGCTGGTGCCATCCAGCCACCCGCAATGGAGGAAGGCCACTTTGTTTATCCGTCTA
This sequence comes from Nannobrachium achirus, assembly GCF_963921795.1. Classification (NCBI taxonomy): domain Eukaryota; kingdom Metazoa; phylum Chordata; class Actinopteri; order Myctophiformes; family Myctophidae; genus Nannobrachium; species Nannobrachium achirus. Next base: position 37,417,278 of record NC_137832.1, on the reverse strand, counting down.
TCCTACTAGCTATCATACCACCCATGCAAAAGCCTCCACATTACGCAGAAATATATACTGCATGTGTTGTGGTGTTACCTCTTTTCGCAGAATGTCACAGATTCGGATGGGTCATGAATGTGGTGTAACCGCTTACCATGTGCCCTCCCGTCAAAACATAAACAAACTATATTGTAGTGAAATGTCTTGCTATGGTTTACATACAGCACAACAAAACTGATGCAAAAGAGGTAGCTGGATGGTAGAGATGCGCGGCCGACCCGTTGACCGCGGGGCCCGCTGACCCGCCCACGGTGCGGGCGGGCGGTCAAGCTTTCAGGCTCAATTGGCGGGCGGCGGGGCGGGCGGGTTATCGCCACTTTCATGTGCAAAAAATAAATAAGAATAATCACCAGCTCTTATTTTCCTTTTATTCTTAATAAGAGTAGGCCTATAAGAATAAGAATACAACGGTTTGAATTGCACTTAAATTGTGCGTGAGCGAGCGTCGCCGAGCGAGTTTAAAATGCGCCAGAGAGCCTTTGAGGTTTCTCCTCCGCTCCTTGGTGCAAGGACCGTACCAATTCCGCTCCTGTTGGGGCTGCGAACCACATTTGCCAACATTTGCTGTGTGCTATTGCTCGCAAACCCTCGCTGTCAGACAGACACACAACGTGAGCAAAACAGAATGCACATACAATTCAGCGCGTGTCGCTGATCAGGATTTCACATGTCTCTGTCATCCACACAAGTTTATAAATACTTTGTGTCAGTTAAGTAAGTTATATCACCAGCCAGTCAACAGATACCATTTGAAACGCAACTTTCGCAAGTGAGACGGATTTTTGACTGAATGAACCACATTCACCTCGAGTCGCCTCCATCTCCCGTACAAATCTGGTGATTAACCAATAACCAACAGGATTTAATATTGTCCGTCTTTTGATGTCTGTTTGAAATGCGAGGCGCTGTATAAATATGACTGACATAAAACTTGAAACGGCATTCATGCCCCCGATTTAGAGGGAATGAACATGTCTTTGCTGTCAAATAATAGTAAAGAACAACATGTTTGTTTATTTAGCCTATGGCAATATTGTGCTACTGTAGACTATCTGTAAAGCAACTTTGGGTACTTAGGAGAGCGGTATAGACGGGTTTCTTGTTTACAAAAATTTAGACTAAATGAACAGCTGATTGTATCATGTAATCAATTCGTCCAATCCCCAAACCTGTTGTTTTGGGGAGCGCTGGTTTCATTGGCTAATTTTGGTACGGACCCTGCGCACGCATCTAGTTTTATCAGTGTAACGTGGACCAGAAACCCGTCTATAAAGATGAGCTATTGTGGAGATGATTATCATCTTTTTTTAAACTGCGGGCCAAAGGTCGGGCGGGTTAGTTGATTTGTATTGTTCTGCAGGGCGGGCGGGCAGGTTAAGTTCCGTGTGGGCTGCAGGCGTTGCGGGTTATGAAAAAAAAACCTGACCCACGCATCTCTACTGGATGGCATGATAATGACTTCTAATTTACTTCCTCACCCCTGCATAGGATGGACACAAACCCCCGAAGGGGGCTTTTTTCAAGTTCTATGTAATATTGAAGCAGTGGTTTCAAATTCAGCTGAAAAACAGAGTCCTTACGCTTATCTAACAATGGCAAACGTTTTCATAAGAATAGAATAGTTATTTTTGAACACTATAAACTTTAATTGTTTTGTAATAAATTGTTATAGTGTTTTACATTCACTTTATTTTATATATTAAAGTCAGAACAAATTAGCGTGATAATAAAAGTTTCTGCTCTTGTCTCCGTAGGGATTCAAAGTTTTCTTCTCACAGTTGAATTTAAAAATCATGAAGCATTCATTGAAACCTTTGGAGACTAGAGAGAGACAGAGCTAAAGAAGGAAAGGGATATTAGATAAAACAGACATAAATGTAATCCAGTGTGAGATTAAGTCTTGTTAAGGGATTCGTTCTAGAAAAACATTCAACTTTCTTGGTTTAATTAAATTCCCCTGTGACAGTATGCATTAAAAAAAATCTATAAAAGCTACACAGAATGTATGGCAAGTGTTTGCATCAACAGCAAGCAACAGTATTGTCAAAGAGACAAGCATGACATGAGAGATGGTATCACATTGAATCTATGCCCGCTCACCTGAATTGAAAACTCGTTCTCATTTTTTTCCAGAGAGGGAGCGTAACGATGTGATCGTACAGATTAAGCTATCAGATGAGTGTGTTCTCTCAGCAACAAAGTAAATGACTTTGTGCTCTGTGATACGTGATGCACCGGCTCCCAAGTACTGGGACGGGACCCATTTGTGGGTCGCTGACACATTTTTGTGGGTCCCTTAATTCTTTTGATTCATATATTTTTTCAAAAAACATTCCCAAAAAAGCAATTTCTTTCATGAATTAAAAACTAAATTCAATGATTTTTTTTACATTAATTCCAAGAAGAAATCATGCATGATCCGTGCACCATCGTGCACGGATTCACTCTCTGCGATATCACATTCAGATAAGTTGAAACTCAGCCTTATATTTTATTTCTTCGCTCTTTAGCCTAAAGCGGTGGCATAGGAAGTCGCCCACCGGCGAGTGTAGAATTAAACCCGTACCTAAGAATATTTATTCTTTTCCCGTCTTAATCCGACGGGTTTCTACTGATTAACAAAGTAGTGTACCGCTTGTTCTGGCCTCTGCCCGAACCAAGCGTGGACTAGCTTTAGCCGTTAGCTCTTTAGCTCGTCAGCTTTGTGTTAACGTTAGCTACACTGCTTACCGCTTGTTCAGGCCTTTGTCTGAATCAAGCGTGGCCTAGCTTTAGCCGTTAGCTTGTTAGCTTGTTAGCTCTGTTAACGTTAGCTACACTGCTTCGCCATGGATCCTCTGGCCCTTCTGCCGAGGCAATGTGACTACCCAGGCTGTCCAGGACTCATCGACGGACAGGATTTTCATCCTCTCTGTGCTAGCTGCATGGGCGTTGCACACGCCTTCTCTGCACTATGTCCTCAGGGGAGAGCAGGACCCTTCTGCGACATCTGCACGGCCTTCGACCACGATGTCCTGGTACACCGCCTCTACCTGGCTAGGGCAGGCCTCGGAGCCTGTGCTCCACCAGGTGGGTCTGCTGCTCTGAACCCCACAGCCCAGTCTTTCCTTCCCCAGGCGGCCCGCACCGTTGGTCAAGGTGCGGCGCTGCCTTCCGGAGCTCCGGTTGGCAAACAGCGCGCCACTCCAGGTCAAGATGGCGCCATGCTACTTGGAACACCGCCTGCCGCGCAGCCGACCGCAGCTAGCTCCACTGTCACTGGAGCTGGCGGGTCTGGCGAAGTCGCCGCTAAGAAGGCGACCAAGAAGGCTAACATCCCTCCAGTAGCCTTTACCCCTTCGGGCGCGGTGCCCAAAAAGAAGCGATCGGATGTGACCGTCGGGGACGTTCCCCTCAACGTGAGCATCAACAAAACAGTCCAGACCTTCAGGCGCGAGTCGGACCTGAGCTCTTGTCAGAGCGAGGGTTCGTGCTCGGAATACTCTGGGTACACGGACGAGGAGGAGGAGGATATAGTCGAGGACGATGGTTCTCGACTCACAGTCACGGTAAAAAACCCTACGGCTCCAGCAAGTCAACTGGACGCCGCAGGGTCCTCCCAGTCCTCCTCTGGCGCCGCTGCCCCTCCACCCGCCAGTCAAGCGGATGAAGCGGGAGCTGAGGACGCCGATTCTGCAATAGATTTGCTGGATCATCTGACAGTCTACATGAGAGCTCTTGCCAGAGTTGGAGAGGAGTTGCCACCTCCTCTCCCCTCTGATGAGGCCGAGGATGATGACGAAATGCCCGGGCAGGAGCCTTCGGTTCCCGCCCCGTATGTCCTCTCCAGGCTGCCGCTGGTGAAGGGATTCACCAAGGCTCTTCATTCCTCATGGAAGACTCATAAAGACCCCAGAAAGCTGTCCTTTTCTGTTTTGGATGTGGTCGGAGGTGCGGAGGCAGGCATGTCCACCTGCCCCAACCTGGACCACCTGTTAGCGCAATCCTTTCTAGGCTCCGTCAGACCCCAGTATAAGGATGTGGGCACGGCTAAGTGCGGGCCGTTTGTCGGCCCCGTCGGCACCAACCCGCCGGGGTTCACTGTTCTGGAGGACAAGATGCAGTCGGACAGGGCTCGTAACGCCTACCGGTCCGCTGCTCTGGCTGCTAAGGACCTGAATCTAATCCAGCTCTTGCTCGCTTCCACCAAGGACCTGGTCAAAGGTCTGCCCACGGGGGAGCACACAGCTGAACTGAACACTTTATTTGACATCATGCTGAAGGTCAATTGGCATGCGGTTAAGTGGATGGGCAGGTCCATGGACTACAACCTCCAGTCTGAGAGAGCCCGCTGGCTCGACTATGTCGACCTCGAGCCTAAGAGGGACGTGGGCGAGAAGCCTCTGGGTCCTCGCGGGGAGATGTACAAGTCTCTCATTAACATGGAGAACAGTCCCACCACCCTCATGGGTGGGGGCTTGGAGCTGCTGCAGGGTAGAGTTACCTTCTTCAAGGCGGCTAAGGACATCGTCGAGTCCACTACAGTGCCTCAGGAGGAACCGCAGCAAGCTAGGAGGGTGTCCCGCTCCTCCCGCACCAGAGAGAGGGGCCGCTCTGCTTCTTATAAAAAGCACTCTTCTACCTCCAGGGGAGCATCTGCAGCCAGGGCGCCTGACAAGCCCCGCAGCAAGGTTGTAGTTCCCGAACGTGCTCAGCAGCGCCGCACGTCCAGGGATAATAGGCAGCCGTCTTCTTACCGCGGGGGCCGCGGCAGGGGACAGCGGAAATGACACTTTGAAGAGGGAGTTTGTGTCGGGGCGGGGGTCCGAGGTGTCTCTCGGTCCCCTTCCCCCCAAGCGAGAGCGTTTGTTTTCTGTACCCCGCGTCGGGGAAATGAAAATGCCTATGTTTATGCCTCCTGTATCGGGAATAAATATGTTGAAAGAGCAAAGTCTGCCTCTGTCCAACTCTCTCGTACTTGCACAGACGACCCCATTATGCATGTCTCCTGTAGAAATGTTGATGTCCCGTCAGGACTATCTAATCAATCACAGGTTTTATCATCAACCAGTAATGTTAATGTCAAACAATTATATGGTTCCTCATGCGCGCGAGTGGACTTTCCCTCGCGTGGGCGATGCTATGAATTCAACAATGAGTCAGAAATTCTGTCGGCCTACTATGAGCCCGTGTCAAGGGACAAGCATAAAGGCTTTAGAGCAGGAATTAAACGTAAAAGTTCCTCCCCTGTCAGGGGAGAATGCTTTAGTTGTGGGCGAATCTGCTTATCAGTCGAATCGTTTTGCTCTTCCTGTCTCTCTATCGAGCGAAAGCCGAACGCTTCCGGTTTCACCGGATACGGATTCGCTCGCTCCCCGCTTCCGGTCCAGCCGCCAAAAAGCTCCGCTAGTCAAGCGGTACAACCAGAAGGTGTTTCTGCCTTGCGGCCTATTGAACCCATGCGCTCCGCTTCCGGGTGTTCCGGATACGGATACGCAGGTCTCCCGCTTCCGGTCCGGCCGCCAAAAAGCTCCGCCGTCACGGAAGCACAGTGGTGGGGTTTCTCTCTCTCAAAACACGCTAGCACGCTGCGCGAGCCAGTGGAAGTTATGCAAACCGAGCCATTGGGTATTTCGAACGATAACCAAGGGTTACAGGTTACAGTTCGCGAATGTACCTCCGCTTTCAAGCAGGGTTATTCATACCAGGGCGCGTGGTTTAAAGGCAGATCTTTTGAGAGAGGAGATCAGCTCGTTGCTAAGCAAGGGTGCTATAGTGGAGCTGGACAGGACCCAATCCCGTCTGGGATTTTGGAGCCGTTATTTCCTGGTGCACAAGAAAGGGGGGGGGCTACGTCCCATCCTGGACTTGAAGGCGCTAAACGTTTACCTGAAGAAATACGTTTTCAGGATGCTAACTGTACCCACCATGTTACGGTCGGTCAGGCAAGGGGATTTCCACTGTTCAGTGGACCTGAAGGATGCTTATCAGCACGTTCTGATTTATCCCCCACACAGGAAATTTCTACGGTTCGCCTTCGAGGGTCGCCTGTACGAATATACAGTACTCCCTTTCGGTCTGTCACTGAGCCCGAGGGTTTTCGTGAAAGTGACCGACGCAGCCATCGCGCCGCTGAGACAGCAGGGCGTCAGGTTGGCTACGTACATCGACGATTGGATGATTTCAGCGAGCTCCGCCCACAAAGTGGCGCGTCACACACAAGTGGTTTTGGCTCACCTAAAGGCATTAGGTTTCATAGTCAACCACGACAAGAGCATGCTGACTCCAGCACGCCGTCTTACCTTCATTGGGGTCCTTCTGGACTCGTCCGTCATGTCGGCTCGTCTCTCAGAGGAGAGGGTGGACAGGTTTCGGAAATGCCTCAACTCCTTTCAAGTAGGCCAGGAGGTCACTTACAGGAGTTGCATGGTACTGACGGGAATGATGGCTTCCGCAGTACATCTGTTGCGGTTGGGCAGGTTTCATATGAGACCTTTTCAACGATGGATGTTATCACTCGGGATCCCGCCCTCCTTGAAGTACAAGAAGGTTACGGTTTCCCCTTCCTGCGTGATCGCCCTGTCTCCTTGGCGGGTGGAGGGGTTCCTCACCAGCGGAGTTTCGATTGGCGAGGTGGTTTCCCACAAGTCGATCACGACAGACGCCAGTCTCAGTGGGTGGGGAGCCACTTACGAGGGGCGCACAGCGCAGGGGCTTTGGCCTCTGGAAATGAGGAGTCGTCACATCAACTATTTGGAGTTGATGGCTATACTCCTGGCGCTCAAGCATTTCGAGCCTTGGATTTTGCATTGTCATGTTCTGGTCAGGACCGACAATACGACGGCCATGTTTTATGTCAACAAACAAGGAGGCCTGTCGTCGTTGCCACTGGATCGTCTGGCTCGAGAATTGACGGTTTGGTGCTTGTCGCGCCTCAAGTCGATCAGGGCTTTACACGTCCCGGGTCTCCTCAACAGCGGAGCAGATCTCCTGTCCAGGGGGGGTCCTCGCTACGAGGATTGGTCTCTCCACCCCAGGGTGGCGAGCCAGATTTTTCGCAAGTTCGGTCAGCCAGTGGCGGACCTGTTTGCGTCAGCGGAGAATACGAAGTGTCCGTTGTTCTTCGCGGTGAAAGGCAGTCCTCCCTTGGGGTTGGACGCCTTAGCGCACACGTGGCCGAGAGGTCTACTGTACGCGTTTCCCCCCTTCGACATGATCCGTCCCACTCTGGAGAGAGTCAGGAGGTTCGGTCTGCTCCTGGTGGCTCCCTACAAGGGCACGTGGAGATCGGCGATCGCCCCTCTCCTTTGCGAACCGGGTTGGCAGCTGCCTCAGCGCAGGGATCTGTTGAGGCAGGCCAGGGGGGAGGTATTCCACCAAGACCCGCAGGTCCTAGACCTGTGGGTTTGGCACGTGAAAGGTTAAACCTGCTGGCGGCCGGTTTTTCTTCTGAAGTGGTTGATACCATTCAAAGTGCTAAGGCGCCTTCGACGAGGGCGTCTTATGATGGAAGGTGGAATGCCTTTGAGGACTGGTGTGAGTCGCGTGTTCCGCCGGTGGTGGCTCATGTGGCGTCAGCCCAGAAAATTCTGGAATTTATGCAGGACCGCTTGAAAAGTGGTCTTGCGTTTTCTACCCTTAGGGGGTATCTGGCGGCTATTAATGCCTGTCACCTGGGGGTGGCGGGCAAGGCACCTTCTAAAGTCCCGGAGGTCGTCAAGTTCATGCAAGGAGTTGAACGTTTGAGGCCGGTGACTAGGTCTTTGTTCCCAGTTTGGGATCTGCAGGTGGTTCTGGGGGGCCTATGTCGGGCTCCCTTTGAGCCGCTTGTAGGGATGCCTTTGAAATTTTTGAGTTTCAAGACGGCTCTTTTGCTGGCTTTGGCTACGGCTAAAAGAGTTGGTGACCTGCAGGCTCTCTCGGTGTCTTCGGAGTGCATGCAGTTTATGAACAATGACCTCAAGGTGTTGCTCAAGCCTCATCATCTTCAGTTTGTTCCTAAGAACATGGTGGTTCCTAAGGAGCCTGTAGTTCTTCTGGCTTTTCATCCTCCTCCGTTTGTCTCGGTGGAGGATGAGCGGCTGAATTGCCTGTGCCCTGTCAGGGCGCTGAAGGCCTACTGTGACAGGACTGCTGGTTCTAGAGCTTCTTCACAGCTCTTCGTGGGAATGGGCAATGTTCTTGTCAGAAAGCCGGTGTCTAGACCCACTCTTTCGAGGTGGATTGTGGATGCTATTAGGCTGGCTTACTCTAGTGCTGGAGTGGAAGTGCCGGTGGCGCTTAAAGCCCATAGTACTAGGGGTGTGGCTACTTCGTGGGCACTGGCAAAGGGAGTCTCCGTGCAGGAGATTTGTGTTTCGGCGAATTGGTCTTCGCCTTCTACCTTTGCAGCCTACTATCACCTGGATATCGAATCCTCTTCGCTAGCGCATTCGGTTCTGGGTGCTGCTGTCTCCTCTACGTCATAGAGGAGTCGGATCTTCCCCTCCCACAGGTGGGCATGTAGCCACCTGGGGTATTGTGGGGGGGACCCTGTGTTTTCCTTATTTAGTGTGTCTTACTTATAAGGCGGACTTGTCCTTTCATTTAGTTGAATGAGGCGGACTTCGGTCTGTCAGGGTCTCTCTCTATTTTCTCATTCCTTCACACCCAGGTCCGGTGGGCCTGGGACCTTCTGGGTGATGGGTCACGCCCGTTTGGGCTGTGCTCACCTGTATGAGGGGTTTGTGGGGGTATGAGAGTAGGTTGTGGCTTAGAGGGGAGTTTAAGAATCCCAAGTGGGAGGTCATCCTGGAATCTTGACAGTAAACGGTAGGTTCCGTACGGAACCATTGTTTACTTAGAGATGGAAGGATGACCTCCCACGTAATGCCCCTCTGTTTCACTGAATGTGGCAGAGAGTGGTATTAAGAGGATGTTACTTCCGCCTCCGGGGGCTTTTATAGCCGGGAGGCGGGTCACTCTGGTTTGAGTGACAGGCCCTTCCTACCTACGTTAGTACGGGAGCTGAAGTAGTTTCTCTGAATGATCGCCAGGGGGCGACATTACCCAAGTGGGAGGTCATCCTTCCATCTCTAAGTAAACAATGGTTCCGTACGGAACCTACCGATTTAAATATCCATCCATCCATCCATCGTCGACCGCTTATCCAAAATCGGGTCGCGGGGGTAACAGTTCCAACTGAGACTTCCAGATTTCCTTATCCCGAGCAACTTCCTCCACTCCCTCAGGGAGTATACCAAGGCGTTCCCAAGCCAGTTTGGAGATGTAATCCTTCCACCTGGTCTTTGGTCTGCCACAGGATCTCCTCCCAGCGGGACGTGCATCGAGGACCTTCCTAGGAAGGCGCTCGGGGGGCATCCGTACTAGATACCCGAACCACCTAAGCTGACTCCTTTCCAAAATATGGTTATGCTTAAATGTGTGTATGTGTGTGTGTGTGTGTGTGTGTGTGTGTGTGTGTGTGTGTGTGTGTGTGTGTGTGTGTGTGTGTGTGCATGTGTGTGTGCGTGTGCGTGTGTGTGCATGTGTGCATGTGTGCATGTGCGAGTGCTCATCTCTCACCAGTTCAGTCTGAAGTCTTATGATCAGTTCGTCTTTCTCCCTCAGCTGTTGTAGCAATGCTTCCTCTCGGGCTGGATCCTACACACACACACACACACACACACACGCACACGCACACGCACACACACACACACACACACAGAGAGTAAATAAATCATGTTACTCCCTGCATGAGGACACAGAAGTCATAAAGGCCAGAGATTTTGTGTAAAATGTGTTCGATAACTGCTTCAGTGGAATTATTTTTGGCGAGCAACGCATGACACATTTTTATTTTGCCATAACTAACTAACATAACACCCAGTGTGACCTGAGTGGTGCCTTACGCTGCTACAACAAATGTTGGAGTGTCAGGCACCGCACAAAAACACAAGATAAAAATGCTTTAATCAAAACAAAGGAGGCGCCAAAATGTTTCGAACATAACTCTGGTCAACTTTGGTGGTAACATGTTGTCATTACTCATTAGCCTTGTTTTAATAAAGGCTTTTATTACCGAGTGTCCGGAACCTCGGTTCTTTTCATGTTTTATCCCGTTTGATCCAGGAGCACCTCTTTTAAGTTAACCACTTGTAACTACTTGTTTCTCCTTTGAGTGCCTGGCTGTGTCGTTTTCTTTTCTCTCTGTTGCCATAACTAGTGCTGTCAAAATGTAACAAAATCTTTGATGAATTATGTACAAAGGACCCCTATTTTTCATAGGTTTTAAATTCCTCTTAGGATACCTTGTATTGAACTACACTTTCCTGTGCTTTATTTAATGTTTTCGAGCGATGGTACACCGTCTCTTTAGCGTGAGCGTATGTGTGTAGTGGGTATGCGTGTATGAGCATCGGTATATAGCCTGCAATACCGCTGGTGACCAAAGTGGTGCTGTTGCGTCACAAACACACACACACACACACACACACACACACACACACACACACACACGCGCGCGCGCGCGCACACACACACACGCACAGTGTGCACACACATGCACGCATGCACACGCACCACCGCTGACTTCATACTTGGTTAAACTTTTTTTTTTTTTTTGCAAACTGCTAATAAAGTACGGTATTCAATCAATCAATCATCCAACAAATTAAAACATGCAATTAATTCAACATGTTTAACCCATTATCAAATGCCCGAAATTGATATAGGGCTGAAGTGGTTCATATACTGTATGTTGAATGATAATCCAAATCTACAAAGTAACTAGTAACTAAAGTGTTTGAATAAATGTAGCGGAGTAAAAGTACAATATTTGCCTCTCAGATGTAGTGGAGTAGAAGTAAAAGTAGTAGTTGGAAACACTCCAGTAAAGTAAAACCCACTCCCACATACCCCACTGTCACATACAGACAGCACCGATCACCCTACTTGGGTGCTCAGCTGGCGCACAAGTAGGCCATATTTGGCTATGAGTGCACAAGGCTCAAGTTGGCACCTCAGAGTGCAGTCCAGTTATTGGTGGTAATCGTTGTTTGAACTGGAGTGGCAGCGCAGTGGCAGAGCAAACGGTACGTTAGTGTGACCTTTAATACAAAGTTCCCTTCTACCCATCACGATGAGGAGAAAGGAGAGGGGTGGAGAGAGAGAGAGGGGGGGGGCAGTTAAGTGAAAATGAGAGCAACAGAAAATGAGAGAAGTGAGTTGGGGCAGAGGAAGAGTGAGTGCTTGAGATATTGAAAAGAAAAGTATATTGTCACTGTCGGGCAGAAACTTTGTATCTCCAAATTTCAAAATGTTTCGCAAAGTAAAGCACTGCTTCATCATACAAGGCCATCGCACAAGAGTAGTGAAAACAGCCGATCTATAAAGCGAGGCGTTGTGTGTAAATCATTTAAAAAAATGTGATAAATTCAAAAACAACCAGTTTTGGACATACTGTACAAGGTTTCCACCCGACAACGACAATATGAATGAGCAGTAGCCAGTAGGAAGGGAGTGAGGGAGAGAGGAAAGAGATACCGGTACGGCCACTTCAAGGACATGAGCGGAAACAAGGAAAACAGGGGGCTGCTGATGAGAAGAACCAGGGGCAAATGAGAGGGAGGGAGTGGAAGCATTGGAGAGGACAGAGAGACCCTGAGGCAGAGCATGATGGTCAGAGACCGCGGGGAGCCATCTAACTAAAGGACCAGAGAGAGAGAGTTAAAGAGACACCACAGGGTACTATACAGCAACACCATCGTGGTCCTTTGAATGACCTCTCTAACACACAGCCACCCTGACACACTTCCAACATGTTACTCCTTAACTAAAACATATAAATATAACCTGTGCTTATGCAGGTATTGCATCACAGACACAATGCTTTGAAGTCATTTCAAGGTGACTTTTATTGTATTGTAATGATTCCTACTGTACAAAAAAAACAGACAACTCTGTCTACATCCATTTCTATCGTCAGTCAGCTGGCCTATCAATCTGAAATTGCACATGGGAAGTGAGGATCGGCATCGGCATAGGCAGAGGCAAAGACCGAACTTTTCCTTGACGATGGCTAGCCAGATTGAAGGGGAACAGAATATGGGAAGGGGAACTGTAACAGAAAAACTATTAATGGATAGTGAAATAAAGTGAAATAAATCTGTGCTGCTGCTGGATTCCATAACTAAGTGTCTGTGGGCCCTATTTTGACGGCGAGAAAAACGTCATGGGAATGCCCAAAATGGTTTGCAGCAGCCCTGTGTGTCATTAAGCGGGTCCATTTGGTTTCATTTTACGCTCTCAGGAGTTAAAGATCTAACAGTCCACTTGGTTACCAACTCTCCGTCATTTAGCTGGACCACCTGGAACGCACATTCGGCCACATTCTGGTCCAATTTTTTAAATGTAAATGTCTACATATTACAAGTGTACATTCTTGCTCTGTACCAGCCGTGGCTGTATTGTCTCCCTATCAAACGAGATCAAGATAATACGCGACTTCGGGAATTTGTATCCATGCACACGCAATGTTATCCAAAAACCTACTCATTATAAGAATGAGTAGTTTTAGGATCTCTAAATACTTACAATGTGTTTTGTTAAAGTGTGTGTGAGAGAGAGCGAGAGACACAGAGAGACAGAGAGAGAGAGTCTGGGACTGGGACATTATTACTCAAAGATGAATAAGCATGAAATGTGAAAACATCACATGGAAGAAATAGCTGTGGGGAGGTACTGCAAAACCACTGCAGCTCCTCTCCAAATCTCAGACAATGAATGGCCCATTTTCTGCACTTATATTCAGTTCATTTGGAATGAACTGTTCAAGCAAGAATACAAGGACACAAGTATTGGCTTCAAGTTAATTGTTTGTTTGTGCTGAACATCATAACTCTCTTCCACTATTTCTAGACAGAAGGTCAAATCCACCCATTAAAAAATGCCCAGTTATACATCACCATTTCAATGTCAAAGACATCCCATCCATATTTAGGTCTGACCGGGACCCTACCGAGCTAAAGTTACTGTAAATAATGCCTATTTGACAAGTTTTGGACACATTCTATTTTAATTGGCTGTATCAGCGTGGTATCATGGTAGGTGTTGGACATGCTGTTGGGGGAAGATAATGGCCTAGAGAAGACAGAAGCACGCCTCCACACTTAGCCACTTAAACCCTATATACTTAGTTTACCGGAGTACCCAGGGCTCTGTACTAGGCGCCCCAATTTATTTTCCCTCTACACCAAATGTCTTCATCAAAAAAGCTAATCTACAAGCTCACAAAATGTTGTAACACTAATTGCATTGTGAGCATACAGATTGGCTATTTTCGACGAACGTTTGCCTATGTTCGCCTATCATGATGTGCCCAGAATAGGGACCCTAAGGGTTGATGTGGTTAAAGGCCCGCTGACACGCCCCGAAATTATAATAGTATGATACAGTAGGTCACGTGATCTGAAAACGGTCTGAAATAGTCTGAAACTCATGTCACAGTGTAATCTGCCCCTCGCCCCCCAACAACAGCTGACCAGTACAGTAAGTAATCTAAGTACAGTCAAATAATTTGATTGGCTTATAATTGCGCATTCCCACAATGACATCATAAAAATATTAACTCATATTTTAAGATTACTTTTTAAAGTGACTGATCGATAAGGATTGATCGATATCAATATAAAATTACATTTTAATGTTAGACACCACTTTCAGTGTTAAAAGTGTCAAGGTTATTTTGTTTTGATCAACTAACTAATGCACGTGATGAAATGTGCTCCACTGCAGGTCTGTACAAAGGATGTTGACCAGAGAATAATGATAAGTCAATAATGTCATACTGCCCAGGACACTGGATAACACATTGGATAATGCCAAGCCATATCTGGCATTGTCCTTCTGGCTACTAGGCCCAAGACACGAAAACATCTGATATCCATTGTTATGTTATAATTGTCCAATCAGAATTTGACTAATGTTTTCTGTAACTCCATATATCTGTGAAATTATGTTTTGTATGGGCAGAAGGCACTATGGGTGAATTGTTGTACTGTACGCTGAACTCTGAACTATTCTCTTACAGTTATTTCAAACGGACTTATGGTTTACTTTCTAAAGGAATAACATATACCTAACAGTGACAGTACCCCTTTAGGTGACAGTACCCCTCTAACAAAAAACATACACTAAATTACGAAATAAATGGGGGAAATGGATTTTGATTGTGATATTTACGGGTCAAATAATCAGAGGTAAAAGAGACCAGAATGTGTTTCTAGTGCCGTACTTTACTCTTGACAGCTTTGGCAGTAAAATATCGCTCTGGAGATTATTGCATTAGCATGCCTCTAAATGTAAGGCTGCGTGAAAGGGGTTAAAGGTTTTGCACACAAAAAAAAAACATTGCAAGGAATAGTGAGAGAGAGAGAGAGAGTGTGTGTGTGTGTGTCCTCAGTGTACAGTAAATGTACTGTGGGCATTGGTTCTTTCACCTTTCAGAAAACTAAACTAAAGTAGATATTATTGAGACTTATGTGGATGGTAGACGGGTCAGAGTACAAAGGAGAGTGTGAAAGAGGGATGGAAAAACAGAAAGGACGCGAGGGAAGGATGGAGCACACATCACCTCGCCAGATCCCCATCCAATGCCAAGGGTCTTTATGTGTTTGTGTGACCTCTGTGATGATGACCAATGATAGAGCAGCCCGGCCTTGCACTTTTATCGCTTCTTTTGATGCCATTTTATTGGTTTGTGTGGGCAGAAACCAAAAATGCACGCGCACGTGCACACGTATGCAGGCAAGCGCGTACGTACGCACAGCCTCTCTCTCGCTCTCTCACACACACACACACGCACACGCGCGCACCCACACCCACCCACACACACACACACACACACGCGCGCGCGCGCGCAGGCACACGCGCACACACACTCATCTAATCCATTTCTCTGCAACTGAAAAGTGCTCTGACCCATCTGTCTCAATAGCAAACAGGACCAAACAATCACTAAAATGGAAGAAAGAGGGCAGAAACTAATAAAATCAGACAAGAGACATACATTTACACTTCCTGGGAAGAAAAGGGGTTATCAAAACATGTGCACACTTTAACTACGCTTGACTTGATTAACTATAAGGTGCCCTTCCAACCAATTTCTCAAGAGTGTACTACTAAAGCTACTGTGAAAATCTAGGACACAGGATTTTACTTCTAATATGAATAGAAGGGCCTCAATGGGGCTAAATCTGATCAAAGCCAGTGGAGTGCCTCCACTTCACATGCCTTTGTATGGAGGATGCTAAGATTACTATTTACTCACCAATCAGTGTATGCAGCTGGACAGTGAGCATGGGGATGGACGTGGCATTATTCTCGTTTCGAGTAATTATTTAAATTCCATTACATTTTACCTTTACATGAGGGAGTAAGAAAAAATATTCTACCATAGAGCTCTGCCGATCTTTAAACATTTCAAGCTTACCCACCATCCCATTGAGCTGTCTTAAGTTAGACTTTTACAGAGCTGGAAGTGCCAATGGTCGGCAATGCATGCACCAAAACTAATAGCCTAATACAGAGCAGTCTTGAAATCAGAATTGCTGACATGCTTGGTTTGAAAGTAAGATGTGTTTTTTTTAAGGTATAATGATATCCACGGGTGTTTGCGAAAGTACACAAAAATACTAGGCATTACATAAGTAAGTGCACCTGCCATTACATTCTATTTTTCCCCCCCGTTTCTACGGTTTCTTGGGCTGGATATGGCAGCCTGGAACGGTTGTTCAAGTGCAGCTAAACTTGGCATGTTAGTAAACGTGCCACAATTAACAATAATGCATTGCACCTGTGCAGCTGACCTGCGGAACCTGGGAATATACCATTCTGTCAAGATGGGGAGAATAAAAGTGTGGAGAATATAATTATAATACCTTTTTAAAGTGACCATTTTGTTGAATTTTGCATTTGTAGTTATTTTACTGTAATATAACAACATAATAACCAGAACAGATAGACAAAGAGACATTCATGTATTTATATTTAAAAGTAACTTTTAGTTTCCCCCCTGGACCCAGGGTATGGCAGCTGCATACCCCTGCCATACCCAATTGATGCCCCTGGGTTCACCTGGCACTTAAATTTGTAATTACTTTGCGCCAGCAGAGCGCGCAAGTACTGCGTTCGGCTGCGTATGTAGTTAGGTAGGTAGGTAGGTAGGTAGGTAGGTAGGTATGTAGATACAGTAGGTAGGTATGTAGGTAGGTATGTAGATACAGTAGGTAGGTATGTAGCTAGGCAGCCGTGTGTGTTTAAGCCCGTAGCATAGCCCAATCAGAAACCAGCATTTCTGGCAACGTCATCATTAACAGCCAATGAGGGACCAGCATTCCTGGTGATGCCAGTGGTGGGCGCACCTCATGGCGACTACTTGTGCACGAGGAGCAAGTTGGCACCTCGACAGAGTGCAGTTCTAGTTTGTATAATGTAATACTGTACATGTATACAGTATGATAACCTTTTGTGAGTATTTAAATAGAATACTACTGTATACACAGTATGATACTAAAAGTAACTTATTTCATACGCCAAAATGACAAATACATATGTGTGTATTTCAGAAGTTCGATAAAACAAGTTTGATATGAACACAGAATCAGCTCACATAAAACAGAATAGTAGCCCATAGTGAGTGGTCCAAAAATAGAAGCCTACTGTTTTGTTGGACAGATGAAAAACTCAAATTGAAAAGTGGTGCACGGTAATATTACGCATAGCTAAGTAAAATTGAGGGATAATGAAGGAAGCACTCAATGGATCACTTGATTTTGTTTTAAACCACTCTGCCAATGTGGGTGAGTGCTGGTACCATTAAAAGCCCTCGCTCTTAACGCTACATTCAAGTTAAAAATGCAGCATTTGTAAGGAACTATTTTTTCCAGGTGTATTTATACACTCAAGCAAAAAGTGTAATGGCTTGAATTAGAGCCATCCAGTAATTATAGATCAAACTGTAAAAGTGCACTCCTCAGAGCGTGGGTCTCCACCAGGCTGGGTTGCCTACCCAGGGCCCGCAAATGGGTGCAACCTATGTGGGAAGAATATGATCCAAGGAATCCAGGGCATTCTTTTACATTGTATGGCAGGGATCTTCAACGTTTACAGGCCAAGAACCCCTTAGTTGAGAGAGAGAGGAAGCAGGGACCCCCACAACCTTTTTTATAGATTCCATATAGTTTCAGCACAATCATCAGTGTATTTTGGATTCATGTCAATTTGTGTTTTCAAATATTTAATATGGTTCAAGAGTTATTGGCCAAAATATGAAGCACCCTGTTATAGTGCCACCATAAGGCTGATATAAAAGAATGGGGAACTTCCTTGGACTACTCGGAATGTTCATGCAAAGTTTCACGCCAATCGGTCCAACGGTGCCGGAGGAGATTAGGGGAATTAATGCATAGCCATTGCTATATTTCAATGCAAAATGTCCTGATTTAAAGCAAATATGATTACTTGTGCGATTTCATCGGAGAGAAGCAGCATTTCCACTACATCCATTCAGCGGAATTTCCACTACCGCAGTCCTTGTGGGCAATATTGGCTTATTTATCACCATCACAAGCCAGCAATCATTACAATTCATTCCACTGCCCTCGGTGACCTTTATTCCGCTAAAAATGCTAATACAAGCCAGTAAGATAGCCTGGCTGAGGGAGCAAAGAGCTGTGAGTGTGCGAGTAAGCATTAGGCAGACATCAAAATAATCAGAGGAATTGCCAGCATTCACAGACAACGCCGCAGGACTTCAAAATAATGACTAAAAATGCCGTTCACACCAACCACGATAAATATAACGATGACTATGAATATGACATTTTAAAGTCATAAACAATATCGTTTTGTCTGATCACTTTCAGAGCGATTATAATCAATAAAAACAGTTGTTTCATAATCCATCGGAAGGACTACTGGGATGTACAGTCTCATTCACCCAAAGAAAGTTTTTCTTTCAATGTAGATGAGTTGATGATTATGAATAGCTAGTAGTAGTAGAGTATTATAATGAATAATTAACAATAATCATCCATATATTATTTTGCATGGGTCTTTCAGCACCACGAGACAGAGATCTCTCCCCTCTCGCTTTCTCTCCCTCACAGCTGGACTGCGCAGCATGTGTTTGGTGCTAGCTGCTGTTTTCAAAACTTACAATTCAGTGTGGACACTCACATAATTATCGTTATAATTGTAGTTATCATTATGCTTGGTGTGAATGGACCCCAATATTGTCTTTCAATTTGTGTTAATTTGTATAATATTTTAGATAAGGTGGTCTACAAAGACAAAAAAGCTGATTTAGGAGGGATAAACAAAAGCCCCCACCCTCCCACAACCAACCATAAAGTTCTCCTCAAATCACGTGGATCTCAATAATGACTTGATGGAGATGGTCAAAAGTCTGGTATTCCAGACAAATCCAGAAATCCCATGCATGTAAAATGTCAGAACTTGAAACTCAAAAGTTGGTGAACATGTAACGAGATATTTTATAGTGTGGTACTTTAGTACAACTTTGAGTAATCAGTTTTAAAATAGTCACCACCTCCAGTACAGTTTGTGCAGGTGGAGATGGCCCTCTCCCTCTCCACTCCCATTTGATTGCATTTTTAAACTAGTGGAGTCGGCGAACTGAGAAAAGAAACTGCAGGTTTCATCCCCTTTTAAAAAAAACTATGCAGAACAAAATAAATTGTTTGAAAATAAACAACACACATAACACAATAAAAAAGAATTCATAAAAACGACCATGCATTGCCAAGAACAAAATAAACCCAATGAGGGGCTGCAATAGAGACAAAGCTGTTCTTAATATAATAACATAAAACAAACAATGAGCACAGTGAGATATTAAATGGTGATTGTGTTTTATTAGCATCATGAGGTGGTAATGCCCAACATTGACCATTATTTAGCACCACAGACACGGACACATACTGTTAAGGTCTGTACATACTGAGGGCGAATTGGCGAATAGCGAATTAGCGTATAATTCGCCTTTTTTTAAACTTTATAAAGTCAATGGAAGCATCCACACCAAACGTGAATTTCAAAAAAGCGAAAAGGCGTCTGTTTTATATTCGCCCTTGTGTCGAATTTAGCGAACGTTCAAAGGCAAATTCCTCTCTCTCTCTGTATCAAAGTAAGCTCACTCTACCCTATTTCAAGAGAGAGAGAGAGAATGGTGGAGGGACCTTCACGTTGCATTGAGGCCGAGGGGAGCGGTGTTTTTCTCCTTTTCCGTGTCTCTCTCTGTGTGGCAGCGTGGCTGGTTGGAAAAAAGTACTCGAATGTATTACTGGTAAAAGCATGGTATGTTTTAGGCTAATTTATAACTGCAAAAAGACTAGTGTTTTAAAATAAATCGCTGGGTATTAAATACAAAAGGATCCGAAGTGTAGTGGAGTAGAAGGAAAGTACTGGAAATTAGACTCATCTACAAGTACAGGCTACTCAAGTAAATGTACTTTAAGTTTTAGTTACTTTCCACCAGCTGCTGCGGGGACCTGCCAGTATGCAGGGACACGGGCGGAGGAGGAACGGTGAACGCTCTGCCCCCCTTCCCCTCTCTCTCTCTGGCCAAATGCACTGCATGCAGACTCAGAGAGAGGCGATATAATACGAAGAGCGCACTGTCTCACAAATAGGGAGCGCGTGTACTATTTGTTTCCCTGGACCCTGTCTCCGTTCTACTCTCTCCTCTCTTCTCTTCTCCTTTCTCCTGCGCCAGAGGCAGATAATCACCCCCTCGTTTTAGGCGAATTAAGCGAATATTATACGCATATTCGCGTCGCTTTTTGGTGTGTATGGAAAAAGGCGAATCGCGAATTCTTCGCCTTTTAGGTTCGCTTATTCACGTCGCTTTCGCTAATTCGCCGGTCTGGACAGTGCTTTACTGTATTCACCAATAGCTGCCCTGAGCTCAAACACAAAAATACCTGATAACATGAACAACTAGAAACTAAACTAAACCACACTAAACAGCAACCCGTGTGGGCCAGTTTAGCTGCACAGTAAAAAGGGGCGTAACACCCACACATTACTGTGCAACAGGTTCTCACCCCCAAGGTGTCAGACACCTGACGCCCTGTCAAGTACCCTAATGCGTCAGGGGGGGGCGGGGGTGGGGGGGGGGACACTTTGGTGGGGGACACTTTGGGTAAGCCCAGTGGTCTAAGAAGAAGGAGAAAAAAAGGCATTCCCGAAGTGGGATTCGAAACCGCTATGTAAGGTTTGCCACCCGACGTTACCTATCACGCCACTATCCACGACGGCGGCGCCTCTGCACGGAGGCGCCGACACGTTAGTTTTACTGAGGTTAAGGTTAGGGTTTGGGTTAGGGTTAGGCATAGTTTTACTGAGGTTAAGGTTAGGGTTTGGGTTAGGGTTAGGCATAGTTTTACTGAGGTTAAGTTTAGGGTTTGGGTTAGGGTTAGGCATAGTTTTACTGTGGTTAGGTTTAGGGTTAGGGTTAGAGTTAGGCATAGTTTAGGTGGTCGGACATGTTGTGATTCGCGTCCCACTGACGATAGATACATGTTCGAGTAAACATGTGTCGGCGCATGCGCACTAAGACTCTCCGTTCACGTCTGTCGGGATGACGCTGTAACCGTTCCAACGCGTCGCACGGGTGACGCTGAAAGCGAGTCGGGAATGCGTCGGGGGGGTGAAGCAGAGGGAGTGAGAACGGGCTGTACTGTGTGAATTTGAATGGGAATAGGTACATTTTGTTCCATAGCTGTGTCCATTCCACATACTCTAGAGATGGCGTAGCCAATCCAATGTGTTTTCCTCTCCCATCATGTCTTCCCTCCTGGGAACTGTTTAAAAGCATCAGCTCCTTTGTATTCATGGTTGGTTTAAGGCCCGCTGCTTGTTGTACGTCCTCTGGGGGACTGATTAGAGGCAGGACGCATAAAGAACACCTCAAACACACACACAGACTTGAAGTACTGTCAGGTTGTCTGTCAGTGTGTGCCCATCTGTCTGTGCTATGTGTCTGTCTGACAACAATAATGCGCCATCCTTTCAGTGAACAAGTTAATCAATGTATAAACACATATATAAATAGTAAATGGTGCATTTACGGTAGGCTTACTAGGCTATATAGTATTCTTTCTCCAAAGCGCTTGACAGTGTGCATCACATTCACCCATTCACACACACCAATGACGGAAGCAACCATGAAAGGTACAAATCTCCTCATGGGGAGCAGTTGGGGTTTAAGTGTGCTTGCTAAAGGACTCTTCGACACAAAACTAGGAGGAGACGATTACCAAGCAGCCACTCTACCTCCTGAGCCACTGTCACCAGTATACAGTCAAGGCTAAGAGACTGATAAATACTGTAATAGAGAGAGACAGACAGAGAGAGAGAGAGAGGGGGAGGAGAGAGAGAGAGACACATACACAGAGAGGAGGTGGGTGAGAGACAGACAGACAGACAGACAGACAGACAGACAGACAGACAGAAAGACAGACAGAGACAGATAGAGAAAGAGATACAGAGACATATTGGTTCTTACAGCCTCATACCTGTCGACATCAACAACAGCACCTCCCGACCCAACGGACAAGAGAGAACAAGAGAAAAGACAGGATGGGAGACAGAGAGAGGTATGGACAAAGGGGTGTAACCCATCTGTCTTTCTGAACAAATTCTTCTATCAGTTGAATCTTAAGCGTACCCCCCACTCCACCCCTGATGTCGATATGCCAACACTCCAAGAGTAAAAAAAAAGAGCTTTGCCAAGAGTGTGACCCTGCCCATCTATACCTACTGTATATTGGTAACCGGCTTATTACATTGCATTTGTAAGCTTGATCTCACAGTGTACCTGAACAATGCTGAATACAGGGCATTTAACCACTTAAAAGTTAAAACCCTATATTCTTATAGTTGATCGGTGTCTACGAGGGGTTTGTACTTATGCCTCCTTTTTTTCACTCTAAAATAAATGTCTTCACTTAAAATAGCCGATCTACAAGCTCACAACGCCAGTGCACCACACATTGCGACATGTTATGAGCTTGCTATTTTCGCTGAAGGTTCTCCTCTTTTTGCCAAATGTTCACTTATTATGACATGCTCAAAATAGGGTGCGACAGTGTGGCTGGCCAGCAAAACAACTGCATCATGTGGGATATCACACTTAATCAAATAAAAAATGTCAATTTATTACAGCATTTACTGTTTTAAGTTTGTTTATCCTCACAAGATGTTATCTCAGGAACACTGACCTTGGACTCGTTAAATAGAAAATACATAATTTGGGTGTGTGTGTGTGTGTGTGTGTGTGTGTGTGTGTGTGTGTGTGTGTGTGTGTGTGTGTGTGTGTGTGTGTGTGTGTGTGTGTGTGTGTGTGCATGCGCGTGTGCGTGTGTGTGTGTGTGTGTGTGTGAGAGAGGTCAACACAGGATAATATCAGGAAGGCAGCAGGAATCCAGATGACGTTATAGCTTCTCGTGCACACACACACACACACACACACACACACACACACACACACACACACACACACACACACACACACACACACACACACACACACACACACACCTCAAAATCAGAGTATTTGCGAGACCGGACGACCCGGCATTCAGCGCGAGGTTCTGACCAACAGACAGTGTTTGGGGAAAAGGTTATCTCCAATGACAGAGAGAGAGAAAGACAGATGGAGAGATGGATAAATGACTTTGGCATACTGCAGTGCCCCAGATTTATCTGAGGCACGAAATGGAGTGGTGGAGTGAGTGTATGTGTGTTGTGTTTTACCTCGGTGCATGTGTGGGTCTGTCTGCGTGGGTTCTTTTAGGCACTGGTGTGTAATATCAGTGCTTACCAAATGGTGTGCAGTCAGTGTAGCCAGATTTTGTGAGAGGAATAAGAAAACCAGGTCTATGAAAACAAGCCCAAAAGAAGCGACTAGGCCACATTAGGCGACTATAGGCAATTTAAACCTACCGTATATGCATTGTATATTTGAAAATAGTTGATCTACAAGCCCACAACCTGCAACTACCAGTATTTACAAGCAACTTTAAAGAAAAACAAGTCTTAAGTTGCTTAAAATAAGCCGACTTGGCAACACTGATGGTGTGCCGTGAGACAAGTGCAGGTGTGCCATGGGATTCTGTGACAACTGACAACCATACATTATTATTGCATTATATACTAACTATAACTTAGTTATAGTAACTATACTATAGACTATACCTTACTATAGTTTTACTGTATCACTACTTTGTGTGCACTCATTTTCCAACACACTCATTTTGCAAACTTTCAACGCACTGAAAAGATTCTCACGCACTCCTCACTAAAGTAAATATAGGCCCCAAAGTTCCCCTTGAAGTACAACAGCTGCCGCAGATGCTAGACATATTTGGTGTAGTTAATGGTACAAAAGGTTTACAAAAGCACATATATCCAAATAATAAAATACCAGTTGCTGCCGGACACAAGAAAGCGTAAAGATAGAAAGTGTGGGGCGCCCGCTGGCCTACCGGTCCAGGCGCATACCACTCGATATAGCCTGACAGCGTGTCGCTGGTTTGATTCCCAATCCCGACTACCTTTGCTATGTGTCACTCCCCATCTCTCTCCCCATTTCCTGCCAGTCTATTGTCCTATGAATAATGGCATAAAAGCCCCAAAACATATCTTTAAAAAAAAAACAGAAATAGTCTGCACACTGGCTCATGCTCCTGTAGCTATTTATTAAATTACAACCAAATTAAATTAAAACCTTTGGTGGTCATCTGATAAACATTATTGGGAGCATGATCCAGTGTGTGAACTGAAGAAATCCCACTCACTGAAGCACTGTCTTAAAACATGTCTTTGTGTCTATGCCTCAGGCAAAAAAAAAAGAAGTATGATGCGAGACTTCGTCCAACCTTCTGAAATTCCGTAGTGTGGCCTATTTGGGACGGAATCACGTGAAGATGGTGGCGTACGAGTGCAATGGGCCTGAGATAAACTAGGCCATGCAGTGGCACCGCAGCAGCCTCTCAGGTGGCTACTGTAGATTATTTTTACACCCGCAGTGTCGTTTTCTGGAACGCCAGGACAAGTTCTGTTCTTCCCAACAAACCTTCAATCCCACCCACCTTCTCATCTTCCCCTTCCTTCCCCTCCTCCTGTAAGCGACTCCCCCTTTTTGTTCTCTCTCTCTAGCCAATGTTACTGTATGTCCTTGTTTCCCTCTCTCTCTCTCTCTCTCTCTCTCTCTCTCTCTCTCTCTCTCTCTCTCTCTCTCTCTATCTCTCTCTCTCTCTCTCTCTCTCTCTCACGCACATGCACACGCACACGCACACACGCACACGCACACACACACACACACGCACACACAACAGCGACGAGTGGATCTACAAACTTGTAAATTGTTGACTAATGGCTATACATTAGACCAAGCCAACAGTTGGCTGACAACAGCTGGGGTCACAGCAGCAAGTGTCGGCGGCAGTGAACCTTTCAAAAAACAAATTCCAATTCTCAGACAGACTATTGTGCCCTCACTGCACTGCTGGGTGTCCTCCTCCTCATTTGCATTACATCATGGCCAGAACAAATTGAGATTTAAACTTGCCCAAAACGGCGAGAGCCTCCTCTACAACGATCAATCAACAAGAACACCAGGATGACAAGTGCTCCGTGTGGAAAATGCCTTCGACCCACAACCTTCTCCTACTCAATTGTACGCTGATTGGTTCTAAATTGACTACTAGGCAACGGCGAAGCACTGATTCATTTTTTAAATCGGGCTTCTGACCTCTTCTGTGATGTCAGCCGAAAATAAACACACGCCAAGCAGACCACCCCCGGCACTCGGGCCCCTGCTGTTTTGATCCAACTGTCGGCTCGGTGTATTTTAGGCTTAAGGGCTCCTCGCTGTGTCCTAGTCTCCATCACTCTCCTCTTTCTGTCTCCCATAGTGTCAACCAAAACAAAGTTATCCTCTCAGTAACTGCTATTTTGACCTATTTTTGTCCGCACAGTCACTGACTCAAATTCACTGACTCCAATTCTCCCTCTCAATCCGACCTTGTCTGACCACTAACTCTTCCTTCAACTATCTCCCACTCATGTCTGTTGTTCCATCTCATTTTAACTAGACTGTGTATATAAAGGTATCCTACCTCTAACTACCTTTCTGCCATTTCCTCAGTGTCTCTTGCCACAGTGTGTCAACATTTCATTGGCGCTAATTGGAAGATGGTGCCAATTCCTCAGGTACAACCTCTCTGCCATGAAAACGTTCTGAATGACAGAATGGGGGAGGCGGTGGAATAGAGAATGTTACTATATTTAGTATAAAGCATTAACTTGATGAAGTCCTGGCGATATCACATCAATCTTAAAAACCTCACTTAAACCTCACTTAAGGCAAGTCAAATTTCACACATTACTTTCCAGTTAGCATCACTGAATATTTGGCTCCACGTGGCTGCATGTGACTTATCTGATCAGTTTCTGTTGAGGTTTGTATAACACTGGGATGCACTGTGCTGTGTAACCTAATCTCTTTACCCCCACTTCTCGTCTCACTTTCACCATCCATTCATCAGTAGTGTAAAGTAACTAAGTATATTTACTTAAGTAAAGTTTTGAGGTATTCGTACTTTACTTGAGTATTTTTCAATTTCCAGTATTTTTACTTCTACTCCACTACATCTCGGATCCAAATATTATACTTTTACTCCACTACTTTTATTTGAAAACTTCATTTACTAGTTACTTTGCAGGTAAGGCCTTCTACAAGCTCACAACGTGTCAATGCGCTGTGAGCTTGTAGATCTGCTATTTTCAAACATTTTGTAGTTTTACTTTTGATACTTTAAGTACATTTTGATGCCAACACGTTCATACTTTTACTCAAGTACATTTTGAATTACAGACTTTTACTTGTAGCAGAGTATTTCTATATTGCATTATTGATACTTTTACTTAAGTAAAATATGTGAGTACTTTTTCCACCACTGCCATTCGTGTGTGTGTGTGTGTGTGTGTGTGTGTGCGTGCGTGCGTGCGTGCGTGCGTGCGTGCGTGCGTGCGTGCGTGCGTGTGTGTGTGTGTGCGCGCAGACTGTGCACACGCGCGTGGGAGGGGTACTACTGTAGCATCTCTCATGCGATGTCCTAACCTGGGACTGTTATTTTTAACTTGCCATCAAGCTGCCACTGTGCGTCCATGTAGGTCAGTAAAGAGGACACACATACACACACAATATGCACTTATTCGCAAGCTTGCCCATAGACCTGCACGCATGCACAGAGTCAGGCTTGCGCGCACGCATGCACACACACCTTCAAACACATACTATACACAAAGTGGATCACATACAGCCAGGCACGTGCACACATAGACATGAGTCCCCACCCTTTTATCCGTCCATAAAAAGTGCCCACTCCAGACCATGAATGCAGTGTTTACTATGGTGAAAGAAATGCAAATGCCCCCTTTCCATGCCATAGCTGAAGGCAGCATTCAAGAGAATTGCCTAATCCAAACTCTCCTGAAGTTGAATGCAGAATCTAAAGTTGAAAATATTGCCCTCTCTGTGTAGAAAGATATGCTGTTATGCCACACCTCCAGTATTCACTTGATTATGCTTAGCTCAGTGTGGTATCAAGTACCGAAATAGCCGACCTCCAAGCTCACAACGCGTCGTCGATATTTCCACCAAAGGCCCTTTTAAAAATGTCAGCCCCTGCCTCTCTAACATTCTCTGCACGTCCCTGCACACAGCACATGATGCACACGCATGCACAGAAATGCAGAGACAGACGTGTGTGCACACGCGTGCACGGCACACAATATCCACACACAAACACACAACGCCTCCTCCGCCCTAAAAGCGTAACAACAACTCATCCGCCAGCCCACCCGACTAAATCCTCGTCCTAGAGAGAGGCTTCACAAAATCCTTTCCCTTGATATCGTTGTTGTCGGGTGGAAACCTTGAATGCCAAAAACCGTACGTTTTGTATTTACCATTTTAAAAATGATTTAAAATAATGAAAACAGCCGATCTACAAGCACACAACCCCTCACACCGTTAGGCGTTGTGTGCTTGTAGATCTGCTATTTTCTCTAGTTTTGTGCGACAGTCTTGTATGATGAAGCAGGGCTTTACTTTACAAAAAAAAAAACATACAAATTTGAAACTTGGAGATACTTGGACACACAGAGACATACTCACTCACACACATACACTGATACCCACATACACACACAGCCAGCACACCCTGCGGAGAGTAATCAATCTCCCCCAGATCACATAGCTCAGACAGACCGGGAAGACAGAAGGGGACTGGAGTTTGTCATGGCAAGCAAGGCGCTTTGCCTCTCTCTCAACCTCTTTCTCTCAATCTCTCTACCTATCTTCTCTCTCTCTCTCTCCACGCCTCTCCGTCCTGGCTGGGCGCAGCCATTTGCAATGGACGAGGCTGAAGTTTGTCCCACTCTCTCACCAGTTGTTTAGAACATAGAAATGGAGAAATTAAATCCAGGCATAGAAAACAACCAGAAAATTATTGTTTATGTGTGGTCAAGATTTGAGACTAGCGTAACTTGAGCTGCTGCTGTTGCAGAGACCCGCGCCACCCCACATCTGCTCACAGTGGTCAGACAGGGAAAAGAACGAACGAATGACCGCTCGTTCATGCGGCCGTGGGCTACTTGAATAAATGGACGAGCGCGCTCGCTCAAAGCTGTAAAAGAGTTAATTTTAAAAAGAGGGGCTACATAGCCAATGTACGTGCTCATAATGCAATGATCAGAGGGGCATATCAAAAACAGAGGTATGGATCCCCCCCCCCCAGCAAATAAAAATCTGATACAACTAAGGCAGGGCAAGCCTTAGTGTATGTTGCTATATGAAGCCCGTCACATACAGTACAGTAAAGTTCAGTTAATGCAGTGTAATGCAGTTATGCAGTGTATTATAATTTACTTGTTTACAGTACGTCACACTCCAATGGCCATTGTTTGAGTTCTTCAGCACTTACTGCTGAATAACTCAATTACATTACAACTAGAAGCAGTGCTCTTCCAAGCACAGGTCTCGGCCAAGTAAGGCATGTTATTGTGGCCTCCTGGTGGTGCTAATAGTCCAGTGTGAAAAGGGTGCCATGTCTTCTTCTGCCTTTGCAGGGAAATCTGACGCTGAATTCAGGATTTGAGGCATTTTTGTTCCAAAAACGTGCACAGTTTCACTGCCATCGCGGCAACAGTGCCGGAGATTAGCTGTTCACATAGACAGAATGATTGGGCACATGGACGGACGGACACACGGACCGACAGACGGGGTGCAAAACAAGTCTTCCCATGCCTTTCGGCCTTGCGGAGACAACAACAGATTTCCCAACCAATATCTTTCATAATTATGCAATTATTGAATTACTTCTTGAAATGACATGTGGTTTCTCATTAGGCTTACCTTAAGTGGAAGGGACTTTTCACTACAAGGGCTGATGGGTAGAGACTGGAGGCTGCTGGCAGGACTTGTCTCTGTGCTCTGTAGAAGAAGGAAACAAATGCAGGGCGTCACACCAAATTCTGGGCCCTGGGTACAAGGATTCACTGCGGGCCCCCCATGAATGTTAACTATTGAAAAATAGCAGATATACAAGCTCACAGCGCGGCACCGAGTGCCGCGCTGTGAGCTTGTAGATCTGCTATTTTTGAAAAATCTTGAAAATGTGTGCAAGAAACCAATGTCAAGGACCCCCAAGATGATATGTATTTGGCCACGGACCCTGATCTCAAAATATTGAGTTCCAGGGACCCCCCAGAAGCCAAATTTGAGTTAGAAATGTTCGCTTAAAAAATACATATATTCAAAGATTTTCACACATATTCACAACTTTTCAAAAATAGCAGATCTACAAGCTCGCAGCGCGGCACCACTCGGTGCCGCGCTGTGAGCTTGTATATCTGCTATTTTTCAATAGATAAAGTTATTATAGGGCCCCTCCACCTTGGGCCCCAGTAACTCAGTCCCACTTTCCTACCCCTTGTGACCCCCCTGCTGTACTGTACTGTATATCCAGACACAAATATAAGCGGTTGTGTGTGTGTGTGTGTGTGTGTGTGTGTGTGTGTGTGTGTGTGTGTGTGTGTGTGTGTGTGTGTGTGTGTGTGTGCGTGCGTGCGTGCGTGCGTGCGTGCGTGCGTGCGTGCGTGCGTGCGTGCGTGCGTGCGTGCGTGCGTGCGTGTGTGTGTGTGTGGACTACTGTTATCACAAGTGTTTACAAGGATGTCGGCGGTTTTACAGATCCATAAACTGATGAGCTTGAGGTTCCCAACTCAGGACTCACCATTTGATGAATTGTGCAATAATTAACTTGCATGTTTAACATATTTTTATGCAGCTTAAAAAACACCAGAAACAGTGGAAAGAAGAAAAAAGGAGGGGCTGTCTGTTTAGAACACCTGTAACAATAATTAATGCCTTTGTTTTCTATATAAGAGCTATGATGTTTTCTACACATTTCCGTCCAATTGTTCTGTATTCTTCTACGTTTTCAGGCCGAGGACCCCTTAGTTGAGAGAGAGATGAAGCAGAGACCCGCACAAACTTTTCATGTGGCGTGTCATGGATTATGACCCATATCTCTTATGGCCGTTGACCCTTGTAGCCTACAGGCCATGATGTCAACCTCTGCGATGCATGCTGTCTATGATGATAGTCTTTGATAGTCATGGAAGATGGAATAAAGTCATAAAGTACAGTAGTAGTCTGGTTGCCGATGCACTAACAAACGTTAGAAAAAAAGGGATAACCAGAAAGATGCAATTCAGGGAAATTGCAAGTGTGGTTAAACTGACACGAGTTGCATTGACGCGAGTCACAAGAATCCGCTGGGAAATGAATTCCGTCAAAAATGTCCATTGAACTCAATGGGTTTTTGGGGCCCGATCGACCAAATATGGGGTTAAGGAGGTCCCTGATGATGTCAGAAACACCCAGCATCCTGTTGTGACACACACAGTCTTACGCAAATGGAATTACGTCACTCTATGTTTTATCAAGGGTTTCAAATTGGATGACGTCACCGTGTTTTCCCAAGGGTTTTCCCATTGGATGACGTCAGCGCACACACACACACACGCACAAAGACGTAGATTTCCCAAATTTATAGATGGATAGATATTTTTATCATTTGCTACAGTACATTAATCTCTGGGTTTTCTAATGCCTGCCGTGATCAGACACATTCATGCTTTTCAACCCCATGCAGGTGTATAGGCAGGGGGAAGCAGGGATTTAGAAGGCCTTCCCAGGTGCACACAGGCACAGAGAGCAAACACCACATGCATGCGCGCACACACACACAGTCACACACACGCACGCACTAGGGCATTAACGAAAAAGTCGACAAGTCGACTCAGTCGACTTCATTACACTAGTTGACTCCCACCAGAGAAAGTCGAAAGTCGAAGTTAAAAAAAGAAGAAAAAAAAAATTCTATTGTGAAAATAGCAGATCTACATGCTCACAACGCCTCGCGTTGCGAGGCGTTGTGAGCATGATCGGCTATTTTTACAATTTCTGCCTCTATATATTTGACAATAGGGGTGTTAAAAATTCCTTAAATTGTCACTTTAGAAATGTGAAGATACCCTCTATACACTTAAACTTTATGTTGGTTTGTTTACAGTTGAGTGAGAAAACAATGTTTCACATTAAGTTAATCATCTGGGGCACCCCCAAAATAATTGGGGGGTTGTGTGTGATGTGATGACGTCATCAAACGATAAAGTCGACTACAACACAACTTTTTACTGAGTCGACTTGCTAAAATCACAAGTCGTTAATGCCCTAGCACGCACGCACATTCAAAAACTCACAACCTAGCACACTGATTCACATCTGAGAGCAGATGCACACAGGCACGGATGCAGCACACGCTCTGACTCTGACAAAACACCTGACATCTAGTCAAAATGTCACCTACGAGGGCTTAAGATGAGACAGGAGAAACTAGAAACTGAGCGAGGATCTTATCATATCTTTGTCTGGGACCGCACATAATGACGTGACTCTCTCTTACACATTCAGGATGTGATACAAATACAGAGATGTGGAAGAAGTATGAAAGAAAGACAGCTATGAGGTATACAGAGGAAGACTAGATGGAGGATAAGGCCCGATGGATAATTAGTTGCACATCGGTGTTATGAAGCATAAATAGCAGATCTACAAGCTCACGAGGTGTTGCAACGCGACGCATTGTCAGATTGTAGACCAGCTATTTTCGGTGAGCAACGCAAAATGATCAATCAAGTGAGAATCAGGCATAATTTCTGGTTGAGATGAGCTGGTAAGAGCTCCAGGGCTGTTGTATCTGATCTGGTCTATTTCTTGCCATCTGCTGCACTCTTGCTCACTTAGGACTGAAGTTAATGTGCTTTGCCTCTCGTGTCTGTACCAGACATGGATGAACCGTTTAGTTCATCATAAATTATGTCAAAAGTAAGGCTGAACAATTTGTCCGAAAAAGTTCTGTATAAACAACATCATTGAATTGAATTCGGTTTACTGTTTAGTAGGGATGGTCCGATCAGGTTTTTTGGAACCGATCAGCGAGCACCGATCACAAAAGTTTGATCACCCGATACCGATCAATCACCGATCCGATCAAGTTATTATTTATATTTTCTAAATGTTAATGTTTTAACTTTAATTCATTCATTCACTCATGAATTAATTTATATATTTGCCTTATAGTTATTTACCAGCATTACTATGTATTTATTATCATAGCAGTAACTAATTTTTCCTTCAGCACTGTGGAAATCAATACCCCAAAATGTCCTCAAGTGGGCATACTGAACGGCTGGTTGATCGGATGCACCGATCCGATCGGATCGGTGAATTTACCTTTTGATCTAAACCACCGATTATCGCCGATCACGCTTTGATCGGCCCGATCCGATACATTGCCGATTGATGGATAAAATGCCGCCTAAATTCCTTGTTTAGAAGTCCATTTTGAACCCCTTCTTTTTTGCAATATTTTGCAGCCTCTGCAATTCGCAAACTGCAGTAGTTCAATATAGTGATTTTTAAAATATTTTTCAGATGAATTGTTTAGCCCATGTCAAATGTAAGTAAAGGTACGAGAGAAACACACGTACAATGAGGACCTCCTATGGATACACCTACTGTAAATTAGAATCTGTTAATTACAGTCTGTAATTAACAAATTGGATTGTTCAGGTACCGTTTTAATCTACCGCTACAGTACAGTAGGTCTTAAGGAAGCTCCAAGGAAGCCGAGAGCCTAAACCTTTGAACAGCATCTACTCAGAAGGTTTATTGGTTTGGCTGCCCTTTGAAGAAGCATACCTCCGTATTACCCCTCAAAGGTGTGCCATGGCATCAGGCCATCAATGTGTCAACAGTGATCAATGAGTTTCACCATGCAGAGAGACAGACAGACATCCTACTCTTGCACAAACACACTGCGCACACGCACGCACGCACACACGCACTCCGTCCCCCCCTCTCCCTCAATCTTTAAGGTCACCCCTGTCCCACAGGCCTTAGTGCACAACTGTCCCCTCAATTAGATCTGGTTCAGTAAAAAGCCTTTAAGATTCAAGAATGGAGAAAAAAACTGCCTGGGAGCGCTCGGTTTAATGACTTGGACTGCCTAGGAGCACAGTGTCTAAAGATGATGAATGGGCTAACAAAGGAAAGCAGAGCTCAGGGGTTGACACACCCCTTTAATCACATTCACATCAGCAAAATCACTAAGTGAAATGCTTAAAATAACTGATGGTGGCACGGGCTACTGTGAAATGTTGTCAGGTGAAATGCAGTACTCCACAATGCTATATACTGAAAATGCACTATTTAAATAGAGACAGAGATGTTTAATTTGAGATAATGCCCTTAGTAAAATCACAAAACACAGGTAAAGATTGAAAACATGCTAGTCCCAATTCAGAATGATATAAAATTAGCATTTAATGATCTGGCCCTTTGTAGCATCAAGACTTATGGAGAAGAAAGGAGAGGAGGAGCAAAACACTGACAGAAACACATAGAATAGAAGCGGACAGCAGCTCAATAAAATGCTTAGCAAGTGTGTGCGTGTGTGTGTGTGTGTGTGTGTGTGTGTGTGTGTGTGTGTGTGTGTGTGTGTGTGTGTGTGCGTGCGTGCGTGTGTGTAATAATGTTGTGTTTGGAGATGGTCAGTCATCCATGTAGAGGAGCAGAAAATGGAAACCTGGCAGAGCGAATGGATTGCTTTTAGCCAGACTTGTTGAGTCTAATGTGTCATCATCTGCGCTCCTTGGCATATACATGTCTAATGCATAGTTAAGACAAAGTGAGATAGAATATTAATGCTTGTAGGAATAACTGACAAAGAATAGATGCATTATCAATAGTATTATTGGTATTGTATTAGTAGTGTTGTAGTAGGAGTAGTATGAATACAATATGCACATACAGTATATGTACAGTATGTATGATACAAATATTATTAAAGCTACATTATACAGTACAGTATATAGCTGTGTGCTAGTAAGTGACCAAAGCCAAAATGGGTTTACACATATCTGAATCAAAATCATAAAGTAAAAACATCTGTATGTAAAAATGCATAAAGCGCCTTCCAGGCGGTACGCGGTTGCTGCTAGGATCAGCGGAGACCAAACACACTCGCTCAGTGAGTAAACGCCGCACGGTATTTCACAAAGATGAACACAATTCAGCTCTCGCCCCCCGCGAGTGCATGCACGAACAATTTCACGGGACCGCACCCGCTCGCCTCGCCACCTCTAAACTTCTCCGTGTGGACAAAATAACCGCCCACTTCTCATTGAAAATGAATTACTTGGACGAGGTGACCGCGTACCGTCTGGAAGGCGCTTTAATGTTAATGAAATAACGCTATCCACAGTGAAAAGGATTACAGCAACACTACTTCTGGTTCAGAGCGTTCCATTCTACAGCACCAGGCCAGTGAGAGAGAGTGCATGACTGAACACTGTGACCATCAATATGGTACTTTAATTTTAACAGTGAGACCAAAGTACTTGGAATGTACACGTGCTTAACTAATTGTCCATTACAGCTCATTTGAAACAGTGAAGCTAATTTCACTGTTTCTCCCTACTCACTCTGAATGAGACTTATTGCCCAAAGTAAAACTCAGACTATTTGGTGAAATGAACATATTGATTGCAGAGACTTTATAAAAGCATATTTAAATGCCTGTGCTTTGGGAGGGATGATTTCTTTATGATGAATAGTAGTTGATTGACAGACAGAACTGTCAGTGAAGCACTGGTGTGGCTCCAAGTGATGCAACCATCACTTATTAAGAGGACTAGATGTATTAAAAACTTAAATTACAGATCTGTGACTGAGTTGTCTGTGACATGTCTGAGGAATAACAAATAACTTTGGTTTGTTTTAGTTTGTTTTTCACAGAATCTCCTTTCAAATTGTGTGTGCGTGCAAGGGATGGGACGATAATGAAAATTCCATATCACGATTATTGTGTCAAAATAAATCACGATTAACAATATTATCGCGATAATCAAAATCCATTATCCTGGGGCGGAACATTTGTAAAAAAAAATAGCTCACAACTTGTAGATCGGCTAGTTTTTGGAAAAGACATTTGATAGAGAGTGAAAAAGAAATCCCTAGTGTGTGCTTGTGTGCGTATCTGACCCCCACCTCTTGCAGAGTTCGCCTCAGTCTGAGCAGCAGGGTTTTGACGGCAGTGCAGTCCTGTTGCATCAGTCTAAGAGGCAGCGCCTCCAGCCCTGGAGGCAGGGGCTCATCCTCTCTCCCCAAGCCCAGTCCTGAGTTCCAATCAGGGGGCAGCAGGCTAGTGGGACGGCTGGGCTCCCTGCAGAAGGAAAACGAATAAATAAGAAAGAGAGATTATGAGGGAGAGAAGAAAAAGAAGCACAGATCGATTGAAAGATGCGGTTTGCAGTGAATAGAGATTCATGAGTTACATTTTTTGTCTGTCAGAGGCAAGGAGTCCTGGCCTTGAGGTACACAGTACAGTAGAGTATTACGATGGATGCTCAATGGATGTGGAAGTATCCCAACATTTATCTACTATGCAGATTGTATTTGTGAAACATGCAACTACAGACACAACACAAAACATTCGAATGACATTTCAGTTTTATTAAGCACACTGCAGTTTTATTAAAAACAATGCAGAGGGAGATTGGAGAGACGACAGAGAAAGCAAGAGAAACAGAGAAAGGGTTACAGATGTGAGAGAGGGAGGGAGAGAAAGGGAACAGAGAGAGGAGGGTTGACAAAGGTCACTAGACCACATCCTGAAAAATCACACGTCATACTGTATGTCTGGTACATACACAATACCAATATATGACATACTGTAGCACCAATACATTACATCAGCACACAGCATGTCAGATGAATTCACAAACCACTGAAAA
Source organism: Nannobrachium achirus (assembly GCF_963921795.1). NCBI lineage: Eukaryota > Metazoa > Chordata > Actinopteri > Myctophiformes > Myctophidae > Nannobrachium > Nannobrachium achirus. The sequence continues at coordinate 37,381,761 of NC_137832.1, read as the reverse complement.
CAACCTAAAAACAAATATCAAACCATAAAAACACAAATTAAAGGGCATTTTCACTTCAGGGTGACTCACCCTGAAGAAGGCCTTGTGCAGCAACGTGTAGGTGCATTTTTTTTTAAATGTTTCTTGCCATGCATTAGCCCTAAAATAAAGGCTTTTTAACTGTCCCTCAAGAGTGCCTTGGTCTAACAATTCTGTCACCTGGCTACCATAAACACCTTGCGTGAGAGATTTTTACTCTACAGCCAAACAGATGCACTCCTTACTCTTTGTTTTCTACATCAGGTCCATGTGTTGCATGTCACATCCTAAGAAGAAGTCAGTCATTTGCATTCTCACAGCTCCACCAGTTAAAGTCTACAGTAGATAACTTCAAGGTTAAAGTGTGAAAGCAGCTAAATGAATAAGCAACGCTACGATACAGCATTAGATGATTAAAGATCAACAGCATGCGTGCACACACACACACACTCCAGATACTTTTGAAAGCGTGAACGCACATATACTCACAAAAACCCATGTAAGCATGCATGCACACAGATCAAAGTTACACGACACGTCTTCTAATTTCAAGCCTGAGTTCTAACCCAATGTCTCACCAAATAATAATTAATTAGCAACTTTGATTCACATTGCTGTCATCATAGAGCGTGCTTTGTGGGTGTACGCCAGAGAACTAATTATTTCCACACTCTTAATTATTATTATTATTTATTATCTTACGCATACTATATGTCTATTGATGGCACATGTGTCTGTGTATGCTTATGTGTACATATTAATTATACTGTATGTACAAGTGTGTATGTGTGTGTGTGTGTGTGTGTGTGTGTGTGTGTGTGTGTGTGTGTGTGTGTGTGTGTGTGTGTGCGTGCGTGCGTGCATGCATGCATGCGCATGTGCGTGCGTGTGTGCGTGTGTATGTGTAAGAGATCCCACTTGTCTCAAATTTGAAGTGCTGCTCAACACGATGTTAAGAAAATAAATACTGTTTGCGGCTTCATATTGCTGTTCATGAAACTGGAATAATTGGACTACATCTTTTCAACAAAAATGGTGGAGTAGTGCGAGTGAGTGCGTGTGTGCGTGTGTGTGTTACTCTACCAGGGGTTACTCTAACAGTGCTGGGCAAACCACCGTTGCCTCAAGACTCCACTTGTTGCATTTAATGCTTCGGTCCGCTGTTTCCCAAACAGTGGGTCAGGACCCATTTGTGGGTCACGGACCAATTTTTATGGGCCACTACGCGAGTAATTTTCTTATCCTACATTAAAAAATATATACAGACTTTTAATTTTTTTTATAATGTCATACATTTTAAAACAAACAAACAAACACGTGTAAAACATTCCATATCAATAATTAAGAAGTACTGAAAATAGCCGATCAACGAACTTGTAGATCTGCTATTTTCAATCATTTGGGTCCCGGGCAAAGTCTTTTGGGTCTCGAACAACAAATGTTTAGTCAACAATCAATCCGCAGATGTTGGACAACCTGCTGGACAATTACAAAGTGACAATTTCCCTGGGATATGGGATCTGAGTTTCGTGGCATTGTTCAAACACTGGTTGTGAAACTACATACTGCTTGTAGAGTCGAGATACAGAATCGACTGTTCAAAATCATCAACTCTTAAGCTCATAAGAGTCTCATGCTTGTGTTTGTGTCTAGCATGTAGATGTAGAGGAGCTGCCTGGCTCAGAGATGCTTTGGTTAAGCAACACTGGAAAGCAAAGCACTATTATTTAAGAGATTAAAAGTATATCTGGGTACATTGTAAAACTGTGGTGGGACAAATGCAACTGTGGTGGGCCACCATGGTTTAGTTAATTAAAGGGAAATAGTTATTGTGGGCTCGCCTATAAGGCGAGCACACTTTAGATATTGTCATTGTGGGCTCGCCAGTACCTGGCGAGCACACTTTAGATATTGTCATTGTGGGCTCGCCTATAAGGCGAGCACACTTTAGATATTGTCATTATTTACTAGGCAGGCAGTCAGTGCAAGTATCAAAAAACTTCGGTTCCTTTCTACTCCTACATACTTAGTGAGAAAATGAAAATAAAAACATCAATGTGTTCAGCTTACTGTGGTGCAGTGTGCTATTACTTTTTACAGCAATCGGCCAAATGGTGGCGCTGTAGGAAGCCTTCGAAAGTGCGAACTTTGAACAGGTATAGCTCATGCTGTGTTTTAGGTACAGCCATGAAACCTGTATACACGTATGCGTCTCCTCATGCCGAACAACTTTTACCCTCTAACTTTTGACCTCTGACCTTTAGGTCTCCCACAATTCGGAATTATATGAAAAACAGTAAAAATCTATCTCCTCCTGGGTTTTTTTCGTTACGCGCACGAAACTTTTTTCACATGAACTTTGGACCAATACGGTCAGATTTATCTCGGCGGATTTCTTTTAAAGTGAAATATAATTTTTTAATAATTCAATAGATATTGCGGTTTTATGCAAATTATTCTTCTGCCTCTAAATCATACATGCAAAGTTACACGTTCATGGCATTTGGCAAAGATGTAGAGGGTTAGTCAAAGTATCACTGAAACCAATTTTATTCCAATCGGCCAAAAGGGGGCGCTATATGCAGCGTTTGAAAATTCAAACTTCAAACGGGCATAAGTCATGACTCGTTTCGTTTGAAGACATGAAACTTGTTACACGCGTGCTTTGACTCGAGCGGAAGACATCTGTGTCGTTGTTAAGTAAGCTCCGCCCTTCGGTTTTCCGCCATTTTGAGCAGTTTGTAAAACGCGTAAACCCGCTTTTATTCTGGAATTTTCGCTCCACGTGCACAAAACTTTTTTTACGTGAGCTTTGGACCGATATCTAAAGATCTGTCAGATCGGATTTCTTTAAAATTGAAACATGCTTTTTTAAATAAATTCAATGAATATTGCAGTTTTATGCAAATTATTCTTCTGCCTCTAAATCATACATGCAAAGTAACATGTTCATGGCATTTGGCAAAGATGTAGAGTGTTAGTCCAAATATCACTAAAACCAATCTTACCCCAATTGGCCAAAGGGGGGCGCTATATCATTTTGAGCAGTTTGTGAAACGCTTAAACCCGTTAGGATTTTTTTTTTTGCAATTTGCATGAAACATTCTACACACAATCTAAGGACCTTTATCTAATATGCCTATGAAGTGCACACACACAAAAAAATTATAATAATAATGAATATAGCTGTAAGCAGCGATAAAGTGTCCAAAGCCAAAAACACCTCAAATCATGAACACAGCCTGCAATGTGCGTGAAATCTTGCAAACACATTCCCAATAGGTCAAGGAGCAGATACCACCCTTCTTACATTGGCCTGTTATAGCGCCACCAGCGGGTCAACTTTTGCACAACACATTTTTGGAACAAAATGGACCAATCTTTGACGTCAGTAACGTCAAAGAGAGCACTGCCTGCGATCTTGACATTTTGTACATTTATAGCCATTGTTTTCTGGCTTGAAGCGAGCCCACAATTGTTTCGAAGGAACAATATTTTCTAGTTGTGGGCTCGCCTATAAGGCGAGCACACTTTAGATATTGTCATTATTTATTTATTTATCTATCAGGCAGGCATATCAAGTATCAAAAAACTTCGGTTCCTTTCTACTCCTACATACTTAGTGAGAAAATGAAAATAAAAACATCAATGTGTTCAGTTTACAGTGGCGAAGTGTGCTATTACTTTTTACAGCAATCGGCCAAATGGTGGCGCTGTAGGAAGCCTTCGAAAGTGCGAACTTTGAACAGGTATAGCTCATGCTGTGTTTGAGGTACAGGCATGAAACCTGTATACACGTATGCGTCTCCTCATGCCGAACAACTTTTAGCCTCTGACTTTTGACCTCTGACCTTTAGATCTCCCACAATTCGGAATTATATGAAAAACAGTAAAAATCTATCTCCTCCTGGGTTTTTTTCGATACGCGCACAAAACTTTTTTCACATGAACTTTGGACCAATACGGTCAAACTAATCTCGGCGGATTTCTTTTAAAGTGAAATATAATTTTTTAATAATTCAATAAATATTGCAGTTTTATGCAAATTATTCTTCGGCCTCTAAATCATACATGCAAAGTTACACGTTCATGGCATTTGGCAAAGATGTAGAGGGTTAGTCAAGGTATCACTGAAACCAATTTTATTCCAATCGGCCAAAGGGGGGCGCTATACAAAGCGTCTGAAAATTCAAACTTCAAACGGGCATAAGTCATGACTCGTTTCGTTTGAAGACATGCAACTTGTTACACGCGTGCTTTGACTCAAGCGGAAGACATCTGTGTCGTTGTTAAGTAAGCTCCGCCCTTCGATTTTCCGCCACTTTGAGCAGTTTGTAAAACGCGTAAACCCGCTTTTATTCTGGAATTTTCGCGTCACGTGCACAAAACTTTTTTTACGTGAACTTTGGACCGATATCTAAAGATCTGTCAGATCGGATTTCTTTAACATTGAAACATGCTTTTTTAAATAATTCAAACAATATTGCATTTTTATGCAAATTATTCTTCTGCCTCTAAAACATACAAGCAAAGTCACATTTTCATGACAAAATAGTGTAGAGGGTTAGTTCAAATATCACTGAAACCAATCTTACCCCAAATGGCCAAAGGGGGGCGCTATATAATTTTGAGCAGTTTGTAAAACGCTTAAACCCGTTTTTATTCTAGGATTTTTTTTGCAATTTGCATGAAACATTCTACACGCAATCTAAGGACCTTTATCTAACATGCCTATGAAGTGCACACAAAAAAATTATAAAATAATAATAATAAATATAGCTGCAAGTAGCGATAAAGTGTCCAAAGCCAAAAACACCTCAAATCATGAACACAGCCTGGGATGTGCGTGAAATCTTGCAAGCACATTCCCAATAGGTCAAGGAACAGATACCAACCTTCTCACATTGGCCTGTTATAGCGCCACCAGCGGGTCAACTTTTGCACAACACATTTTTGGAACAAAATGGACCAATCTTTGACGTCAGTAACGTCAAAGAGAGCACTGCCTGCGATCTTGACATTTTGTGCTTTTATAGCCATTGTTTTCTGGCTTGAAGCGAGCCCACAATTGTTTCGAAGGAACAATATTTTTCTAGTTGTGGGCTCGCCTATAAGGCGAGCACACTTTAGATATTGTCATTATTTCTATACTAGGCAGGCAGTCAGTGCAAGTATCAAAAAACTTTGGTTCCTTTCTACTCCTACATACTTAGTGAGAAAATGAAAATAAAAACATCAATGTGTTCAGCTTACTGTGGCGACGTGTGCTATTACTTTTTACAGCAATCGGCCAAATGGTGGCGCTGTAGGAAGCCTTCGAAAGTGCGAACTTTGAACAGGTATAGCTCATGCTCTGTTATACGTACAGCCATGAAACCTGTATACACGTATGCGTCTCCTCATGCCGAACAATTTTTACGCTCTGACTTTTGACCTCTGATCTTTAGATCCCTCAGAATTTGGAATTATATGAAAAACAGTAAAAATCTATCTCCTCCTGGGATCTTTGCGATACGCGCATGAAACTTTTTTCACATGAACTTTGGACCAATACGGTCAAACTAGTCTCGGCGGATTTCTTTTAAAGTGAAATATATTTTATTAATAATTCAATCAATGTTGCGGTTTTATGCAAATTATTCTTCGGCCTCTAAATCATACATGCAAAGTTACACGTTCATGGCATTTGGCAAAGATGTGGAGGGTTAGTCAAAGTATCACTGAAACCAATTTTATTCCAATCGGCCAAAGGGGGGCGCTATACGAAGCGTTTGAAAATTCAAACTTCAAACGGGCATAAGTCATGACTCGTTTCGTTTGAAGACATGCAACTTGTTACACGCGTGCTTTGACTCGAGCGGAAGACATCTGTGTCGTTGTTAAGTAAGCTCCGCCCCCCGATTTTCCGCCATATTGAGCAGTTTGTAAAACGCGTAAACCCGCTTTTATTCTGGAATTTTCACTCCACGTGCACAAAACTTTTTTTACGTGAACTTTGGACCGATATCTAAAGATCTGTCAGATCGGATTTCTTTAAAATTGAAACATGCTTTTTAAAATAAATTCAATGAATATTGCAGTTTTATGCAAATTATTCTTCTGCCTCTAAATCATACATGCAAAGTAACATGTTCATGGCATTTGGCAAAGATGTAGAGTGTTAGTCCAAATATCACTAAAACCAATCTTACCCCAATTGGCCAAAGGGGGGCGCTATATCATTTTGAGCAGTTTGTGAAACGCTTAAACCCGTTAGGATTTATTTTTGCAATTTGCATGAAACATTCTACACACAATCTAAGGACCTTTATCTAATATGCCTATGAAGTGCACACACACAAAAAAAATAATAATAATGAATATAGCTGCAAGCAGCGATAAAGTGGCCAAAGCCAAAAACACCTCAAATCATGAACACAGCCTGCAATGTGCGTGAAATCTTGCAAGCACATTCCCAATAGGTCAAGGAGCAGATACCACCCTTCTTACATTGGCCTGTTATAGCGCCACCAGCGGGTCAACTTTTGCACAACACATTTTTGGAACAAAATGGACCAATCTTTGACGTCAGTAACGTCAAAGAGAGCACTGCCTGCGATCTTGACATTTTGTACTTTTATAGCCATTGTTTTCTGGCTTGAAGCGAGCCCACAATTGTTTCGAAGGAACAATATTTTTCTAGTTATTGTGGGCTCGCCTATAAGGCGAGCACACTTTAGATATTGTCATTATTTATCTATCAGGCAGGCAATCAACAGTAGACGGGATTTCGGTTCCTTTCTACTCCTACATACTTAGTGAGAAAATGAAAATAAAAACATCAATGTGTTCAGTTTACAGTGGCGAAGCGTGCTATTATTTTTTATAGCAATCGGCCAAATGGTGGCGCTGTAGGAAGCCTTCGAAAGTGCGAACTTTGAACAGGTATAGCTCATGCTGTGTTTTAGGTACAGCCATGAAACCTGTATACACGTATGCGTCTCCTCATGCCGAACAACTTTTACCCTCTAACTTTTGACCTCTGACCTTTAGGTCTCCCACAATTCGGAATTATATGAAAAACAGTAAAAATCTATCTCCTCCTGGGATTTTCGCGTCAAGTGCACAAAACTTTTTTCACATGAACTTTGGACCAATACGATCAAACTAGTCTCGGCGGATTTCTTTTAAAGTGAAATATATTTTTTTAATAATTTAATCAATATTGCGGTTTTATGCAAATTATTCTTCGGCCTCTAAATCATACATGCAAAGTTACAAGTTCATGGCATTTGGCAAAGATGTGGAGGGTTAGTCAAAGTATCACTGAAACCAATTTTATTCCAATCGGCCAAAGGGGGGCGCTATACGAAGCGTCTGAAAATTCAAACTTCAAACGGGCATAAGTCATGACTCGTTTCGTTTGAAGACATGCAACTTGTTACACGCGTGCTTTGACTCAAGCGGAAGACATCTGTGTCGTTGTTAAGTAAGCTCCGCCCTAAGATTCTCCGCCATTTTGAGCAGTTTGTAAAACGCGTAAACCCGCTTTTATTCTGGAATTTTCGCGTCACGTGCACAAAACTTTTTTTACGTGAACTTTGGACCGATATCTAAAGATCTGTCAGATCGGATTTCTTTAACATTGAAACATGCTTTTTTAAATAATTCAAACAATATTGCATTTTTATGCAAATTATTCTTCTGCCTCTAAATCATACATGCAAAGTCACATTTTCATGACAAAATAGTGTAGAGGGTTAGTTCAAATATCACTTACCCCAAATGGCCAAAGGGGGGCGCTATATAATTTTGAGCAGTTTGTAAAACGCTTAAACCCGTTTTTATTCTAGGATTTTTTTTGCAATTTGCATGAAACATTCTACACGCAATCTAAGGACCTTTATCTAACATGCCTATGAAGTGCACACAAAAAAATTATAAAATAATAATAATAAATATAGCTGCAAGCAGCGATAAAGTGTCCAAAGCCAAAAACACCTCAAATCATGAACACAGCCTGGGATGTGCGTGAAATCTTGCAAGCACATTCCCAATAGGTCAAGGAACAGATACCAACCTTCTCACATTGGCCTGTTATAGCGCCACCAGCGGGTCAACTTTTGCACAACACATTTTTGGAACAAAATGGACCAATCTTTGACGTCAGTAACGTCAAAGAGAGCACTGCCTGCGATCTTGACATTTTGTGCTTTTATAGCCATTGCTTTCTGCCTTGAAGCGAGCCCACAATTGTTTCGAAGGAACAATATTTTTCTAGTTGTGGGCTCGCCTATAAGGCGAGCACACTTTAGATATTGTCATTATTGTGGGCTCGCCTGTAAACAGGCGAGCACACTTTAGATATTGTCATTATTTCTATACTAGTCATACTAGTCAGTGCAAGTATCAAAAACTTCGGTTCCGTTCTACTCCTACATACTTAGTGATAAAATGAAAATAAAAACATCAATGTGTTCAGTTTACAGTGGCGAAGTGTGCTATTATTTTTTATAGCAATCGGCCAAATGGTGGCGCTGTAGGAAGCCTTCGAAAGTGCGATCTTTGAACAGGTATAGCTCATGCTGTGTTATACATACAGCCATGAAACCTGTATACACTTATGCGTCTCCTCATGCCGAACAACTTTTACCCTCTAACTTTTGACCTCTGACCTTTAGGTCTCCCACAATTCGGAATTATATGAAAAACAGTAAAAATCTATCTCCTCCTGGGTTTTTTTCGATACGCGCACAAAACTTTTTTCACATGAACTTTGGACCAATACGGTCAAACTAATCTCGGCGGATTTCTTTTAAAGTGAAATATAATTTTTTAATAATTCTATCAATATTGCGGTTTTATGCAAATTATTCTTCGGCCTCTAAATCATACATGCAAAGTTACACGTTCATGGCATTTGGCAAAGATGTGGAGGGTTAGTCAAAGTATCACTGAAACCAATTTTATTCCAATCGGCCAAAGGGGGGCGCTATACGAAGCGTTTGAAAATTCAAACTTCAAACGGGCATAAGTCATGACTCGTTTCGTTTGAAGACATGCAACTTGTTAAACGCGTGCTTTGACTCAAGCGGAAGACATCTGTGTCGTTAAGTAAGCTCCGCCCTTCAATTTTCCGCCATTTTGAGCAGTTTGTAAAACGCGTAAACCCGCTTTTATTCTGGAATGTTCGCGTCACGTGCACAAAACTTTTTTTACGTGAACTTTGGACCGATGTCTAAAGATCTGTCAGATCGGATTTCTTTAACATTGAAACATGCTTTTTTAAATAATTCAAACAATATTGCATTTTTATGCAAATTATTCTTCTGCCTCTAAAACATACATGCAAAGTCACATTTTCATGACAAAATAGTGCAGAGGGTTAGTTCAAATATCACTGAAACCAATCTTACCCCAAATGGCCAAAGGGGGGCGCTATATAATTTTGAGCAGTTTGTAAAACGCTTAAACCCGTTTTTATTCTAGGATTTTTTTTGCAATTTGCATGAAACATTCTACACGCAATCTAAGGACCTTTATCTAACATGCCTATGAAGTGCACACAAAAAAAATATAAAATAATAATAATAAATATAGCTGCAAGCAGCGATAAAGTGTCCAAAGCCAAAAACACCTCAAATCATGAACACAGCCTGGGATGTGCGTGAAATCTTGCAAGCACATTCCCAATAGGTCAAGGAACAGATACCAACTTTCTCACATTGGCCTGTTATAGCGCCACCAGCGGGTCAACTTTTGCACAACACATTTTTGGAACAAAATGGACCAATCTTTGACGTCAGTAACGTCAAAGAGAGCACTGCCTGCGATCTTGACATTTTGTGCTTTTATAGCCATTGTTTTCCGGCTTGAAGCGAGCCCACAATTGTTTCGAAGGAACAATATTTTTCTAGTTTATCTATCAGTCAGACAGTAGACGGGAACTTCGGTTCCTTTCTACTCCTACATACTTAGTGAGAAAATGAAAATAAAAACATCAATGTGTTCAGCTTACAGTGGCGACGTGTGCTATTACTTTTTACAGCAATCGGCCAAATGGTGGCGCTGTAGGAAGCCTTCGAAAGTGCGAACTTTGAACAGGTATAGCTCATGCTGTGTTATACATACAGCCATGAAACCTGTATACACTTATGCGTCTCCTCATGCCGAACAACTTTTACCCTCTAACTTTTGACCTCTGACCTTTAGGTCTCCCACAATTCGGAATTATATGAAAAACAGTAAAAATCTATCTCCTCCTGGGATTTTCGCGTCAAGTGCACACAACTTTTTTCACATGAACTTTGGACCAATACCTATACAGTCTATGTGGTGAGAAGTTTGTACGTTAAACCATTAATTTTTAATAATTCAATTCATATTGCGGTTTTATGCAAATTATTATTCTGCCTCTAAATCAAACATGCAAAGTGTTACTTTCATGGCATTTGGCAAACATGTAGAGGGTTAGTCCAAATATCACTGAAACCAATCTTATTCCAATTAGCCAAAGGGGGGCGCTATACGAAGCGTTTGAAAATTCAAACTTCAAACGGGCATAAGTCTTGACTCGTTTCGTTTGAAGACATGCAACTTGTTACACGCGTGCTTTGACTCAAGCGGAAGACATCTGTGTTGTTGTTAAGTAAGCTCCGCCCTTAGATTTTCCGCCAATTTGAGCAGTTTGTAAAACGCGTAAACCCGTTTTTATTCTGAAATTTTCGCGTCACGTGCACAAATCTTTTTTTACGTGAACTTTGGACCGATATCTAAAGATCTGTCAGATCGGATTTCTTTAAAATTGAAACATGCTTTTTTAAATAATTCAATGAATATTGCATTTTTATGCAAATTATTGTTCTGCCTCTAAATCATACATGCAAAGTAGCATGTTCATGGCATTTGGCAAAGATGTAGAGTGTTATTCCAAATATCACTAAAACCAATCATACCCCAATTGGCCAAAGGGGGGCGCTATATAATTTTGAGCAGTTTGTGAAACGCTTAAAACCGTTTTTATTCTAGGATTTCTTTTTAGCAATTTGCATGAAATATTCTACACACAATCAAAGGACCTTTATCTAATATGCCTATGAAGTGCACACACAAAAAAAATATAATAATAATTATAAATATAGCTGCAAGCAGCGATAAAGTGGCCAAGGCCAAAAACACCTCAAATCATGAACACAGCCTGGGATGTGCGTGAAATCTTGCACGCACATTCCCAATAGGTCAAGGAACAGATACCAACCTTCTCACATTGGCCTGTTATAGCGCCACCAGCGGGTCAACTTTTGCACAACACATTTTTGGAACAAAATGGACCAATCTTTGACGTCAGTAACGTCAAAGAGAGCACTGCCTGCGATCTTGACATTTTGTGCTTTTATAGCCATTGTTTTCTGGCTTGAAGCGAGCCCACAATTGTTTCGAAGGAACAATATTTTTCTAGTTTATTTATCTATCAGGCAGTCATATAGTAGACGGGAACTTCGGTTCCTTTCTACTCCTACATACTTAGTGAGAAAATGAAAATAAAAACATCAATGTGTTCAGTTTACTGTGGCGAAGTGTGCTATTACTTTTTACAGCAATCGGCCAAATGGTGGCGCTGTAGGAAGCCTTCGAAAGTGCGATCTTTGAACAGGTATAGCTCATGCTGTGTTATACATACAGCCATGAAACCTGTATACACTTATGCGTCTCCTCATGCCGAACAACTTTTACCCTCTAACTTTTGACCTCTGACCTTTAGGTCTCCCACAATTCGGAATTATATGAAAAACAGTAAAAATCTATCTCCTCCTGGGTTTTTTTTGTTACGCGCACAAAACTTTTTTCACATGAACTTTGGACCAATACGGTCAGATTTATCTCGGTGGATTTCTTTTAAAGTGAAATATAATTTTTTAATAATTCAATCAATATTGCGGTTTTATGCAAATTATTCTTCGGCCTCTAAATCATACATGCAAAGTTACACGTTCATGGCATTTGGCAAAGATGTGGAGGGTTAGTCAAAGTATCACTGAAACCAATTTTATTCCAATCGGCCAAAGGGGGGCGCTATACGAAGCGTTTGAAAATTCAAACTTCAAACGGGCATAAGTCATGACTCGTTTCATTTGAAGACATGCAACTTGTTACACGCGTGCTTTGACTCAAGCGGAAGACATCTGTGTCGTTGTTAAGTAAGCTCCGCCCTTCGATTTTCCGCCACTTTGAGCAGTTTGTAAAACGCGTAAACCCGCTTTTATTCTGGAATTTTCGCGTCACGTGCACAAAACTTTTTTTACATGAACTTTGGACCGATATCTAAAGATCTGTCAGATCGGATTTCTTTAACATTGAAACATGCTTTTTTAAATAATTCAAACAATATTGCATTTTTATGCAAATTATTCTTCTGCCTCTAAAACATACAAGCAAAGTCACATTTTCATGACAAAATAGTGTAGAGGGTTAGTTCAAATATCGCTGAAACCAATCTTACCCCAAATGGCCAAAGGGGGGCGCTATATAATTTTGAGCAGTTTGTAAAACGCTTAAACCCGTTTTTATTCTAGGATTTTTTTTGCAATTTGCATGAAACATTCTACACGCAATCTAAGGACCTTTATCTAACATGCCTATGAAGTGCACACAAAAAAATTATAAAATAATAATAATAAATATAGCTGCAAGCAGCGATAAAGTGTCGAAAGCCAAAAACACCTCAAATCATGAACACAGCCTGGGATGTGCGTGAAATCTTGCAAGCACATTCCCAATAGGTCAAGGAACAGATACCAACCTTCTCACATTGGCCTGTTATAGCGCCACCAGCGGGTCAACTTTTGCACAACACATTTTTGGAACAAAATGGACTAATCTTTGACGTCAGTAACGTCAGTAACGTCAAAGAGAGCACTGCCTGCGATCTTGACATTTTGTGCTTTTATAGCCATTGTTTTCTGGCTTGAAGCGAGCCCACAATTGTTTCGAAGGAACAATATTTTTCTAGTGACAATATCTAACCGTCATATCAAGTTCTCCTCAAAACTTCGGTTCCTTTCTACTCCTACATACTTAGACAGAAAATGAAAATAAAAACATCAATGTTTTCAGCTTACAGTGGCGAAGTGTGCTATTATTTTTTACAGCAATCGGCCAAATGGTGGCGCTGTAGGAAGCCTTCGAAAGTGCGAACTTTGAACAGATAGAGCTCATGCTCTGTTATACGTACAGTCATGAAACCTGTATACACGTATGCGTCTCCTCATGCCGAACAACTTTTACGCTCTGACTTTTGACCTCTGACCTTTAGATCCCCCAGAATTTTGAATTATATAAAAATCAGTACAAATCTATCTCCTCCTGGGATTTTTGCGTTACGCGCACAAAACTTTTTTCACATGAACTTTGGACCAATACGGTCAAACTAGTCTCGGCGGATTTCTTTTAAAGTGAAATATAATTTTTTAATAATTCAATCAATATTGCGGTTTCATGCAAATTATTCTTCGGCCTCTAAATCATACATGCAAAGTTACACGTTCATGGCATTTGGCAAAGATGTAGAGGGTTAGTCAAAATATCACTGAAACCAATCTTATTCCAATCGGCCAAAGGGGGGGCGCTATACGAAGCGTTTGAAAATTCAAACTTCAAACGGGCATAAGTCATGACTCGTTTCGTTTGAAGACATGCAACTTGTTAAACGCGTGCTTTGACTCAAGCGGAAGACATCTGTGTCGTTGTTAAGTAAGCTCCGCCCTTCAATTTTCCGCCATTTTGAGCAGTTTGTAAAACGCGTAAACCCGCTTTTATTCTGGAATGTTCGCGTCACGTGCACAAAACTTTTTTTACGTGAACTTTGGACCGATGTCTAAAGATCTGTCAGATCGGATTTCTTTAACATTGAAACATGCTTTTTTAAATAATTCAAACAATATTGCATTTTTATGCAAATTATTCTTCTGCCTCTAAAACATACATGCAAAGTCACATTTTCATGACAAAATAGTGCAGAGGGTTAGTTCAAATATCACTGAAACCAATCTTACCCCAAATGGCCAAAGGGGGGCGCTATATAATTTTGAGCAGTTTGTAAAACGCTTAAACCCGTTTTTATTCTAGGATTTTTTTTGCAATTTGCATGAAACATTCTACACGCAATCTAAGGACCTTTATCTAACATGCCTATGAAGTGCACACAAAAAAAATATAAAATAATAATAATAAATATAGCTGCAAGCAGCGATAAAGTGTCCAAAGCCAAAAACACCTCAAATCATGAACACAGCCTGGGATGTGCGTGAAATCTTGCAAGCACATTCCCAATAGGTCAAGGAACAGATACCAACTTTCTCACATTGGCCTGTTATAGCGCCACCAGCGGGTCAACTTTTGCACAACACATTTTTGGAACAAAATGGACCAATCTTTGACGTCAGTAACGTCAAAGAGAGCACTGCCTGCGATCTTGACATTTTGTGCTTTTATAGCCATTGTTTTCCGGCTTGAAGCGAGCCCACAATTGTTTCGAAGGAACAATATTTTTCTAGTTGTGGGCTCGCCTATAAGGCGAGCACACTTTAGATATTGTCATTATTTATTTATCTATCAGGCAGTCATATAGTAGACGGGAACTTCGGTTCCTTTCTACTCCTACATACTTAGTGAGAAAATGAAAATAAAAACATCAATGTGTTCAGTTTACAGTGGCGAAGTGTGCTATTACTTTTTACAGCAATCGGCCAAATGGTGGCGCTGTAGGAAGCCTTCGAAAGTGCGAACTTTGAACAGGTATAGCTCATGCTGTGTTTGAGGTACAGGCATGAAACCTGTATACACGTATGCGTCTCCTCATGCCGAACAACTTTTAGCCTCTGACTTTTGACCTCTGACCTTTAGATCTCCCACAATTCGGAATTATATGAAAAACAGTAAAAATCTATCTCCTCCTGGGTTTTTTTCGATACACGCACGAAACTTTTTTCACATGAACTTTGGACCAATACGGTCAAACTAATCTCGGCGGATTTCTTTTAAAGTGAAATATAATTTTTTAATAATTCAATCAATATTGCAGTTTTATGCAAATTATTCTTCGGCCTCTAAATCATACATGCAAAGTTACACGTTCATGGCATTTGGCAAAGATGTAGAGGGTTAGTCAAGGTATCACTGAAACCAATTTTATTCCAATCGGCCAAAGGGGGGCGCTATACGAAGCGTCTGAAAATTCAAACTTCAAACGGGCATAAGTCATGACTCGTTTCGTTTGAAGACATGCAACTTGTTACACGCGTGCTTTGACTCAAGCGGAAGACATCTGTGTCGTTGTTAAGTAAGCTCCGCCCTTCGATTTTCCGCCACTTTGAGCAGTTTGTAAAACGCGTAAACCCGCTTTTATTCTGGAATTTTCGCGTCACGTGCACAAAACTTTTTTTACGTGAACTTTGGACCGATATCTAAAGATCTGTCAGATCGGATTTCTTTAACATTGAAACATGCTTTTTTAAATAATTCAAACAATATTGCATTTTTATGCAAATTATTCTTCTGCCTCTAAAACATACAAGCAAAGTCACATTTTCATGACAAAATAGTGTAGAGGGTTAGTTCAAATATCACTGAAACCAATCTTACCCCAAATGGCCAAAGGGGGGCGCTATATAATTTTGAGCAGTTTGTAAAACGCTTAAACCCGTTTTTATTCTAGGATTTTTTTTGCAATTTGCATGAAACATTCTACACGCAATCTAAGGACCTTTATCTAACATGCCTATGAAGTGCACACAAAAAAATTATAAAATAATAATAATAAATATAGCTGCAAGCAGCGATAAAGTGTCCAAAGCCAAAAACACCTCAAATCATGAACACAGCCTGGGATGTGCGTGAAATCTTGCAAGCACATTCCCAATAGGTCAAGGAACAGATACCAACCTTCTCACATTGGCCTGTTATAGCGCCACCAGCGGGTCAACTTTTGCACAACACATTTTTGGAACAAAATGGACCAATCTTTGACGTCAGTAACGTCAAAGAGAGCACTGCCTGCGATCTTGACATTTTGTGCTTTTATAGCCATTGTTTTCCGGCTTGAAGCGAGCCCACAATTGTTTCGAAGGAACAATATTTTTCTAGTGACAATATCTAACCGTCATATCAAGTTCTCCTCAAAACTTCGGTTCCTTTCTACTCCTACATACTTAGACAGAAAATGAAAATAAAAACATCAATGTGTTCAGCTTACAGTGGCGAAGTGTGCTATTATTTTTTACAGCAATCGGCCAAATGGTGGCGCTGTAGGAAGCCTTCGAAAGTGCGAACTTTGAACAGATAGAGCTCATGCTCTGTTATACGTACAGTCATGAAACCTGTATACACCTATGCGTCTCCTCATGCCGAACAACTTTTACGCTCTGACTTTTGACCTCTGACCTTTAGATCCCCCCGAATTTTGAATTATATAAAAAACAGTAAAAATCTATCTCCTCCTGGGATTTTCGCGTTACGCGCACAAAACTTTTTTCACATGAACTTTGGACCAATACGGTCAAACTAGTCTCGGCGGATTTCTTTTAAAGTGAAATAACATTTTTTAATGATTCAATCAATATTGCGGTTTTATGCAAATTATTCTTCGGCCTCTAAATCATACATGCAAAGTTACACGTTCATGGCATTTGGCAAAGATGTGGAGGGTTAGTCAAAGTATCACTGAAACCAATTTTATTCCAATCGGCCAAAGGGGGGCGCTTAACGAAGCGTTTGAAAATTCAAACTTCAAACGGGCATAAGTCATGACTCGTTTTGTTTGAAGACATGCAACTTGTTACACGCGTGCTTTGACTCGAGCGGAAGACATCTGTGTCGTTGTTAAGTAAGCTCCGCCCACCGATTTTCCGCCATATTGAGCAGTTTGTAAAACGCGTAAACCCGCTTTTATTCTGGAATTTTCGCTCCACGTGCACAAAACTTTTTTACGTGAACTTTGGACCGATATCTAAAGATCTGTCAGATCGGATTTCTTTAAAATTGAAACATGCTTTTTTAAATAAATTCAATGAATATTGCAGTTTTATGCAAATTATTCTTCTGCCTCTAAATCATACATGCAAAGTAACATGTTCATGGCATTTGGCAAAGATGTAGAGTGTTAGTCCAAATATCACTAAAACCAATCTTACCCCAATTGGCCAAAGGGGGGCGCTATATCATTTTGAGCAGTTTGTGAAACGCTTAAACCCGTTGGGATTTGCATGAAACATTCTACACACAATCTAAGGACCTTTATCTAATATGCCTATGAAGTGCACACACACAAAAAAATTATAATAATGAATATAGCTGCAAGCAGCGATAAAGTGGCCAAAGCCAAAAACACCTCAAATCATGAACACAGCCTGCAATGTGCGTGAAATCTTGCAAGCACATTCCCAATAGGTCAAGGAACAGATACCACCCTTCTTACATTGGCCTGTTATAGCGCCACCAGCGGGTCAACTTTTGCACAACACATTTTTGGAACAAAATGGACCAATCGTTGACGTCAATAACGTCAAAGAGAGCACTGCCTGCGATCTTGACATTTTGTACTTTTATAGCCATTGTTTTCTGGCTTGAAGCGAGCCCACAATTGTTTCGAAGGAACAATATTTTTCTAGTTGTGGGCTCGCCTATAGGCGAGCACACTTTAGATATCGTCAAATTATTTATTTATTTCTATACTAAGCAGTGCAAGTATCCCAAAAACTTCGGTTTCCTATAACTCCTACATACGTAGTGAGAAAATGAAAATAAAAACATCAATGTGTTCAGTTTACAGTGGTGAAGTGTGCTATTACTTTTTACAGCAATCGGCCAAATGGTGGCGCTGTAGGAAGCCTTCGAAAGTGCGATCTTTGAACAGGTATAGCTCATGCTGTGTTTGAGGTACAGGCATGAAACCTGTATACACGTATGCGTCTCCTCATGCCGAACAACTTTTACCCTCTAACTTTTGACCTCTGACCTTTAGGTCTCCCACAATTCGGAATAATATGAAAAACAGTAAAAATCTATCTCCTCCTGGGTTTTTTTTGTTACGCGCACGAAACTTTTTTCACATGAACTTTGGACCAATACGGTGAGATTGATCAACCAGATTTTTTTTAAAGTGAAGTATAATTTTTTAATAATTCAATCAATATTGCGGTTTTATGCAAATTATTCTTCGGTCTCTAAATCATACATGCAAAGTTACACGTTCATGGCATTTGGCAAAGATGTAGAGGGTTAGTCAAAGTATCACTGAAACCAATTTTATTCCAATCGGCCAAAGGGGGGCGCTATACGAAGCGTTTGAAAATTCAAACTTCAAACGGGCATAAGTCATGACTCGTTTCATTTGAAGACATGCAACTTGTTACACGCGTGCTTTGACTCAAGCGGAAGACATCTGTGTCGTTGTTAAGTAAGCTCCGCCCTTTGATTTTCCGCCATTTTGAGCAGTTTGTAAAACGCGTAAACCCACTTTTATTCTGGAATTTTCGCGTCACGTGCACAAAACTTTTTTTACGTGAACTTTGGACCGATATCTAAAGATCTGTCAGATCGGATTTCTTTAACATTGAAACATGCTTTTTTAAATAATTCAAACAATATTGCATTTTTATGCAAATTATTCTTCTGCCTCTAAAACATACATGCAAAGTCACATTTTCATGACAAAATAGTGTAGAGGGTTAGTTCAAATATCACTGAAACCAATCTTACCCCAAATGGCCAAAGGGGGGCGCTATATAATTTTGAGCAGTTTGTAAAACGCTTAAACCCGTTTTTATTCTAGGATTTTTTTTTGCAATTTGCATGAAACATTCTACACGCAATCTAAGGACCTTTATCTAACATGCCTATGAAGTGCACACAAAAAAATTATAAAATAATAATAATAAATATAGCTGCAAGCAGCGATAAAGTGTCCAAAGCCAAAAACACCTCAAATCATGAACACAGCCTGGGATGTGCGTGAAATCTTGCAAGCACATTCCCAATAGGTCAAGGAACAGATACCAACCTTCTCACATTGGCCTGTTATAGCGCCACCAGCGGGTCAACTTTTGCACAACACATTTTTGGAACAAAATGGACCAATCTTTGACGTCAGTAACGTCAAAGAGAGCACTGCCTGCGATCTTGACATTTTGTGCTTTTATAGCCATTGTTTTCCGGCTTGAAGCGAGCCCACTATTGTTTCGAAGGAACAATATTTTTCTAGCTGTGGGCTCGCCTATAGGCGAGCACACTTTAGATATCGTCAAATTATTTATTTATTTCTATACTAAGCAGTGCAAGTATCCCAAAAACTTCGGTTTCCTATAACTCCTACATACGTAGTGAGAAAATGAAAATAAAAACATCAATGTGTTCAGTTTACAGTGGTGAAGTGTGCTATTACTTTTTACAGCAATCGGCCAAATGGTGGCGCTGTAGGAAGCCTTCGAAAGTGCGATCTTTGAACAGGTATAGCTCATGCTGTGTTTGAGGTACAGGCATGAAACCTGTATACACGTATGCGTCTCCTCATGCCGAACAACTTTTACCCTCTAACTTTTGACCTCTGACCTTTAGGTCTCCCACAATTCGGAATAATATGAAAAACAGTAAAAATCTATCTCCTCCTGGGTTTTTTTTGTTACGCGCACGAAACTTTTTTCACATGAACTTTGGACCAATACGGTGAGATTGATCAACCAGATTTTTTTTAAAGTGAAATATAATTTTTTAATAATTCAATCAATATTGCGGTTTTATGCAAATTATTCTTCGGTCTCTAAATCATACATGCAAAGTTACACGTTCATGGCATTTGGCAAAGATGTAGAGGGTTAGTCAAAGTATCACTGAAACCAATTTTATTCCAATCGGCCAAAGGGGGGCGCTATACGAAGCGTTTGAAAATTCAAACTTCAAACGGGCATAAGTCATGACTCGTTTCATTTGAAGACATGCAACTTGTTACACGCGTGCTTTGACTCAAGCGGAAGACATCTGTGTCGTTGTTAAGTAAGCTCCGCCCTTTGATTTTCCGCCATTTTGAGCAGTTTGTAAAACGCGTAAACCCACTTTTATTCTGGAATTTTCGCGTCACGTGCACAAAACTTTTTTTACGTGAACTTTGGACCGATATCTAAAGATCTGTCAGATCGGATTTCTTTAACATTGAAACATGCTTTTTTAAATAATTCAAACAATATTGCATTTTTATGCAAATTATTCTTCTGCCTCTAAAACATACATGCAAAGTCACATTTTCATGACAAAATAGTGTAGAGGGTTAGTTCAAATATCACTGAAACCAATCTTACCCCAAATGGCCAAAGGGGGGCGCTATATAATTTTGAGCAGTTTGTAAAACGCTTAAACCCGTTTTTATTCTAGGATTTTTTTTTGCAATTTGCATGAAACATTCTACACGCAATCTAAGGACCTTTATCTAACATGCCTATGAAGTGCACACAAAAAAATTATAAAATAATAATAATAAATATAGCTGCAAGCAGCGATAAAGTGTCCAAAGCCAAAAACACCTCAAATCATGAACACAGCCTGGGATGTGCGTGAAATCTTGCAAGCACATTCCCAATAGGTCAAGGAACAGATACCAACCTTCTCACATTGGCCTGTTATAGCGCCACCAGCGGGTCAACTTTTGCACAACACATTTTTGGAACAAAATGGACCAATCTTTGACGTCAGTAACGTCAAAGAGAGCACTGCCTGCGATCTTGACATTTTGTGCTTTTATAGCCATTGTTTTCCGGCTTGAAGCGAGCCCACTATTGTTTCGAAGGAACAATATTTTTCTAGTGACAATATCTAACCGTCATATCAAGTTCTCCTCAAAACTTCGGTTCCTTTCTACTCCTACATACTTAGTGAGAAAATGAAAATAAAAACATCAATGTGTTCAGCTTACAGTGGCGAAGTGTGCTATTATTTTATACAGCAATCGGCCAAATGGTGGCGCTGTAGGAAGCCTTCGAAAGTGCGATCTTTGAACAGGTATAGCTCATGCTGTGTTATACGTACAGCCATGAAACCTGTATACACTTATGCGTCTCCTCATGCCGAACAACTTTTACCCTCTAACTTTTGACCTCTGACCTTTAGGTCTCCCACAATTCGGAATAATATGAAAAACAGTAAAAATCTATCTCCTCCTGGGATTTTTGCATAACGCGCACAAAACTTTTTTCACATGAACTTTGGACCAATACGGTCAAACTAGTCTCGGCGGATTTCTTTTAAAGTGAAATATAATTTTTTAATAATTCAATCAATATTGCGGTTTTAAGCAAATTATTCTTCGGCCTCTAAATCATACATGCAAAGTTACACGTTCATGGCATTTGGCAAAGATGTGGAGGGTTAGTCAAAGTATCACTGAAACCAATTTTATTCCAATCGGCCAAAGGGGGGCGCTATACGAAGCGTTTGAAAATTCAAACTTCAAACGGGCATAAGTCATGACTCGTTTCGTTTGAAGACATGCAACTTGTTACACGCGTGCTTTGACTCGAGCGGAAGACATCTGTGTCGTTGTTAAGTAAGCTCCGCCCTTTGATTTTCCGCCATTTTGAGCAGTTTGTAAAACGCGTAAACCCGCTTTTATTCTGGAATTTTCGCTCCACGTGCACAAAACTTTTTTTACGTGAACTTTGGACCGATATCTAAAGATCTGTCAGATCGGATTTCTTTAAAATTGAAACATGCTTTTTTAAATAAATTCAATGAATATTGCAGTTTTATGCAAATTATTCTTCTGCCTCTAAATCATACATGCAAAGTAACATGTTCATGGCATTTGGCAAAGATGTAGAGTGTTAGTCCAAATATCACTAAAACCAATCTTACCCCAATTGGCCAAAGGGGGGCGCTATATCATTTTGAGCAGTTTGTGAAACGCTTAAACCCGTTAGGATTTTTTTTTGCAATTTGCATGAAACATTCTACACACAATCTAAGGACCTTTATCTAATATGCCTATGAAGTGCACACACACACACACAAAAATAAATAAATAATGAATATAGCTGCAAGCAGCGATAAAGTGGCCAAAGCCAAAAACACCTCAAATCATGAACACAGCCTGCAATGTGCGTGAAATCGTGCAAGCACATTCCCAATAGGTCAAGGAACATATACCACCCTTCTTACATTGGCCTGTTATAGCGCCACCAGCGGGTCAACTTTTGCACAACACATTTTTGGAACAAAATGGACCAATCTTTGACGTCAGTAACGTCAAAGAGAGCACTGCCTGCGATCTTGACATTTTGTACTTTTATAGCCATTGTTTTCTGGCTTGAAGCGAGCCCACAATTGTTTCGAAGGAACAATATTTTTCTAGTTTATCTATCAGGCAGGCAGGCAGTCATATCAAGTATCAAAAAACTTCGGTTCCTTTCTACTCCTACATACTTAGTGAGAAAATGAAAATAAAAACATCAATGTGTTCAGTTTACAGTGGCGAAGTGTGCTATTACTTTTTACAGCAATCGGCCAAATGGTGGCGCTGTAGGAAGCCTTCGAAAGTGCGAACTTTGAACAGGTATAGCTCATGCTGTGTTATACATACAGCCATGAAACCTGTATACACTTATGCGTCTCCTCATGCCGAACAACTTTTACCCTCTAACTTTTGACCTCTGACCTTTAGGTCTCCCACAATTCGGAATTATATGAAAAACAGTAAAAATCTATCTCCTCCTGGGTTTTTTTTGTTACGCGCACAAAACTTTTTTCACATGAACTTTGGACCAATACGGTCAGATTTATCTCGGTGGATTTCTTTTAAAGTGAAATATCATTTTTTAATAATTCAATCAATATTGCGGTTTTATGCAAATTATTCTTCGGCCTCTAAATCATACATGCAAAGTTACACGTTCATGGCATTTGGCAAAGATGTGGAGGGTTAGTCAAAGTATCACTGAAACCAATTTTATTCCAATCGGCCAAAGGGGGGCGCTATACGAAGCGTTTGAAAATTCAAACTTCAAACGGGCATAAGTCATGACTCGTTTCGTTTGAAGACATGCAACTTGTTACACGCGTGCTTTGACTCAAGCGGAAGACATCTGTGTCGTTGTTAAGTAAGCTCCGCCCTTCGATTTTCCGCCATCTTGAGCAGTTTGTAAAACACGTAAACCCGCTTTTATTCTGGAATTTTCGCGTCACGTGCACAAAACTTTTTTTACGTGAACTTGGGACCAATATCTAAAGATCTGTCAGATCGGATTTCTTTAAAATTACAACATGCTTTTTTAAATAAATTCAATGAATATTGCAGTTTTATGCAAATTATTCTTCTGCCTCTAAATCATACATGCAAAGTAACATGTTCATGGCATTTGGCAAAGATGTAGAGTGTTAGTCCAAATATCACTAAAACCAATCTTACCCCAATTGGCCAAAGGGGGGCGCTATATCATTTTGAGCAGTTTGTGAAACGCTTAAACTCGTTAGGATTTTTTTTAGCAATTTGCATAAAACATTCTACACACAATCTAAGGACCTTTATCTAATATGCCTATGAAGTGCACACACACAAAAATAATAATAATAATAATAAATATAGCTGCAAGAAGCGATAAAGTGGCCAAAGCCAAAAACACCTCAAATCATGAACACAGCCTGCAATGTGCGTGAAATCTTGCAAGCACATTCCCAATAGGTCAAGGAACAGATACCCTTCTTACATTGGCCTGTTATAGCGCCACCAGCGGGTCAACTTTTGCACAACACATTTTTGGAACAAAATGGACCAATCTTTGACGTCAGTAACGTCAAAGAGAGCACTGCCTGCGATCTTGACATTTTGTACTTTTATAGCCATTGTTTTCTGGCTTGAAGCGAGCCCACAATTGTTTCGAAGGAACAATATTTTTCTAGTTATTTATCTATCAGTCAGTCAGTCAGTCAGACAGTAGACGGGAACTTCGGTTCCTTTCTACTCCTACATACTTAGTGAGAAAATGAAAATAAAAACATCAATGTGTTCAGTTTACAGTGGCGAAGTGCGCTATTATTTTTTACAGCAATCGGCCAAATGGTGGCGCTGTAGGAAGCCTTCGAAAGTGCGATCTTTGAACAGGTATAGCTCATGCTGTGTTATACATACAGCCATGAAACCTGTATACACTTATGCGTGTCCTCATGCCGAACAACTTTTACCCTCTAACTTTTGACCTCTGACCTTTAGGTCTCCCACAATTCGGAATAATATGAAAAACAGTAAAAATCTATCTCCTCCTGGGATTTTCGCGATACGCGCATGAAACTTTTTTCACATGAACTTTGGACCAATACGGTCAAACTAATCTCGGCGGATTTCTTTTAAAGTGAAACATAATTTTTTAATAATTCAATTAATATTGCGGTTTTATGCAAATTATTCTTCTGCCTCTAAATCATACATGCAAAGTTACACGTTCATGGCATTTGGCAAAGATGTAGAGGGTTAGTCAAAGTATCACTGAAACCAATTTTATTCCAATCGGCCAAAGGGGGGCGCTATACGAAGCGTCTGAAAATTCAAACTTCAAACGGGCATAAGTCATGACTCGTTTCGTTTGAAGACATGCAACTTGTTACACGCGTGCTTTGACTCAAGCGGAAGACATCTGTGTCGTTTTTAAGTAAGCTCCGCCCTTCAATTATCCGCCATTTTGAGCAGTTTGTAAAACGCGTAAACCCGCTTTTATTCTGGAATTTTCGCATCACGTGCACAAAACTTTTTTTACGTGAACTTTGGACCGATATCTAAAGATCTGTCAGATCGGATTTCTTTAACATTGAAACATGCTTTTTTAAATAATTCAAACAATATTGCATTTTTATGCAAATTATTCTTCTGCCTCTAAAACATACATGCAAAGTCACATTTTCATGACAAAATAGTGTAGAGGGTTAGTTCAAATATCACTGAAACCAATCTTACCCCAAATGGCCAAAGGGGGGCACTATATAATTTTGAGCAGTTTGTAAAACGCTTAAACCCGTTTTTATTCTAGGATTTTTTTTTGCAATTTGCATGAAACATTCTACACGCAATCTAAGGACCTTTATCTAACATGCCTATGAAGTGCACACAAAAAATTATAAAATAATAATAATAAATATAGCTGCAAGCAGCGATAAAGTGGCCAAAGCCAAAAACACCTCAAATCATGAACACAGCCTGGGATGTGCGTGAAATCTTGCAAGCACATTCCCAATATAGTCCGGGAAAAATGGGGGTGAACGTGGATTCGCCTGTAAAAGTTTTTTTCTCAACTGATTCTTGTAGCTTGGGGTCACCTCTTAAGGATTCAAGAGGATGACCAGTGATATCCATTGAGCATCTTTTATTATTAACCCCTTAATGCCTGAAACATGGGCTCCCATTGACTTTCTATACAGGAGGAAAATACCCAGAAAAAGATTATTTTTCGGGGTATTTAAGGAGGATCTGAGGGGTCTAACTAGGGGTTTGTCATGATGCTGAATCCATTGCAGGCATTTGTTTTGCACAAAAAACATTCCGTGGGCTAGAAATAGCCTCAGAAAACAATACACGTATGGGTGAGTATTCATGTTAGTCGGAGGCCTTAGGGTTTTTTTTCTAGTGCTAACCTGTCTAAAAGTGCAAAATTTTGCACAGATGTAGCTCAGGGCATGCTCTAATGATTTAGCTAGGTCGGCGACCTTCGGGGTCACCACAACACCCACAAAACTCTGAAAAGTGATGACTCATCACTTTTCATCACTAAAGTCGATGGGAGCCCAACTGGATTTGGCCGCTGTGGCGACCCCGAATGTCGCAGACTCGGGCGCCCTAGCTAAATCATTAGAGCAAGCCCTGAGCTACATCTGTGCAAAATTTTGCACTTTTAGACTGATTAGCACGAGAAAAAAAACCCTAAGGCCTCCGACTAACATGAATACTCACCCATACGTGTATTGTTTTCTGAGGCTATTTCTAGCCCACGGAATGTTTTTTGTGCAAAACAAATGCCTGCAATGGATTCAGCATCATGACAAACCCCTAGTTAGACCCCTCAGATCCTCCTTAAATACCCCGAAAAATAATCTTTTTCTGGGTATTTTCCTCCTGTATAGAAAGTCAATGGGAGCCCATGTTTCAGGCATTAAGGGGTTAATAATAAAAAATGCTCAATGGATATCACTGGTCATCCTCTTGAATCCTTAAGAGGTGACCCCAAGCTACAAGAATCAGTTGAGAAAAAAACTTTTACCGACGAAACCACGTTCAGCCAAAAATCACTGTTTTTTTCCCGGACTAATAGGTCAAGGAACAGATACCAACCTTCTCACATTGGCCTGTTATAGCGCCACCAGCGGGTCAACTTTTGCACAACACATTTTTGGAACAAAATGGACCAATCTTTGACGTCAGTAACGTCAAAGAGAGCACTGCCTGCGATCTTGACATTTTGTGCTTTTATAGCCATTGTTTTCCGGCTTGAAGCGAGCCCACAATTGTTTCGAAGGAACAATATTTTTCTAGTTTGAGATATATATCCCGATAATCAAAAGCCATTATCCTGGGGTGGAACATTTGCCAAAAATATTTTTTTGGCAAAGACATTTGATAGAGAGTGAAAAGAAAACTGTATCAAGTACGTATATTATAAGTAACTGCTACAAAAGAGCTCCTAAAGTGGACAAATGGTTTGTGTGCATGTGTGTGTGTGTGTGTGTGTGTGTGTGTGTGTGTGTGTGTGTGTGTGTGTGTGTGTGTGTGCGTGCGTGCGTGCGTGCGTGCGTGCGTGCGTGCGTGCGTGCGTGCGTGCGTGTGCGTGCGTGTGCGTGGCGTGCCCGCGCAAGCAGGCCCATGTGTGGTTCCACTTATCCCAAGAGGTAAATCCCCAAAGACATACCGAACTAAGGATCAATTCTTAAAAGTGCTTTCCCAATGGTTAATTAATTTAACCCTTTTCCACATGACAGCTACGGCCCAGGAATAGGAGCAGTTCCAGCATGCAAGGGTGTTAGCCCTCTCCCAGGGTTAGTCCCACTGACCCTAGATAAACAGTCTAATCCATATTTGAGAATGACATTGTCAAATTTGGGTGGGCTGGGCACCTAACCAAAATTTTGAAAGGTTTTAGAATGCACTTAATCCTGGATTAAACACTCCAGTGTATAAACAAGAGATCTGAACAACAGATGGGATAAATAAATAGCCTTCCTGATCTCCCACAACTAAAAACACGGTTGGAAAATGTTTTTCTTCCTCCCTGAAAATTAATTAAAAAGCAACAATACTAAGCTTCTAAATCAATAGGAATGTGTACATGTACTGTAGGCCTGGACGAAGATTGTTCTGCCTCAAGTGACTCTCAAATGTCATAAACTGGAGTTGTAACAAAAGGCCATCGATTTTGTAGCACTCACAAGGGCCAAATTGTTACTGATGAATACATTATCTTCCTTTTGAACACAGCAAAACAGTAGTAAAATCATCTCTCCCTTTATCTATTAATATCTCCTATGGAATGTAATTACTCATGCAGTGAATTATGATTTATCAATACACGTTATGAGCTTGTAGATCTGCTATTTTCCTTGATGATCCAGATCACAGTTGCAGTCCTTCATATTACATTTTGCAGTCATCTGCATTTCTTCATGTAACGCTCAGGAAACGTGACATCTAAATGTATATATATCAAATCTCAATGCACAAATGATGCCGGGGCTGAAAGTAAACTAATAACAGCTTGAAATAATAACAAAATCAATAAATGGACCCTGGGAAACAAACTGACAGGCTTACTCTGATTATGGTGTACAGTGTAGGTTATATAAAACTGTCAAAAATAATCTATGGATTTTGGACTATATTGTAAGTTGTGCTTGTCAGAACCTTTCAAGTATTAACTTGCACTGTTGCCTATTTTGGCCAGCCCACTCTAGCCAAAAGAGATTTATAGTCTCAGCGAGTCTTTCCACATTAAATAACTAAGTTAAACACAAAATAAAGAAGCAAAATTAATGAATTCATGGCCTAAATATAAGTTAACAAAATCATGTTCTCAGTCGCTCCAAAAGGATGTGTCACATCAAATTCTAAACTGACACGAAGTTAATGAATATCATTAGAGTAAAACATGAGGTTCATTTGTGCATCCAGAAAACCAAAAGTCATGATGACATTTCCGAGTTTTAATGCGGTGAGAAATTATTGAAATGTATTTATTCATTCTCTGAAAGATTTCTCACAATCGCATTAGTGAGTAACAGTGTGCAACTGTGCATGTAAACCCAACTGAACTCACCTCACTCAATGAATACAAAATTAAATAAAAAGTGCCTGATTCCAACACTACCGTAAGCGACTAAGCATTTCAGTCATGGAAAA
Organism: Nannobrachium achirus; assembly: GCF_963921795.1. Lineage (NCBI taxonomy): Eukaryota > Metazoa > Chordata > Actinopteri > Myctophiformes > Myctophidae > Nannobrachium > Nannobrachium achirus. The sequence continues at coordinate 37,353,356 of NC_137832.1, read as the reverse complement.
CTTCGGAGTTCATCTAAATGAATTCAGCATGACGTGTTGACGGGTCATTTTGACAGGGAGTGTGTATAGGCTCTGTTGTCCTAATGGCATTTTGCCAAGTCCATGTATGACAATACAGACAACCAGGGAGCACATAGTCAGTCAAATTATGATTCTAAAACAGAGTTGAGTTCCAGTCCTTGATTCTGATTGGCTCAGTCCCGCTGTAAAATAGTCCACTGCGACACAAACCATTGGCTACCTTCCATGCATTTGCCCAGCATCCTCCATGTTTGTACGGGCATTGCAGGGACTACTTTATAGTAAAAATGACTGGTGAATTTGTTATTAAAACTGATCTTAATTGTGATTTGAAGAGAAATTGAATGCCTGCACAGTGCACACGATATACTGCTCTCATCTTTTTTATTTTAACCAACACTTAGAGCAACGCTTTGCCCGAGTAGGGGTCATCAGTAGGGCTTAAAGGGAGAGTTCACCCCCCAAATGACTTTATTTCTGTCGATTACTCACCCCATGGAGACCTGAATAGAGGGTATGCGTGTGACATCATCATCATACCAGGAAGTTATGCGGGAACGCCTACTGAGTGGCAAAAACACTACTTTCTGGCCTTGACAGCACATACATCCACACAGAAAAGTCCTTTCTGATTGCATTAAATTATGTTAAACGATGTTAAACTCACTTTTCCACTCACTTTGCCACTCGATTGCCACTCGATTTTTCCATTCACTTTATGCATTCGCATACCCTCTATACATGGATATTTTTTTGTTTTTGTCACATTCCTAATTCCTAAGCCAATAATTTGAGGAGAATCTCTGCAGTCTGCACACGGTTCCCGATGAAGCCGCTCGATTTGATATATGGCCCAAGAAAAGAAAGGGAAGAAAGTCAGACAAGTACTATAGTCTGACAAACTAACAAAGCAGGCTCTTTGTGTCTCCATCGGGAACCACTGCTTATCATCAAAATATTGGCTTAGGAATGAAACAAAAACAAAATAATATCCATGAATTCAAGTCTCCATGGGGTGGGTAATCGATAGGAAAAAAGTAATTTTTTCACGTCGCCATATTTAGAAACCATTTTAGAAATGCAATTAGCCACACTGTGGTTTTTCTATGATTTTAGAACAGCTAAGACAGTCAGAGTCCCTCTTGTGGCTTATTGCTAGTAAAGATAGTGAGAAAGAGAGAGACAGAGAGAGAGAGAGAGAGAGAGAGAGAGAGAGAGAGAGAGAGAGAGAGAGAGAGAGAGAGAAAGACAGACAGACAGAGATTCTCTAGAACCCCTTTCTATATAGTGTATTATATTTTACTGTAGATGGCCTTCGAGGATTCGATGATTAGTTTACTTGATTATAAATTATTGTCCACAAGGGAAAAATTAAGAAAACACATGATAGGCTTCTTTTTCTTTTTTTTTACACATTTACCATCCGAGTGAGCACACCTCGGCCAAATGAATTTAGACAGCGAGTTATCTTCAGGGAGAAACCAAATCGTATTACAGAACCATCTCCTTCCATTCTTTGTTTCTCGCTCCAACACTCTCTCTATCCTTTGCTCACTCACCCTTCGCCTCCTGCTCACCTAAACACTCACTGTTGTACGCGCGCGCGCGCGCACACACACACACACACACACACACACACACACACACACACACACACACACACACACACACACACACACACACACACACACACACACACACACACACACACACACACACACACACACACACACACACTCTGCTCCCAAGCAGATCTTAATCTCTCCATCACTGCCTTTCTACGTGCCATCCTTCCTGACAAATACAACACTAAAGTGATGCTGTATCTAAGCACGAGGGGTCCTCCAGGGGTCTGTCTGGAAGCCTCAGACAAAGTGAGGAGCTGCTATCATTTGAGGACAGGAGAGATCTCTGCCTGTTTAGGAGCTGAGTTCCGTCTTTGGAGTTGAGGCCCTGTCGGGACTCTCTTGTCTGTATAGTCAACTTTTGCATTTAATTCCTTCTCTTATTTATCTCTGGCGGGATAAACACTGTTGTAAACAAATCACACGCTGATCATTCAATTAAATCTTGTGTACCTCTTGTACGTGTCAGAGCCTCAGGTAAGTTGCTGTATTTGCTTTCCTGTCTGTATCATTGTAGGGTTTCTGGTCACATTTGCAGGGAAAATAATCTGTTCCCTGACAGTAACTATCACAGGGTTGCCTATATGAGCAAGGCACCTGGCCAGTGGACCTGGCCAAGTGCAAAATACTTGTCAGTATGTGTGAATAATGTACAACTGCATGAGTTTGCTCTTAACAATCAGTAACTATTACTCATCGACTTTACAGGGAACAGCCCATTGCAATGGCATTACTGTGTCTGTATTGGTGGTAATGCGCTTCTTCTCAAAGGTTTTGTCAGTCTAACCTAAAATAATGTTTTACTATCAGCAAAAGGCTAACCCCACTGGTGATTTGTTTCAAAGCACAGGTGCCATAGTTGTCAGCTATTGTTGGTAAGTGAGAGAAATGCAATATAAAAGGTTAAAAATTCCATCTCCCAAGGAAGAACTGGAATGGAATTGTTAAAATGAACCATATACCTGTTTCTCTGGAGAACCCAAGGTGTCTGTGTGTGTATGATAGACTAGTCTCCTCGGCACATAATTACCACACACTATGTGAGCATGGCATGCTCTCTCTCTCTCTCTCTCTCTCTAACACACACACACACACACACATGCACGTGCAAAGATGTGCGCAGGTTGGTAGAAGACAAGTCTGTTCAGCAGTGATAGATGATATACAGGCAACGGTGGTCATTCCACTGCTCAGGGTCATCTGTCTTTCCACATTCATAAACTGATATAACCATACACACTTTTACATTCTCCTTCTCGCTCTCTTTCTCTCACTCGCTCCCACACACATACACCTTACCTCACATACACATAAATGTACTATTACTTGTGAGAAGGTTATAGCCCATGTATATGAGAATATGAATAGTAGGAAGGTGACTAGTGGACAAAGTTGTAGTTTATCCTTGTAGGATGCCATGTAACATTCCACCACCTAGTGGCTAAACTGTGTATGGGGTGTGCCTTTGTCAACTGAATAGGTGAATTATTATATACATATGGTATATGCACTGTATATTGAGGCATTAAAGACTTGATGATTTTTGCAAGTTGACTTTCTGCCAGTAAAAGAGCAAGTCACAAAGATTGCTGTCCAACAATGAGCAGCAGCCAGCGACAGACAGACAGACAGTGACATCACAGACAGACAGCTAACTACAAGAACAGCAGCCTCCCAGTTAAGTTAAACAGTCCGTTTGAATGATTTCCTTAAAGGAGTGATGACACCGGCCGAAATGTAACATTATGGTACAGTAGGTCACGTGGTCTTTGTTGAAACCGTTTGGAAAGGGGGTAGAGCCGGCTGTTGCTGCCGACAGGCCCATCAACAGTAGCTGTATGGGCCTGTCGGCAGCAACACAGAGCCCCCAGTGATCGGCTGTTGATTGTACTGCATCATTTGATTGGATAATTTAACATGGGGGTACATGACATCATTAAAAAAAATTGCTAATTTGATAGCCATAATTAGCTGTTTTGGCCGTGTCACGCCCCCTTTAAGTGGACATCTCTTAATCACCTACGGTTTCCTTTCATGAATCGAAAATGAAACCTTGCCTACTTGGATTTCATAGAATAGCCTAGAGCGATCCTTTCTCCATTAATTTACGGCTTTTGTTTTGATGTTAATATTAGAGATGGTTCCATGGAAACCAGCAACATTGGAGAATGATTGGCTTACATAATGTTGGATGAATTTATCCAACGTGATAAAGTTTGCGGCTGTTCTGACGTCTGACACGGTGCAGTTCAACCTGTCAATCACTGGGCCAGAGGGCACGCAGCGGACCTTGGTACATCGAAGGCAGACGCACAGCTGAAAAGGGCTTGTTAATTAATGGCTGACAACTGCCGAAGCCTGGTTTCATAAAAAAAAAACAAATGAGAATAATACAACACAGTTGGAAAAGGAAAGAATCACTCCTGTCCAATAACCAGTCCCACAGTTCTGTATACAGTATATACACAATACACAAACAATAGTTATTTTCTTCTATTCGTCTCAAGTTAGTTATACAAAAGAGACCGACACTATAAGTACAGATAAACAAAAAGTAATCAGCTTAATGTATAGTATATTGCCTCCTCTATTCTCACTAAAGCAGCTCGCTTACTTTTCATTCCCCTTCCTCTCTTCACCTACTTTCCTCTCATTGTCTCATTGGGGGGATGACGTCTATGGATCAGACCTTCATTTATCACACTTAAGTCCCATAAAAAGGTGCAAATGGACCTTTATGGGACTGCATCTCCGATAGCGTACAAACCACAAGGGTCCATTATTTGGTTCCATTTTACTCTCAGAGTTAAAGGAATACACAAAGAATTTTACATTGTAGATCAGGGTTCCAAAGTTATTGTACAGTACACTGTCAAGAGTTACAGACCCGTAAGGGTCCATTTGGAACCCTGGTGGGCCCTGGACCAGATGTTGAGAAACAGTGATTTACAACACTGTAATACAATGTGTCCCCCGCGTCGGACCATTAACCCATGGAGGAACTCAAGACCTCCCAGGTGCCATTAACCAGAAGAAGAAGCAGATGTTGATGATGAGGATGAAGTAGAAGAGTATCACACACACACACACAGACACACACACACACACACACACACACACACACACACACACACACACACACACACACACACACACACACACACACACACACACACACACAGTTGCTCAGTCTTTATTGTTTTATTTTATTTTATTTTATTGTGTTCCATAAAACGTTTCAGAAGTTTTTGTTAATCGTGCGGGCATAGTGGATGGCTGTTGGTTAAATAGCTTATATGGACCTTCAAGTCAGGTGCAGTGCAGTCATTTGTCTCATTGGTGGCTATTTCCTGTTTAGAACCAATAACCGACGTAATCTTGCTCATGAAGTTTAATCGAGATTGAAGCAGGTCTTTTTTTATTATTAATGGACTAAAATAATTAGTAGGATTAAGCCGTTAAACCTGTGCTATACTCCTAAACCAGTGTTATAAAAACGGACTGAAAACCTGCCTTTTTAACAAAGCGTTTTCTTAATTATTCCTGTGCCTTGTCTTTTTATTTTTTGCCCTGTGTTGCTCAGTTTTAAAATTGACCCGTTTTAGCATAGCGAAATCTGTAATTGATTGTCTCACTACATGCTTTTTTTATGCCATGCTTTTAACCCTGTAGCACTTTGAGATTCTCACGAATGTAAAGTGCGTTATAAATAAAATGCATTATTATTGTCTCTGCCAGATTTGATTTCGCCCCTGTCCGTCCGTCCATGTGCGTGCGTGCCCGTCCGTCCGTGGACAGCTAATCTCCGGCACCGTTGGCACGATGGTAGTGAAACTGTACACGCACACTCCCAGGGTGCCAGAGCAGAACTTCTGCCCCAAATTGGGCACATGGGCCTGTTACAGCGCCACCACAGAAGGCGGGTTTGTGCAAAACACATTTTTGGACAGTACTATTACAGATTTTGTCCAAAAATCGGTACACAGTATCTTTATTCTTTATAGCCATTAAACAAAACGGGTCAGTCAGATTTTTCATATTCCATCCTGATTGGCTAACATTGGCTTTACAAAGTTGGCAGGATTGGTCAGTTTTGAATAAAATGCCTCAAATCATGAACGGAGCTTGCACTGTCCATAAAACTTTGCATGCGCATTCCCACTAGGTCAAGAAACAAATGCCACCCTTTTCATATTGGCCTGTTATAGCGCCACCAGCAGGTTGACTTTTGCAAAACATTTTTTTTGTAACAAAATCATGCATGCAGCGTCCGATTGCCATGAAAGGCTGAAGAAGACACAGCACCCATTTCACATTGACCTATTATAGCGCCACAAGGTCACAATAACCTTCCTGACCTGGCGGAGACCTGTGCTCAGAAGAGCACTGCTTCTAGTTATTATTGCGACCGTAGGTCGCAGTTACTTTCACTCCTATACTATCCAAACCTCCACCGGCCGTCCGTCTGTCCCTCCGTCTGTCCGCCACGTCACTCGTCACACGTCACACGTCACACTTTTGCTCTGCTCATATCTCCGCAACCGTTGCCCCGATCCATGCCAGATTTTGCACACACACTCCTTGCCTGCCAAACTACAACCTCCAAGGACCCCCGGAGCTCCAGGGACCCCCAAGTCCCTGGGGGACCCCCAGGTGTAAAAAATTACCAAATGTGCAAAAATGACCAAATGACCACCCCAACGGGGCTGCTCACGGGGAATTCCCGGGGACCACCGACTCCTGGTGCTCCAGAACGGATGCAAAAGTGGTGGCGCCCCCAGTGGAGGACCACCTCCACTGCAGCTCACATAAAATGCCTTAACTCGGGCTAGGAGCGACCGGGAGAGCCGGGGCCGGTACCTATTCGGCCGCCTCGGCGGCGCGGAGACCCCACCCCTCATTTCTCACATGGTCCTCTTCTAGCGCCACCATGAGGCCGATTCTTGCAAAACACATTTTTGGACACTGCTCCTACAATTTTTGCCCTAAAATCACGCAAATCGGTACACAGTATGTCTACACTCATGTCATCAACTTGGATCTGTCCCATATAGCGCCACCTTCAGGCCGATTTTTTAAAACACATTTTTGGACACTGCTCCTACAATCTTTGCCCTAAAATCACGCAAATCACTACACAGTATGTCTACACTCATCTCATCAACATGGATCTGTCCCATTTAGCACCACCTTCAGGCCGATTTTTTAAAACACATTTTTCGACACTGCTCTTACAGATTTTGCCCTAAAATCACACAAATCAGTACACAGTATGTCTACACTCATGTCATCAACATGGACCTGTCCCATATAGCACCACCATCAGGCCGATTTCTTCAAACACATTTTTGGACACTGCTCCTACAGATTTTGCCCTAAAATCACACAAATCGGTACACAGTATGTCTACACTCATCTCATCAACATGGACCTGTCCCATTTAGCGCCACCTTCAGGCCGATTTTTTAAAACACATTTTTGGACACCTACAGATTTTGCCCTAAAATCACGCAAATCGCACAGTATCTCTACAGTCATGTAATCAAAACGCATCTGTCCCATCTAGCGCCACCATCAGGACTATTTTGGAAAAACACATTTTTGGTGTAATTGTGGAGATAAGCGTCGCTTATCTCCCGATTAGGGAGTCTTACTGGTTATTTTTGTACAATGGTGGAAAAGAGGTGATGGAAAAGAGACGATCTATAAGCTCAAAACATTCCGCATCGTGGCACGTTGTGGGTATGTAAGATCTGCTATTTTTATTGTTCATTAATCATAATCGAGGCAAATGTTTGGAATAATCGTGATATTGATTTGTTGTCATATCGCCCAGCCTTAACCCACTCCACTCTCCACACACTCACCCCTGCAACACCCCCACCCCCTCGCGTCACCCAACTCCACTCTCCTCTGCTTCACCCCGCAGCCCCCCCTTGCGTCACCCCACCTCGCTCTCCACAAGCTTTCCCCCCCACCACGTCACCCCACCACTCTCTCCACAAGCTCCTCTAAGAAGCCATTTCTCAACAGCAGCATTAAAAGTGATCCATTTCACCAACTTGAAAAAGCCAATTATCTGCCTTTTTATGGCTTTCATTATTTTACCCCTCACACCGCACATTATTACTGGGCTGTTGGCTCGCAGGACCTGCGCGCACACGCGCAAATGCACACACACACACACACACACACACACACACACACACACACACACACACACACACACACACACACACACACACACACACACACACACACACACACACACACACACACACACACACACTTCCAGGAATGCACGTCCACACATTCAAACAAAGGCGTGCACAAATTCGCACGCAAGTATGCACATGCATTTGTTGGATTTTGAAATATGCATTCCATTCAATTAATGCGGTGACTGTAAAAAGTCACAAATGATTATTGCCAGTTAGATTAGTTACGTGCAGATAGAGAGTGCAAGTGGGTGCAACAGCAAAGAGGAGTAGATACATGCTTGTCAATCAATAAGGTCACTCTGTGTCTGTGTGTGCATGCGGGGGGGGGGGGGGGGGGGGGGGGGGGCTACACATTACATTTGTACCAGTATGCTGCTGTACTGACGTTTACAGAGGAGTACATGATTATGCTCCTACATGGTCGCAATTACACGCATGCATGTGCTCACACATATCGTCATGAATGTGCACTTGAATGCATATCGTTGTTGTCGGGTGAAAACCTTGTATGTCCAAAACCGTTCGTTTTGCATTTTTCATTTTGAAAATAATTTAAACTAGTGAAAACAGCCGATCTACAAGCACCGCGAGGCGTTGTGTGCTTGTAGATCTGCTGTTTTCACTACTTTTGTGCGACGGCCCTGTACGATGAAGCAGGGCTTTACTTTGCGAAAGAACATACAAATTTGAAACTTGGAGATACGAGGTTTCCACCCGACAACGACGATATGGTAGCCATAAGGTAGCCTTTATTATTGCGCCATGACTGTGGTCATTCATCAATCTTCTTCACCTGACACATCCGGTGCACTCATCTGTATGCAGCACCTGAGGCTGGGGATGTTTAATGCTGCCATTAAGCCCATCTCCACCATAAAGTACATCTGTGAATAAAGAGCGAGTACAACCCAGCTCCAGGCGGCAAATTTAATGGTGAATTCAACTAGTCAGCCAAAGAGCGAGGAAGCGAGAAAATACAAAACTAATGTAATACGGCAAAGCTAACTTTGTGATTAACCTAATTGTCCTTTCTGCTTCCCTATGCAGGCCTGAACTTGTTGTGTCTGCTCGCACTCTAAATGTCAACCTGTGTCTGTCTGTCCGTCTGTTCATCCGTCTCCCTCAATGCATTAGTCTTTCCCACCCTCTCCATCCGTCTCTCTGAAAATTACGTTGATCACATTCTACAGCCGTTGAGTTTCGACAGGCAACTTTTTAGACAGAGTGGTGAAACAACATTGACATTACCTTGGAAGTTATCTGAACGCATTTCAACTAGTTTCATACTGTAGAAACATTGTGTAACTCTGAGATCTCACGTTACATTTTCGCTGGCATCAACGGTGGCAAACAATGCTGGCAAAAAAATTGGTAGTCCGCTGATTTGTTACATTTCCATTCAAGTTCATAGACCACCAAGGATGACTGCCACTGCTGTCCGTTGCCAAGTAGTCTGCTAAATGCTGCATTCTATAATTAGCCCATTAATTTTTCTGCTTTACCTTTTCAAGAGAAATCATGTGGCTTGCTATTTAAAATGTACAATTTCGGCATTTAGCAAATGCTCTCATCCAAAGTGATCCCACAAAACAACAGAATGGTCAAGTAGACTGCAAAGAAAACAATTAAGTGCTACAATTAAAGTAACCCGGATATAGTGATGTAGTGTTCATTAAATTAATATGCTCTGAGCCGTCAAAATAAACAAGTAAAGTAAGTAAAGTAACTGCACCACTTCACTGGCGAGCAAAGGCGACTGCTGCACCCAATATTACATAGTCCACAGTATCCATGGTTTAATGTCCGCCACATGCAAAGGTTTTGGAATATCCCCATGAGTGACCTTCCCCTTCACTGTAGCTCCAGACAGCTGGGGGATTCAGTCACATAGCATTGCAATCGAGAATGGAGGTCTGGGCGGCACAGGGTATTTTTTACCCATTTCTGAAAGTTGGATTAAAATGTAAAAGGTAGTCCAGAGTTTCTACCTAATGTCTTTAGTAAAGGCGGAGTGGTAAAACTTTAAGAGCGGTTGTGAAACAAACTTTTTTGACCTAGCTTGGGACGATTTTAAAACACGTTCCTGATTTGCTGCTTTTAATACGTTTCTGTGTTTACATGTGCACATAAATACGTTGTGTAATCTGTGGATAGGGATTTATTTATATTTTTACGGAGGACGAAAGTATCCATTTATAAAAATGTCTATACACTGTACTGTGTAGTAGACCTATAATAACAAAGTCTCAGCAGTGACACAAGAGGAACAAAACTACTTCAGAAAGCTGTATATGACAATGTATCACTAGTGTAAATGGCACAAGATTCTTAATAAACTCATCTCAAAATCATAACCGATACTATTGAATTTAAATGTTTTACCAGCAAGTGGAGGGATAGTGTGGGATAGTGTGGTTTCTAAGGGCACATTAATGTTGATCTATTCATCACTTAGGGCCCTGAAGACGAAGAATAACACTCACGCTCAGCCGTGCCATGAGATTTTACTCAAAACACAGAACATTATCATCATGAAAACTCAATTTAATAGGTTATGATAATGCATTTCTCCTGAGCTTGTGCTAGAATGGTCTGGTGTGTGTCTAACACTGTTAGAGTTTGCCATCTCTTGTGCATAATCACACTGGGATTTTTCTATAAACTTTAAAATGGTTTCAGGGATTTAGTGTTCCCATGGCAATCATTGATTGTGGTTAGTTTTGAACAGGGTAGATTATGAATCAATCACAGGTGTTAGGCAACAAGGCCCACAATCATCCGCTCCCTGCTAATGTACCTCTGCGAGAGAAATATTCCATCCTTTACTTCCAAATCCCAGTAGAATGATGTCAATAATTTTGCTAAGTTCCATATATATTATGTCACAGTACATTTGTGGTAATTATCTCTTGTTTGGAAAAGCCATCAGATTGAAAAAGGTGTACTTTTGGTGCGGAGCAAGCGAGAGGCTTTGAAGTCCATGCGTGGTTGTCGTCAGCTGATCACAGCTGACAACAGGCAACCAACATGCCTAAGTATGTTCTGTATGGGCTTATACTGTAATGTGGTCAGTGCAAAGGGACAGGTAGTGAGTGGGCTGTCACTGTCACATCACAGCTATTGCTATGTAATGAAGGATGGATGACTTATTGCAGTTGACTGAGCATTGTGAGATTTAGGGAAAATGATTACATTTATTTCATTGTTTCTTGTAATGATGATGGGATGATGAGGTTCTCCCACCCAACACTCCCTGCTGACAGGTGCCGCCCCAGCCCGTAGGAGTATGTGCTGTGACAAATATATCACCCTCCGTGCCCGGCACATACACATTGTGTTCGTATAGACTCCTTTGAATGTTATATTACTCCTACTAATGCAATATGCTACGCATATGTCTATAAAGGGTATGTGTATGCTGGAGGTTCACAGAGAGAGAGAGAGAGAGAGAGAGAGGGGAAAGAGAGAGAGAGAGAGAGAGAGAGAGAGAGAGAGAGAGAGAGAGAGAGAGAGAGAGAGAGAGAGAGAAAAAACATACTGAAGCCTTCTGACTCTTATTTTGATCTCCATGTTTAAAAGTCTGCGAAACATGAAAAACATACGGTTGTGATCAGTGCTTAGTGTAGCTGACATTAAGGGAAGATGAAGAGAAGAAACTGAAGCCTGGTGAGCGAACCAAAGAACAAAGGAACTAGAAAAACCTCTCTGTCTCTGTTGTTGGAATATCAACGATATGTGTCAAAGATAATAAATGCACACACTCATATCAAATGCTTTACGTCAATCCAAAAAAGGACAATTTATCAATCATAGCTTTCCTTTCATTACAACCAAAAAAGAATTCACAGGGAAAGGAAACAGTCAAGTAAAGCAGGCCCAAAACTCATTCTTTGCCAACCAAGAGAATGATACCATGAGACATATAATGATCAGAATCAAAGCACTTGTCTGGCATGAGACATAGAAATGACACTAATTTGACTCTTGTTAACCACTTAAACCCTATAGTATTATGTTATAAATCAAACGGCAAACATGCAATTCAAAAGCTTGTGTTTTTTAGATCTGCAGATCTGCCAAATATCTATGACATTCCCAGAGACAGGAGGGATCAGTATATAAAATGATGAAGGACTGAATAGACACAATAGGCCACATTCACATGGTCGTTTGGCTCTGATGTCTGACTTGGGGATGGGAAATCAAACCCAGACGGAGTGATACTTGTAAACAAAAAGGATGGACACAGGTTTTCCAACTGATTTAGCTGAAGTTGGGCCTAAAGAGATTAGTGTGTATATCGATTGAAGGCTTTGACAGCTGACACTTAACATTAGTTGGTTCAACCTTGAGAGTGCCCTTGAAAAGTCGATGAGAAACTATTACACCGCTGTAAAACACAGTCGGATTTTCAAGTAGCTTAACTCAATAACTGCCGGGCGCCGCTAGGTGCCGCTAGAGTGCCAGCCATTCTCCCGTGGCATCCACTATCACATCCGGGTCGCCAGCCTGAACTGGCTTGGCTTTTCACTCGAATGAGTGCTATGCTAGCGAGCCGGAGGAAGTTAGCTTTCAGTTAGCAATCGGCTATGTAATTTTTTAGAAGACCGATCTAAAGTTATTCAGCCGCCAAAAAAACTTTTCTGCTGGCCTCGGAACACAATCCGGAGAAAATCCGCTGTAAAGATGTGTTTTTCTATTGGAGTGGGCGGCGTGGCGCGGCCTTTTTTTCCCATTACGGGCCGTGTAAACAGAATCGCGGCCTTGTGCTTGGATGGAAAATTCGACTGGGGCTTCCGTTGATGCCTCCGATTATTTAATTCATTTTACTAAAGGAACCGAAAAATGTCGGTTCTTGTAATCCTTAACTCATTTAATGCCACCCTTTCACCACTAGAGGGGGCCAAGTGTGCCACAGACAATCCCATAGAGATATGCTGGTATATGCAGAAGCCCTGCAGCCATGACTTGCCTAAACACTTTCCTTTGTGCATGTACAGGAAGAGGATGAAGTTAGCTTGAAGTTAGCTATTGGCTACCAAGCATTTTAAAAGCCTTATTTTCGTCAACTTAGCCATGATTAAACCTTGCACACCTCATGCATGGGAAAAAAACAGAGAAGAATGAGCTCTAAAAAATCCAATGCAATCCTGGATTGCATTGTTGTGGGTTTGTGCAGTTTGTTCACAGCTTTCAAACAAAAAAATCCGATTGGAAATCCGTTCAGGCATTCTTGAGATAATAGCCATTATGTTTTACACTGTTGTGAGCTTGGAGGTCTGCTACCTGAGTTGTATGGGGGTTGTATGGGGGTTAAACATGCAAAATCGCGATTGAAATCATGTTCACTAGTTTTTTTGAATCACGTGTATACACGTGATTGGCACTGTGGGATGCGCTAATATATCACGTGTATACACGTGATTGGCACAGAATGAGTTAATACGTCTTGCTGAAACAGCGTTTTTTTGGGGGGGCTCTAAACTTTTTTCTAAACCATTTTCAATGGAATAAATCATCGGGACAAGTAGAATGGCTCGTTGGGAAGCGGTGGAGGAGCCAGGACCACCCACGTCGCTACTAGCAGCTCAGGGTAAGCGAAATAGATTAAAAAATGAGTATTGGAATGGAAAAAAGAACCGAGATTATTCGGTTTTCGCACAGAAAGAGTTAAACTACAATTGCCTACAGCCTCCCAAGGCCGACTGTAGGATTGTATAAGACCAAAAACTTACTTCATAATGAATATTCAGATATTTTATTTAACTAAATAACTATTCTATTTTACCAGCGTTAAACTTAAAAAAGTCTAAGCTAACAGATTATCATAATATTATAAAAGAGTGTGGAAATTCACAAGTGATCTCTATAGCAGAGGTTCTCAAACCTTTTTGGCTCAGGTCACCCCTAAAAAATAATGTTTTCATCCACAGCAAGCTTGAATTATTATTGTTACTTTACAGCACCTGACATTTATGTCAATTAATCTTTCCCCCTAATATGCTACAAGGACATTTTTAAGGGCCATTTTCCATTAGGAAATATTGAAAATAGTTTTAACCACTTGAACCCCAGCATCCCTATTCTGGGGGGAACGTTCAACAAAAATAGCAGAGCTACAAGCTAACAAAAGATATTTGGTGTAGATTGAAAGTACAGTGCAACTCAAGTACGTTTCACGTTTTATCGAGGGTTAAAATGTGATATTGATACATTCCAAATATTATCAAAGTTTTCTGCGGCACCCCTGGACTTGAGTCACGGCACCCTACATCGACACATTGTAAGCTTGTACAGCAGCTATTTGAAATATTTTAAAATGTTTTTCAAAATAATGAAAAATGGCAATGTGTGTGTGTGTGTGTGTGTGTGTGTGTGTGTGTGTGTGTGTGTGTGTGTGTGTGTGTGTGTGTGTATTTGTGTGTGTGTGTGTGTGTGTGTGTGTGTGTGTGTGTGTGTGTGTGTGTGTGTGTGTGTGTGTGTGTGTGTGTGTGTGTGTGTGTGTGTGTGTGTGTGTGTGTGTGTGTTCTCCTCAAACAGGTGGGATTGAACAGATTGCTGCATCTGGATTGGACCAATGCATGATGAGCTGGCATCAAACTTCCCCTCTCTTCACCTCTACCACTTCCATTAAAGGGCTAGCATTTAGACCTGTGTACTATTTTGAGAGTTTTCTAAACTAGAGTTTGTATTGTCTTATGCTTGAACCTTCATTGATTCTTTTAGTCCTTTATGTATGCTATTGCTATTGAACATAGTTTTTACTTTTTAGTTAAGTTACAGATTTTTAGTTTAGTTGTTTTTTTGTTTTTAATTTACTTTAATTTAATTTAGTTTAGAGACGTGACATTAGTTTACACTTTGATTTATTTGTTAGGGAATTTCACGGTTGATTAATGCACTTTAGTTTGTTGTTTTGTGCATGACTCAGCTCTGAAGATAATAAACTGATATTAAAAATCTGAATTAATAGTGTGCAGATGTGAAGTGGGAAAAGTGTGTGTGTGTGTGTGTGGTGTGTGTGTGTGTGTGTGTGTTTGTGGGGGGGGGGGCAAACACCATATAATGTATGTACCGTATATGTTTCCCCTAGACTGTGGACATATAAGTACAGTAGTAGAAGAGAGAATGTTGCTGCAGGGAATTATATAGGCTACTATAAATTTGTTTCTATTTCATTTTGCATAAATCAATATCTTCCTGCTATTGCATCAAGGCAGCAGTTGCATCTTCACCTCACCATTACTTTCCCAGCAACTGGTTGTCCTAATGTCCTTAGGCCAATACACAGGCGCTGATTACACATTTCAAATTGATGATTCCTGAATATAGGAGAAACTGTTTCACCAGTTAGGGTGATTAATCCATCATCATGGAGTAGAAAGAGACATATGTGTGTGTGTGTGTGTGTGCGTGTGTGCGTGCGTGCGTGCGTGCGTGCGTGCGTGCGTGCGTGCATGCGTGCGTGCGTGCGTACGTGCGTGCATGCGTTAGTGTGTGCCCGCGTGCCTGTGTGCGTGCATGTGTGCGTGTGTGCGCGTGTCTGCGCGCGTGAGAGTGTGTTTTGAGGATAAGCTCAGTCCAAAGCTAGTTGAATGCTGAACTCTTCACGGTTGACTATTCAAATGAGAGATTATGTGTGTGTCAACATGATTTAAGAGGCAATGTCAAAGTGGTTACTGTTGATGGCCATATTAAGCGGCAGCCTAATCTACTTAGGTAAATTCCTGGCTGTCAGTGGAGATTAGAAAGTGGCTTGATAAAATGACTGATATATGAATTATGTTCCTTCCTCTCCCTGTACTGTATGTCCACGTGCATGAATACTACATCGTCACTGGACTCTATCCCCACAGGAGACCAGGGTTTCAACTGGGTGAGTATGGCTTTGTGCTGTATCTGGCCCTATATGATAGCTGGGCTCATTTTCAAGTGGAAAGCTGGGTTTCTAAATACCCTACTGATTCATGCATGACCAAGCGATAACGAAGGGCCTCAAATGAAATACAAGATGAGAGAGCGGGGAGGTTAATCTCTCCATCTCTCTCTCTCCATTTCTCTTTCCCTCTGTCATCCGCTTGCTGCTGGTTTATTCAATTTTATAGGACACCAACGATTCTCTTTAAAAAGATTTTTCGTTTCTTTCTCTCTCTCACTCACTCACTTACCCTTTTCTCCCACTCTTGTTCGCAAGCCGAAAAACTGAACATGCACAACGAAAACTACAAAACACAGAGCAGAGAATAATACAGCATGTTGGCCCTGTCTGCATTTCATTTGGAAAGCTAACGAGAGAGAAAAAAGGAGACAGCCGACATCGTCTTATCTTTAGTTGTTTTCATCTTGCGTACAACACATCTCATTTGATTTATGATTCCTCCATTTGTTCTCCATAACCTACCAAATGCACCACAGAGCCTAGTTAAGTATCATTCTACTACTATCCCAAAGTATTTCAGACTGATCAGAAATTAATTGATGTGTAAACAGACAAAGACATGATGTGAATGAGAGATCATGACAGAGTGAAAGAGAGACGGAGACAGACCCCGTCCCTACTGCTAACGGTCCACTGCATGCTGACCGACTAGGAAACTAAGAGGGTGTGCACGCTGTCCCCTCTGGCTGCATGTCTTCTGCATAGTAATCAACGCTCATGAAAGAAGGCAAAAAAAAAAAGAAGAAGAAGGAGAAATTGAGAAGGGAGGAGGGGGCTACTGCACGGGCAAACTGCCATTGCCATAGCAACAGGCAAACTACATACCGGCTGTCAATATGGTATTTCCTCTGTGTGTTATGCTTTATAAGACAACAGAGGCTGAGGTCCGTGTCATCACAGAAAAATAATAATATTAATATTAATCACCAGCCTGGTTGATGTTATTTTCCTACCAACGTTCGTCTCTGGTGAACAAAACTGTGGTGAAACAAATTACTCATCATCATACTTTCTGGCAGAAATGTCTGTCTACATCGGTGGTTCTTAAATTAGGGGAGGGCGGTATACAGAATATGAATACAGTACATAAACATGAATAAAGGCATTCTGGAGCAAATGACAGTCATATCAGACCAAATCATGTGGAACAATGTTGTCAGATCGGGGCCCCAGAGATGAGATGTCAAATGGGGGGTCCGTGGCCTAATACCTGTCAAACCGGAGGTCCTTGAAATGTAAGGTGAGAAACACTGGTCTACACAGTCTCAAAACATCCCTGTATCGCTGCATTTACCGGTAATGTGCAGTGTGTGCTTTTAAGCATGTAGGCATGTAAAAAAAACTATCACCAGGGACACAGCAATAAAGTTGCTCTGTGGAACGCTCATCACAACAAATTGTCTTTCATTGGGTACGGAAAGTCACTGCATCAGCAATGTCTAACTTAAGTGGCATCTGAACCTTTAATCTCTCTCTCTCTCTCTCTCTCTCTCTCTCTCTCTCTCTCTCTCTCTCAAATAACTCAGGGATGGTGGGAATGATCAGTGTGAGTGCAAAAGTTCAAGGTCACATTCCAGGGTGAGGTAAAAATGACATAATGGGTCATATCTCATGAACAGAGACGTAGAAAGAAAAAGTGTTGGATTCTTCATGGATAACTAAATCAAGTGACATAATCCTGTGCAGTGTGTGACATACAAGTACTGTATATGCAGGTGCATTTACTTTACTTTTCAAGACTTCTACTTTCACTCTGCTACATCTCAGAGGCAAACATACTTTTTACTCCACCGCAAGTATTTGATGGCTTTACAGTAGGCATAGTTACTTTGCAGATTTAGAGTAGTTACAAAACATACTTAACCACTTTAAGCCCTATTTTATACTTTGTTACTTTTGGGTATGACAGTTCAAAGGACAACGGCACAAACAAGGTCAAGGTACAAAGGCAGAATGTGGGGTGGGAGTGATAAATAGGCTGCCCTGAAGAGATGAAAAACCTTTGGGTCAAAAGTCAAGGTAAAAAAAACATCTGTATAATGGAAATGTTGTTGTGGGCAATGTTTGCAACCCCATGTGTGTTTTGTAATTTGAATGTGTATTATTAACAGTGGAAATGTATTGCAGTGTTAACATTGAAAAAATAATAAGCGCAAGGAAATAAAAGTCTGCCATCAAAATCATTGTCAGACATCAAAGATGAGGGGTGTGTGTGTGTGTGTGTGTGTGTGTGTGTGTGTGTGTGTGTGTGTGTGTGTGTGTGCGTGCGTGCGTGCGTGCGTGCGTACGTGCGTGTGTGCGTGCATGCGTGTGCGTGCGTGCGTGCGTGCGTGCGTGCGTGCGTGCGTGTGTTCGTGCGTGCGTGTGTTCGTGCGTGTGTGCGTGTGTATACTGTATTTGTGAACAGAAAGAAGAGCTTGCTTTGCCTAGTCTAGCCAATCAATGTCCAAAAGGGATTAGGTAACCAGAGAGAGAACAAGACACACACAGAGAGAGAGAGAGAGAGTGAGGTGCATGGATAGACAGAGAGAGGGATCGAGCGAGCAAGGGGGATGGATATACAGAGAGACAGAGAGCCCAAGGCAAATACATTTTGCTCTCTTTCACTCTCCCATCTGAACTCCATCACTCCCCTAGCACAGTTCACTGTTAAGTCAGACATTGTGAAAATACTTTGCACAAGAAACTTAAAGTGCTGGTGGATAAAAAAATAAACATTGCGGTTATTAATGTGAACCAACAGTTTATCTACAATGCCATCATTTTTTGTAAGTAAACAACTACCGTATAATTCAGAGGATAAATAAAAGAGAAGCACATACTGGTATTTCAGAAATCATTTTAAAAAAGTACAATTTCTAAAATCCCCTTCCATCCCTTGAGTTCCTTTAGATCGACTTATCTGCGGCGGTCCAGACAGGTGGCCAGAAATTCCCCAAACACTCGATACACACATTATGCCGTTTCTTTCACTGCATTATAGACGTTTCCACTGCTCAACTCAGCCAATCTTTCCAAACTCCACCTATTATAGCCACAAATAACAAATAAGGATCTCTGGGAGGAGAAACTGAATACACGCCTAGACTGCATTTTGTGACATCTACGGTATGAGAGGAAGAGGTATTTAAAGACCTACAGTAGTACAAAGATTATTAAAATTCTTTGTTCTTTCATAGTCTAGAGTAGACTGTATTATAATGTTTAGTAGTGTCCGAAGTGCTTGAACTGTGAGAGAAGGCTTTCTCTGTTTCATTTGACATTTCCATGACAAACCATGGCTCCCCAAGCTCAGATGATAGAGGCAGTGTTCTATCCAATTCAGACATCGGCAGACATCCACCAACCATATAGAACAAACACACATAGATAATGTATTGGCTGCAGCTGACTCGGAGCAATGCGTCAACGTGGCTGCCGTAATAGCTGGGGCAAGCCAGGCCTCCTAATGCATGCATAGCATGTATACAGTTCATCTATTGCAGAACTTTCAACCTATTTTCAAGCGGTATAGTATGTTACAAATGACAGAAACAAGTTTTATTCTCCATGTACTTACAGTATATGCAAATCAGGCATATTTCTTGCCCTTGTTCTTGCAGCAACACATACAATCCATATGGGAAAGTGAATCGGAAAAGGAAATGGGTATGCCACCAGCGGTGGTTAGGCTCTCTATGTACAGAGCCTGTTGCAACCACTTGGTCACCAGTGCCCATGTCCCCAGCAGGTTTGACCACTGCTGTGACAAAATGGTCAATGGGAGCACTTACTCTATTGCTTCCAAGCAGCATGGTGACAGAGGACAACACCACCCTTACTGAACATCTACTAAGAGACTGGTAAAAGGTTCAATGATACACGTGCGTTTACATTGATTTAATGTAACACTTGGAACAGCATTGGATCTCCTGGAACTATTGTGGCTCACTGGATTTCTTTCTATCCTTCACCTAGGAAAAATGGGGGAAGATCTCAAGAGTTGATCTGTGGCATCACCACTTAATTCACCTGCAGGAACCGCTGATTATCTTCTCAAGTATTTTATAAACGAGCAGTCTTAATAAATGTAAGCTCCATGCATCAAAGTGTCAATTCTAGTCACTGTGTGTGACAAAGACTGCCACAGACCTAAAAGTAAAACTACAGATAGCAAATTACTGTATGCTTAATCTTGAAAGGAGAACAATGAAAAGGCATATAATCACTTGACATTGTGCTTCTTGATCACATCCACTTCTCCTTTCTTCTCTTTTTTATACCCTTTTTCTCCCTAGTTTAGTCGTTATGCACATTAGTCCCCCCCATACACAGGTGTGTGTGTTGACACTGTGTTGTACTGACTCACCCATTCATTAATAATGAGCGCCCACTGCAAGGACATAGAGCCTTCGTCCTACTCCTGCTGCCCAACATTCAATGCTGACAATGGCCGCCCTAGCTGGTGGGAATATTATATGTGTGCAGTGACAGATATCCCCCCCCCCCCCCAAACAAGGGCCCACTGTGTGCGTATAGACACTCGATAAAGCCGAATGCACCATGGTGGCTTCGAACCCATAATCTCTGCGGTGGTGGGCAGGTACGCCAACCGAGCGCAGTTTAAATTTATTTAAAAGAAAATGGTATCACCCACCATCTCTGTGATATTGGGGTCTTGTCATTGTATGTTACCTGGGAGTGGAATGAATTGAAATGGACTGGATAATATCCAGGATCAAACTTCTCAAAGTATTTCTAGCTTAAACCTGCAAGCTCCAATGCAGGCAAACTCAATCCAAAAGAGAGAAACCGATTTATAAAGACTAAAAATGTTGTGGCAGACTGAAAAGAATGATGCAAATGTGTGTGTCAGAGGAAGAAAGAGATTGTGCACTTTCCTCCAGGGCTTCCAAACTCAAGCAGAAGTGTGGGACTTCACTATAAATGAAAGCAGCAATAAACTGTGGCTGAAATAAAATATACCTTTGATGAGTTGACAAGAATCCTTTCCTAGTTTTATGATTCACTGATGCTCTGTCTGGAGTAAGAGAAGTATCTTTCCATTAGAACCAAGACTCAGACCAGTATCCTGGCTATGACAAAATAACTAGACCTTTACCATACACACCATATGTCCCAACACTCCTTATTATGTTGCATATTCATGATAAATGCTACTGTATGTTATTTAGATAGTATGTTAGATAGATGCTGGTTTGATTTTCTACCTGCTATCTTTGTAACTTTACAGCATATACTCTTAGAACGACTTGACCACTCTGCACTCACTCTGGCCTTGCACTTGTCTTGTGTGAGACTAGCCCTAAAGTCATAATAGTGTTGTATAACACAGTACAAACAACCACTTAGGAAACAAAACATAGAGTTTGACCTGTAGCTCATCTGCAAACAGCGAAGATCATAGCCACGGTCTATCTTTATCCTTCGGTTGAGAGCAGAATAAAATAAAGCAGGCAGCAGAGAGAAGAACATTGAAAGGTAAAGTAATAATAATCTGCAGGGTTGTCAGACACCCCAGCAGACAATATCTCTACAGATACAAACCTTTATTACCCGCTAGCTCCATAAAACCAAATAAGCCCTATCTGGAGCGCAGCAGCAGCAGCGTGTGTGTGTGTGTGTGTGTGTGTGTGTGTGTGTGTGTGTGTGTGTGTGTGTGTGTGTGTGTGTGTGTGTGTGTGTGTGTGTGTGTGTGTGTGTGTGAGAGAGAGAGAGAGAGAGAGAGAGAGAGAGAGAGAGAGAGAGAGAGAGAGAGAGAGAGAGAGAGAGAGAGAGAGAGAGAGAGTGTTGTGCAGATGCAATAGTGTGTGTGCCCAATAAGTTTAATCCTGAGATGTAGAAAAGAAACTACTGGCCATTTTAAATCAATGTGGAAGCCAGTTGTACACAACAGGTAAAAAAAAAAAAGAGCACACGCGTCGCAGATGGCTCTCGTGCTGCTCTCAGCTGCCAGGAGAGAAGAAGATGGCAGGATGACCTGCATATTTATTCATGAGAAGGGTTTTTATTTCATTATTTACAGTGCTTGAAGATGAAGCCTGGGTTATACTTAGTTGCGTTTGGTCTGGAATAGACAACTGACAAAGTTCAAATCATGCATAATGTTAACTATACTGAATCCAGTTCTTAAGCCCCCTAAACACTAGGGAGAGAGATCGAGGAATGTTCAGAGCTCCGAGACCTGTGTCGGTGTTACAAGTTATTAATTAAGTTACGAAAGTATGTAGTTGCACAAGTTTCACATCAGCTCAGCTGCTAATTAAAAACATTCATATACATTCACGAATGCTGCTTCTAGAGGGCGGCGGAGGAGAGGGCGGAGGGGAGGCAGAGGTACCGACTACCGAGATGCCCATATTCTGCCCGGAGATAGCAACCGATGAACGGGGAGTAGTCGAGGTGGTGACCGCTCTAAACGAGGAAACATTGCAACATGATCTGTTTCTTTTTACTTGTTAATTTGTGTATATAAAAGATAGATTCCCTGTCGAATCTCCTAGTCGAATCTCTTAATTGTCCAACATTGTTCTTGTGAGACTTATAGTAAGATAAGTTTTCGTTTGTCATTTCTAGCAGAGGGAATCAATGTTGTACTTGGCAGTGAGACAGACTCCTCGGACAGCCTCCCTAGCAGGCAGGCAGTGGTACAGAGCAAACAGCTCCTTCAGTTATTTAGCAGCTTGTTTAAACATTCTATGATTTGTTTTAATCCATAAATGGGTCATATAGACTTATTTCTCATCTAAAGCTGCTATTTTACAATTTGGATTTCAAAATGCACTCCTGTTTAAACGGCTTGTTTTGTCTTGGCAAAAACAGGCAGACCAGCTAAGACTTGAGTGACAGCTGTCACTACCTACTGTAGGCACCTTGGATACACCCAATTATTGATTAAAAAAAAAGCTGCTCCTACTGTATTTCTGCTTTTTTTCTCCTCTAACTTTTTCTTGGTGTGCACGCAGCTTAACTCATGTTTGCCTGTTGCACCTTACATTTTACATTTGTATTCATATGCTAAGCGCAGTTCATGCTATGCTTGGCAACCAAATGCCTTTTCCTCCGGCGACACCTTTAGGCCAAAAGGTACTTAGCTATAGCTTTTGATAAATGACAGTATGATTTACCGGTGACTGCTGTCTTTCCCTGGGATGCGGTCTCCTGATGGCTCCATGGGGGAGGGGAGCAGGTTGAAACAGGAGGCCAGGGACTGGCTGGAGTCTTCTCTGGATACTGTAGACACACAAAATTGTCAAATATTAGAGGCAGAAATTGTGAAAATAGCTGATCTACATGCTCACAACGCCGACGTTGTGAGCATGTAGATCTGCTATTTTCACAATAGAACCGTGTTATGCAAAATGTAATTCCTCAACTCTTAGTGCTCGTCAAGGTGGAGGGGGTCCCCAGTTAAAATATGATTATTTGGGGGGTCGCGGCCTGAAAAGGTTGAGAACCACTGTATTAGAGTAATGTTTTGTTTGATTGATTGAAGCATTTATTAGAATTTTGCATAGGAAAAGGTGCAGTTTCATGACAGTACAGTTCATTGGTACAAGGTCAACTAAAAGGATAGGCTCAGGAAAGCACATGGCTTATTGACATTGAGAACCTTTTTTACTCATTTTTACCCATTGAATGACAGATGAACACAGTGCTCTGCAGAAAAGAGATCTCTTATTACTGTTTATTTATTATTTTATTTCCTATAGTTCTTAAAATAAAACAAAATCATACATTTTCCCTCCCCCGATATTGTTCAGAAAAGAGTGAAACTAAGATTATGCCAATTATACCAGGATCATGGGTGATGTGGTATTTAGTCTGGAGACAAGAGCACAGCGGATTCATAGTCTCTGTCTTGGCTCACCCTTGTTTGTTCCCAATGTGTACACTGATCCATCACTCACACAGCAGCTCTGTGCCTGTCCTTTGGCAGGAATCCAGGCCACACAGGCAAACTTTACATTGTCTTTGTGTGATAGGAATATGATGAGAACTGAGAACATCAGCTATTCAAATATTATTTTATTTTAATGCTATTACATGCGCCAACGTAGTAGGCTACTAAACATGTTAGCTAGCGGTAACTGATCAAATGCATTATCTTGCAGGAATAAATTACAAGGATTTCAATTATTTTATAAGAAGACTTTATAATGGCGACCCATGGGCCAGATCCGGCCACACAGAAATATCTGGCCATGCACTTTATTTTGACGGCAGCTATATTGGAGAGGTGTTACCAATGACTAATGAAGGCTCTGTTCTAGAGAGGTGTAACGATATAGTAACTGCATTGAAAAATTTGCAAACAGCAAAATATCATATCGCTTGGCTTTGTATCGTATCGTTTTACAATGCAGATCATCGGTATCGAATTGTTTTGCAATGCAAATAATCGATTGTATAGAAACTAAGTATGTGTGCCTTGTATTTAGCAATTTTAAGAAGAAAAATGTAAAAGAGAGGTCTAATTACTTTTCCATTCCATATAGCTACTCTTGGTCTATCGATAAAAGTATGAAATCTCTGTCTTCATGTAAGGTGCAGGTTTGTCCTAGAGTTCTCAAATTCTGCTTGGACCCGACCCTACCCGACCCGACATTTAGGGTAGGGTAGGGTTAAAACGTATGTTAATTAGTCGGGCAGTTAGGGCCCAGTAGGGCCGGCCATCATTTTCAGGCCTGTTGAGAACTCTACTTTGTCACTATGTGTTCAAATACAATGTCCATGTATTTGCCAGAGAATCACTGTGTTTACTTATTTATATCCATAATAATACATTTTGCCTATAAAAAACTGCACTATTGACATGTTTCACACACATTTCATTTCTTTGCTAAATAGTTACTATATCGATTTTAAATCATTGTATTGTATCGCCATGGATGAACCAATAACGTCCATCTATTGTATTGTCAACCATTTATCGTGATGTGTATCGCATCGCTGTTAAAAATGTATCGTTACACCCCTACTCTGTTCCATTTCATTTAGCACAGTGGTTCTCAAACCTTTTATTTCAAGGACCCCCATAACTCTGAGAGTGTACAAATGGAACCAAATACACCTGTCACCTGTTAAGGGGTCATTTGGAACCCCCAAGGAACCATGAGAGACCAGAATGGAACAGAGTCTTCATTAGTACTATTGGTAACACCTGTGAAGGAAGTGAGAAGAGAAGAGACCCAACTATTCTCTAAAATTGCTGCTGGGCATAATTTATACCGGTAGCCTATGGAGTGCAATGTGGCACTGAACATCATGAAAAGAACTCTGTGGACAGACAGCACCTGCACCAGTTACTTTGAAGGTACCATGTTTCGTCTTGTGGTGCGATCTAAAATTATATTCCTTGCAAGCAGCCACATTGCTCGTTTCCGACAAGACACAGCGGCTCTGCATTGATGAAACCATGTAGGATGAGCGCGGCATAGTTTGCTGTCCATTCCTACTTAAAAGTGGAAAGCTGACACTGAAAACACTGTCAACATTCCTCTTTAGACTTTTGGATATTGCCATCTTTCTCTTGCTAATTAGCTGCAGGTTAAATGTTTAGTGAACTTCTCACTTAAGCAGCCTGCACACAGTAACTAGAACTGCACTCTGGCGACGTGCCAACTTGCGTCTTGTGCACAAGTAGGCCATGTATGGCCTGCTTGTGCACCAGCAGAGCTCGCCATGAGGTGCGCTCACCACTGGCATCACTACTGGCAATGCCAGTAACATCAACACGACCACCAGCATTCCTGGTCCCTAGTTGGCTGTTAATGATGACATTGCCAGAAATGCTGGTCCCTGATTGGGCTACGGGCTTAAACACACACAGCTACCTACCTACTGTACCTACCGGTACATACGCAACCAAACACAGTACTTGTGCGCTCTGCTGGCGCAAGTAATAATGTGACGTTGTGCGTCTGGGAGGAGGGGGTTAAAATATTATTAAAACTAGAGTTAGGCTCTGCCACAAGGTTTGTCCGTACAATTATTATTCACAACAATGGAAAAGGATAGAAAATAAACCCGGCTCATTTAAAGTTAATTATGCCACCTATACAGCTCATTTATTTTTGATCCACTCCATGCATCTCCCACAACTGTATGTCTTACATGGCGGCCTGTCACAGTTCCAGTAAAAAAAAATTAACAATCAATTTCTTAAATTAGCCTTTGATTAATGTTCTGGCCCGCCATCTAATGGCTCGGAAAAAGATTGGCTCGAACAAAAGTGTGTGTGTGTGTGTGTGTGTGTGTGTGTGTGTGTGTGTGTGTGTGTGTGTGTGTGTGTGTGTGTATATATATATAATATATATTATACACATATATACAGTATATAGGGAACGTTTTGGAGAGTGATTTAACACTGTTGGTGTGGTGTGTGTATTGTGTAATAACCCGGTAATTTACAAGCCGACGTGGAATTGTTACTTACCACCTACAACCATGAGAAGTTTATGTTTTAGCCTTGCTGTACATATAAACTTTTTTTAATTTGATTGTTTTACTACCACTACTAATTAATACCATTATTTAGGAGTTTTCCACACCACCATAATGAGCAGTTTGATTTATTGTCTGAGGATTATGCTCCCCAGAATTGTTTAGGAACCATTTGGAGCAACCAACCTTCTGATATCAAATAATTAATTAAGCATTCTAGTTAATCCCACTTGCCAAAAAATCACACACGTGTGAACTGAGCGGTGGTCGTGGAGGCTGCGCAACAGCAAAACAAATATATAATAATAATAATAATTATAATAAAAAATATTTAAAAAAATAATAATAGAAAAATATATATATATGGGGGGGGGGGGGGGGGGGGGGTTGCTTGCTTGCGTGTGAGAGAGAGAGCCATCCATCCATCCATCCATGTCACTCAGGCCACCACTGGTATTGCAGTTGATGCTCAGGGCAGACTAGACTCAACAGCACCTCTCTGGTCACCAGGGGTACTTAGGCTACATACGGACCCACCCACATACATAGACGGACGGATACACACACGGCCACGCTATGGAGACGGTGTGACCACCGCTCAAAAATAACTTGATATAGTTTTCCCTCCACAACAAAATGTAGGCATGATTATCTGCTTTAGTTACTCACACAATGCTGCACACTTATGTTTAAATGCATGAAATTCACCCAATCTTCTTCCAGGAGAGGATGCCCCCGGACACCCCTACAGGGTAAGCTTCTCATCTTAAACAATGCTACAAACGCCCCGGCTGCAAACCGTTAGGTCTAAATAAAGAAATAACTAAGCATGCAAACTATTGTGAATGTGTGTGTATTGAGCATAAATGATGGTCTCTCTCTGTCTGTAGGCCATGCCCTTGGAGCTGGTTTGTGTGTCATGTGTGTATGTTTTGCA
This sequence comes from Nannobrachium achirus, assembly GCF_963921795.1. Lineage (NCBI taxonomy): Eukaryota > Metazoa > Chordata > Actinopteri > Myctophiformes > Myctophidae > Nannobrachium > Nannobrachium achirus. Next base: position 37,326,167 of record NC_137832.1, on the reverse strand, counting down.
AGCTCATTTGCAACTTCCCTGCTAAAGCAGACTAGATTGACACTCCAGCTACAGAAGTCTACACACAGTACACCACTGGTTATGGTTTCATTTATACACTCTCAGAGTTAAATTAACCCAGATGATTTTACGAAACATACCACATTGTATCAAATGCAGTTCCCTAGCCTAAAGGCCCATTCCCACTGGGCCAGATAACAGATATCTGGAGATATTTCTCCAGATATTTTTCAATGCAAAGTGGATGGTAGATACAGATAAAAAAATATATACCACAGATATTTGCCACAGATACTTTTATCTGTGGCAAATGTTTTTTTTATCTGTATCTACCATCCACTTTGCATTGAAAAATATCTGGAGAAATATCTCCAGATATCTGTTATCTGGCCCAGTGGGAATGGGCCTTAAGGCATATCAAATTGGGGGGTCCTTGAAATTAAAACGGTTCACAATCACTGAACTACACCCTTTTCGCTTCTTTGACTGCTGCAATTTTTGATGAGCCCACCCGAGTGTGTATCTTTTTTCAGCTACATAAAGGTCAGTCACATGTTATGCACACATGCATTCAATGAGAGTCAAACAGAGGATAATTATATCTACTCACAGTCAAACATATATCTCCCTGAATCTGAGGGTGTTAAATCAAAGCGCTGGAAGGCACTGGGTCGTTGGAGTTTTACAGCAAATGTACAGTAAAAATTATCAAACTAGAAGCAGTGCTGTTCCGAGCACAGGTCTCCACCAGCCAGGTCAGGTAGGTTATTGTGGCCTCCTGCTGGGATGCACTTATAGGCCAATGTGAAAAGGGTGCCATGTCTTCTTGGGCCTTTCACAGCAATCTGACACTGCATGCATGATTTGAGGCGTTTTGTTCTAAAAATTTGTTTCGCAAAAGTTGACATGCTGGTGGCACTATAACAGGCCAATGTGAAAAGGGTGGCATTTGTTCCTTGACCTAGTGGTAATGTGCGTGCAAAGACTCACGGAAATAGCAGGCTGCATTCATGATTTGAGGCATTTTGTTCAAACCTGCAAACTTTCAAAGCCAATGTTAGCAAATTAGTATAGAATATATGAATACCGTATATGAAATATTGGACAGATCCGTCTTGACCACATCACTATAGAGATATAGTGTAATGATTTGCGTGATTTTAGATAACATTCTAAGGAGTAATATCAAAGAATGTGTTTTACATAAGTCGGCCTCCTGGTGGCGCTATAAAAGGCAGATATGAAACATGCAGGCCTTTCGGCCTGCCGGAGAAACACTGTTTTAGAATAAAGAACTGATCACATATACTAATAAAGGTCAACCTCAAACTGAAATACAAAAAAAAGGGTTAGGTTAAAGTACAATTCTGGATTGTAAATTGAATCAATGTATATATAATGCATGTGTATGTGAACAAGAAATGTTCACAGCGTCTTTCTCTTCTCAGAAAACTCAAGTCTTAACGTGAGCCAAGCAATTTTAGAAACTGTGTTCTAGGCTCTAATCGAGTGTACTCAATTTTAACCTTACCTCCTGGTTTGGCAACCTCGATTGCAAACAAAGGAGTACGCTTGCCAGACCTCAGACTCATGTGTCGTTGACATGCTTTATTGTGCGCAGGGGTTTGTGCACGACTGTTCTCGCCAAACCTGGCCACAGGACATCTGGTGAATTCATTTCAATGAGAATGCGTGCAGACAAAAAAATCTTCGCTTGCGCAAGTGGAGCATCCATGTACGGCCAGTGAGAACGGCTGTATTCATTAACATGGAGCGGAAAGAAATCAGTGTCCTTGAGTTTATGCTTGTGTGTCTGTTGGGTTTCAAGCGTTTCCCAAACACAGACCATTAAAGCATAAGCATATGCTATAAATAAATTCCATAAATTACAAAATACGAACGCATCGCACCACAATTCGTTGCTGCTATTTTCACTAGTCTGGGTCCAAGGGAGACATCAGATTTTCTTTTGGGTCTCGACTCAAGCAAAAATGTTTGGGAACCTCCGGGGTGGGGATTTGACTTTCGCCCTGTGAGTCTGTCTGTTTGCAGCTAATCTCTGGGCACCGCTAGACTGATTGGTGTGAAACTATAGCACACACTGCCAGTAGGACAAAGAACAACCTCCACACTCAAAGACATTTTCAAATTGGCCTCATGGTGATGCTTTAACAGGCCATTTTACGTTCAGATCTATAACGCTTGAACCGTAGGTTGTACAATAATAAAAATAAACTATTCCCTTGGATTCATTGAATCACTCCCCATACAGGCCTACTATTCTATTTGGTCCAAAACTCACATACCGGTAAATCAGTCCATATTATCGCTGAAGTCATGTTTTTCATATGCCTTTCCGATTGGCTATGACTGGATTCCTAAGTGTGCAGGAGGGGCCCGTTTCAGATAAAGGCAGGGTCCAGTTTGCCCTAAATTTGAAATCCCACATTGAGGGCCTCTACATCAATTCCACTTACATCCATGGGTGGCGCCACAAATACTACAAATGTCACTGTTGCAGAAACGTGATCCCCCCCCCCCCCCTCCCCCAGTGCTGTGTTCTGAAAAGCTTTAGTCACTAGTTACTTTGCAGATATAAATTATGATATTATAGAACATTCATTAACCACTTTATCCCTATTTTGCTATTTTAAAACATGTTGTACTTTTACTTTTGATACTTATAAGTAGGCTACATTTTGATGCCAACACTTTCATTATTTTACTTTCAGTATTTCTATATTGCAGTATTGATGCTTTTACAAGTACTTTTTCCACCACCGGTGAAATGCCATCGAACCCGTAATCTTTTCCCCACGTTGCTTCTTCTGGTCTTGTCAGAAGCAAAAGTTACTATAGTTTCTGTGGGGTAAAAATAACTGATCTACAAGCTCGTAGTGTCGTGGATGCAACGCTTTGTGAACTAGATCTGCTATTTTCAGCATGAAACACGTCGTACGAGTGATGAACGAGGAGACGATGCATTGCACACAAGCTTCAAACTAAGTGAATGCAAAGAAAGATGACGCGCGACCGAACAGCGGCCGGCCATTCACGATCACCTCAAGACAATAGCGGCTACTGAATAGCCAGACATTCCTTCACACCTGAGCGTATATATACTGAGTGCTTTTCATGGACGTCTCGAGAAGGCAGACGCTATTTCTCTTTTTTCTTTTCACAGCAGACGGAGTAGACCCGCGTATCACGTAGAACACAGCAATGCCCCCCCCCCCCACCCACCAACACTAAAATGGTCTTGTGAGTCATGACCTTTAAGCAGGGCTTTGGTACCATTTGCCTGTAATTGGCAACACATTTGTGGGGGACGATCCCTTACCAAAAAACACCATATATCATGAATGCAACATCCACCAATCATACCCACATCGCATGTTCAGGCCTGGGGCCTCTATAGAGCAGTGGTTCCCAAACATTTTAGCTTGTGACCCAAAAGAGAGATTAGACGTTTGCCTGGGACCTAAACTAGTGAAAACAGCAGATCTACAAGCTCAGCTATTTTCACTACTTAATAATAATAATTATAAGACTAAATGTAGGAGACAAAAAACAAAGGGACCCATAAAAATGTGTCTGCGACCCACAAATGGGTCGCAACCCACTGTTTGGGTCGGGACCCCCAGGGGGTCTAAAGTGTCAATTTAAGGACTTTTTAATGCCTCTAAAATGACAAATTAAACATTGGCCAAATTGTCAAATATTAGAGGCAGAAATTGTGAAAATAGCCGATCTACGTACATGCTCACAACGCCTCTTAGTGCGAGGCATTGTGAGCATGTAGATCTGCTATTTTCACAATAAAACCGTGTTATACAAAATGTAATGCCTCAACTCTTAGTGCTCGTCAGGGTGGGGGGTCCCCAGTTAAAATATGATTATTTTGGGGGTTTCGGCTTGAAAGGTTGAGAACCACTGCTATAGAGCACACCTCCAAAACTGCTTTCGTTTCTACCATAGGGGCCACCACAAACGAAAACAGTAGCACTGTCTGGCTCAGGTCCTGACGGCTGCATCCCACAACTAATCTCTCAAGAAAGACAGATCCTGCAATATACATTGAGGATATGTCAGCAGACCCAGCACTAAAATCCCAATAATCGGATTTGATAGAACGTAAACACAGGAGCACCCTGTTGGAGTGGACTGAGAATTTGCATAAGGGGAGGAGCGAAAACTGTTTCCTATTATGCACGCAGTAAAGACCTTTTTACCAAGGAGTGCACTTTTCTAGTTAATCACCATTTAACAGCATTCCATTCTCAATAGAAAGTGCACTCCTTTTTAACCAAGGAGAGCACTTTTCTAGTTCCAAGTGAAATCACCATTTTAATATCATTCAATACTCAGATGATAATGCCATATTAGAATTAATGAAAAAGGACAGTGACCTATCTGACTACTAAGTAGAGATACAAAGGTTTGCAGAACGGTGTGATGAAAACCACATTATTTTAAATGTTAAAAAGACTGAGGAGATGAGTGTTTGACTCCAGGGTAGCTGGTGACCACAGGCCTGTTGTTACTGGTTATTCATGATGAAACCATCTCCCAGGTCTGCTCATTCACTTAGAACTCACATGTGGACACTGGACAGTATCTGAAGCCGATTACAGCAACAACTGTACTTCCTGCATTGAATTCATGGTGTTGATTAAAAAAAGAAGAAAAAAAAAGAAACATTTCATTTTGTATAGCATTCTGTATAGTCCTTTATCAGGCAATCTAAAGAGCCAGATCAGATACAACATCACGCTTGGTTTGGTAACCTCTCCAATCCATGCAACTAAAGTGGTCCGGCTAGTGCAGAATGCACTATAGGGACGAGACAGCTTCCATCTTTTCAGTCCACTTACCAAGAGACAAGCTACCCTAAGACAAGCTACACTTTATCAACCCATCCCATTACATGTTCTAATCTACATGGTGAGTACCAGCTAATGCCCTCTGGGAAGAGGTTCAGGTGGATATTAATCAAATTCAGTAACACTTCTAAACACTGCCAGATAAGGAAAAGAATGAGGCCAGGATGGACACTGGTGGATCTGTTTTATTTTAGAATAATTTAGTGGATCTTTGCTTTTATTGGTGTTTTTTATTTGCTATTTGAAAAATGTTTTTATTTTTATAATCATCTTTGGGTATTTTGTATAGTGATGTTTGTCTTTTATGGTTGCAGCATGGGGGAAAACCCAAGACAAATTTCACATTTTGGGGATGTTATGTTAATGTCTCACTTAAAATGTTGGATAAAATAAAGCAATATCGATATCATTGGAGAAGAGATAACATTCCTGGAATACAAATCAAGCACCTGAAGTATTATTATAATGCACTGCTGTATTGCTCACCCAGGCACCTGTCCCACAGACTCACGTGTCACACATTTATAGCCAAAGTAGTGAGGATTTTACCATGTCGATGACGCTGATCGTCAGAAAGGTCCAGGTCCAACATCAGATCATCTTCATCCAGCTCTGAGGAACCCAGGTTGTTGAGAACATCCTGAGGATAGAAGCCAGAAACGTTTTCACTACACAGAAATGGTACTGGAACAACAATACTGTACATTATTGTGAGTAATGATGCGAATCCTTCACACAAACCCTAATGCCCATTGTTCAGCCCACCCTGAGAAGACTATGACAAATATTCAATGAGGAAAAACACATTTATTAAGACACATGGGTAATGGACTGGTTTTGCTTGTCCCTAATGAGAAATGTGTCTCTCCTCTGGAGATCCAAGTCCATGAAAACAGTGCGACGTGCTATGTGAGGACTGTTAAGAGTTTTGTTTGGAAAAATAATAAATGGTTTAAAATGCCTGCCAGCAATGAAACTCAAACTTCTGAATAGTGTACTTTATTAATATAAATTTGTTTTAGGCTTGAGCAAACTTCTAAATAATGTACATTCAATCAAAAGATATTTTAGCCTCAGGTTTTCCACCATTTTTCAGGACGAGAACTTTGTAAATAATCCTTTTTAACTTTGTTTTATATGTCATTTCAAAGTTGGTCAAAAAAGATTGGTATAGATCTGTAGATAATCTTCCTTGCAGGGGAATATTTTTGAGATAATGGGGGGGGCGGCAAAGCTGCAATAACAGCACTACAATTGCCTGTTAAGTCCAAAACAACTTTACGCTCACTACACACCATGTTGTCTGTTCTGATATTTCTTTAAATGCCCAAGCTGAAACTTTTAAAAATTATGGATTATAACTTTGCTAAATGTACTAAAGCTGGGCTCCATCAGCTGCATCGTGTAGCTAGAGGACCACAGTGAATCATGTTGAAGTGTTCAATACCTTACAATCTGTAGTAGTAGGATTTTATTTATTCAGATTTACAAGCCACTGCCTTGAGAGCATTTAAGAAATGCACTAAACACTCTATTATCCATGTTCTAAGTTACTATGAAGAGATTATAATAATGCAGTAAACTGAATCTCAGTATGGTATTTCAAAGGGCAATGCTGCCATCTTATGGTCAAAGGAAAATCAACTCCCAATGGTTGAGAAATGGGAGTACTAAACTGTACAAAACAGTTTTGAACCACAAAGAAGGCAGCTGTTAGGAATGACATTGACAAATAGATTACATTGATAAATAGTTTGTTGTCCAAAAATGGAGAAAGTGATACAAAAAAGTGGTGACAACCCAGTCACATTTGGAACATACTACCAACATTGTGTATTTGTATTGCCAGATGCAGCATTTAACCGAGCAATCAAATAAGAGAAAAAGAGTCTTGAAAATCATTGAAGAATGTTTGTATTTTTAATATAATGCATTTCTCTGACCAGCAGTCTACCTGACACTATTGGCAATGTCCCGTTTCAGTAAACCCTGCCGCTCTGGAGATCCAAATGGATGTGCATACACAGCTTGCACGCATGCCTGAGTGCGTGCGTGTGTGCGTGCGTGTGTGTGTGTGTGTATGATAAAACATTCTCATAATAAGGACCCTGAATATTCTCTATAAAATGTGAATGAATATGAATATGTGATATTGTGTTAAGATATTTACATTGTGTGAAAATATAAAAAGCTTCAACACATTTCTGTGTAATGCAGTTGCACAAGACACATTAAAGCTAAAGAAATGAACCTCAATCCGTGTCATACTAACGCACACTCTTGACTTCATTTGAAGCTAAATTACCCATTAGGATGTGGCCCCCTAACCAAAGAAATGTGTTATAATTTAAGAACGTAGAGATGTCATGTCACCCCTTTCCTTAGATATGAGTCGGTATAATTGTCAAGTTAATAGAGATACATACTATCAGATTCAGGTCTCGTTAAAAGACGGCCCCATCTCTTAACTGCCAGGCGGATTGACATCCAAAACAAAAATGGAGGCAAGACTCTCACTCTCATGCCACACACACAGAATGTTATTCTAAGCAGATGAGAATAACATTTACTCAGTTCTCTATGGCAGTAAATGCATAAGGATCAATAGAGAAATGGTTGGCTTTGCAGAGGAGCCAGGTATTATGACAGTTGATTTTCATTCTGTACAGGAAGATGCTTCCGATTCCATTGCATTACAGAATCCAATCTGAATGTCAAATCTTTAAGCAATTGAATTCCTTGAAAGCAATCTGCATGTACAGTCTGATCTACGTCTACTCTGATTTGTGTCAACTGACAATCATCTTTTCAACCAAGTCTAGTATCTTTTGATGAAAAAGTAGAGTCAACACATATTTCAAATGTGCTTGTCACTTGTCAGCAGGGTAGCCAATAAATATTGGTGGTTGCGGGTTGCTATAAATATTGGTGGTTGTGGGTTGTACTTTTTTTTATTTTTTAAGAACAGTTGTTTTCTTTGGGGGGGCTTGCTGTGTAATGTTGTTTAAACCAGAGGTTCTCAAACATTTACATGTCACCCCCCTCCAAACCCATTCAGGCCGGGAACACATTTTGCTGTTTGGGAGGGGCTTACAGTACATGTACAGTATGTAGCAACATATTTGTTTTGTAGGCTAATTTCTGATTTAGCCCTATTCTATAGGTTAGGCCTAAATGGGTTAATATAGAAGCAGACCCCCATCTGAAAATACTTTATGCCAGGAACCCCCCATACAAGATTTGAGTTAAATATTTCAAAAATATATTTATATTTCTTTCAAATATTTACGATTTTTTGAAAATAGCAGATCTACAAGGTCACAACGCATCGCGTTTGTGAGCTTGTAGATCGGCTATTTTCAAATAGCCAATGTATACAGTAGGTACAGTGTATAGGTTTAAACCTTGAACTGTTCATGTGGCCTAGTTTCTTCTTTAGGGCTTGTTTTCATAGACCTGGTTGCTTATTTCTCTCACAAAATCTGGAAACACTGTTGAAGGCCCACATTTGACCATGGCATAATGACACAGCCCAATACAGCTACCATGCAGCTCACATCAACCCAGTTAACACTTTCCACTGACAAAATAAAATGTAAAAATAAAATGTTGGCCAAGCCCATGATCCCACACCAGCTCATTTGTCTGTAAGACATGGCAAACATTCTTTTTCATTTCAGCGGGAACTCAACATAATCATCCTTGGCATACAGCAGTCTGGTCCCTGCTGTTATTAACAACTTTCTGAAAGATAAACACTGGCTCTGCTGTTTAGGTAAACAGCCTGCAGTGTCCCAAGGCTACAAGAAAATTACAATAACAATCAGAGCAAGATTAGAAGTGATTTAAGGAAACACACATTCCCTTCATCCACAGTGTATCTGAAATTCAACACTCTAGTTACACCTGTCATTCCACACAAAATCCTAATTTAAAGTATAATAATTTCACGTGTGTTCATCAACTGAACAATAGCAATGAAGCAGTATATCAAGCATGCATGTTACTGTATGTTTCTAGACAAAATCTGATGCACTCACACTTTCGCCCCTTCCTGAGCAAAAGAAACCACAAACCTCCATCATACAAACACACCATAGGAAAAAAAAACATACTACATAAACCCTTGCACTGTCGAACACACACCAGTACCCTCATACATACCCCCACAAAACAGTGCAGCACATTAAATAGATACATTATGAATTCAAAGGATGCAAACCCTTAGACAGTCTCAGTCCAGAGTGTCTCATTAACTACAAGTTCCTTATGCCGCCTAACAAAGTTCTGAGTTGTAGAAAAGAGCAATGAGGAGCGGGAATTACTTAATACATGCCCCTTCAAACTTGCTTACAGAGCGTTCCACAACTTAGGCGCCATAAGTGTCATTGACAAGCCCAGAGAGAGAGAAACGGAGATGGAGATTACCCTATGCTCAGTGAAGTGTAAATGTCAAGGTTCTGATGCAGTCTGAAGCACAGAGCATAAACACGCACGCTTGCCTTTTTATCTCTTAGTATAAGCCTAGGCTCTGGGGTAAAAGCAAATGTGGGCTACTTTCACAGCCAATAAATTAGCTTTCATCCCGCAGAGCGCTCTTCCTTGGACGTACTGCTGCGTTGCCAATCCAGACAGAATGGATGGATATCCATGGTAGATATGCCATGCATCAAAAATGACAGCCTATAAGCGAGCAAAGAAGCCATGGCTTTAATAGGACTATGGAGCTGAAATCCTACCATGCATAAGATTGAAGAAGTATTTTCAAGTACCGGTACTTCAAACTATGGTTGCACTTCAATCCAAGTTTTTTTTTTCTGTAATCCAAGTTAATGTATGATGTCAAGTTACTAATCTTGCAGCTATAATGCCTCTTTTGCTCCCCTTGCTAATGCAGTATATTAAAGCCTGCCCTAGTCAAATAGAGGCTATGCACGTGAAATAATCGTAGGCCTACCCGGAAGGTATGCAGGAACGCCTACTGAGTGGCAAAAAACTACTTTCTGTCCTTGACAGCCCATACATCCACACGGAAAAGTCCTATCTGATTGCTTTAAATGGCATTAAACTCACCAACATTGCAGCTGTTTGAAAGGCTTGAATTATCTTCTTTCAATTCTGCAATGTTTTTGTTTAATACAAATCCATCATAGGCATGTTATGAGCTACTGTCTGTCAATACATTATGTGCAAGGGATAATTTTTCAGAATGTCAGAGTTTGGAAGCACTCGTTTTCAATAACGCTGTTTCCTCCTGCATTACAATTTAGAAACAGGTGGTAACAGGTGCTTCCAAACTCCAATGCTCCATGCTGGTGAAGGAAAAAAAATAGATCTACAGCAGATCCACAAGGATAGTGCCGTGTTGTGAGCTTTATTGTCACTGCTTCTTAGATATTTGTTTTCTAATGTATGGAATTTCTTTATTTGCTGCACGAAGCGACTCTTGTAGATCAGCTGTTTTCATTAGATTGTTACACTGGCAAACGTCTAATTTCTCTTTTGGGTCACAGGCTAAAATGTTTGGGAGCCACTGCTCTAAACTGTACACAAACATCCATATGGAACAAGAAACATACATACAAAGAAACATCAAGACACACACACACACACTAAGTGATGACAGTGAATAGGTATCCACTTGTCAGTGTCAGTTGTGTTGAGGCATAATGTAAAGCAAGGATGAAAACGGCTTAGTCACTGTGTGTGTTTGCGTTTGTGTTTGTGTTTGCGTGTGTGTGATTGTGTGTGTGTGTGTGTGTGTGTGTGTGTGTGTGTGTGTGTGTGTGTGTGTGTGTGTGTGTGTGTGTGTGTGTGTGTGTGTTACATACTGTACTTGCAATATGTACAGTATGTGCATGCATGCTAACCTAACAAGCTCCCTTGTCATACAGAACTCTGTGCCATCTACTGCACTAAGCCTATTAGCTAATTATGCATCCATTATCACCGTAATTAAAATGTAAACTATTTATACACACTCCACACAATTAATCTCTGCTCAACTAGATCATAAAATCTTTATGTTAGGAAGTTTCATGAGCTTCAATACTATAAAATTAGCAATTAGCTTAGTTTTTGCACATTATGGATGATTGAAAGAAAAATGTTATCTACCGTACATAGAGCTTGGTACTAATTGACAGTACAAAGGATGAACATTATGCACAATTCATTTTGATTAATATGACAATTTTCTCCAGAGAAAGACCGGCGGATAGTCTAATTCATAGACATTCACATTCTCTAATCATACCCAAATACAACTGGTTTCAAAGCTCTATAGAGCATCGCAGTGATGTGTCGAAAGTAAACTGCCCATTCATTTACCCAATAGGGGATTTCATTATCAGCCATACAATCGTAACAATTCAATGAACACTTTACAGTAGGCTTGTGGTTGTAAAATGGTTCTATGTGCTCCTGTGGAACCCCCGAGTATGTATGCAATCACTCTAGTTTTAGTAAAAACTTTAATAAAGATTATTAATTAATTAGCAATGCTTTCTGGGAGTGTAGTTTCTGCAGTTTTGACAAAAAAATGTACACAGTGTCGTACCCTGCCCTTTTTTTCAGCTTTCTAATTAATCGTTGCATGCAAAAAATAGTGTTTATTGTCATGATTCCTCACAAGCCGGGGTGGCTTTGTCAGAGGCTTAAAAGATGTTTAAATAAATACTTTATGAAATGTCTATGGTAGATATGCATGGGGAAAACGGAGTGAGGACGGGGTGGGGCTTAAACTGTGATGCTCTAGTAGCCAAGACTTAACTTTTTCGCCGCCGTTGACAGTCCTCACCGTCATTGAAAGGGTTAATACCATGGCGCCGTTGACGGTGAGGACTGTGAATCTTACTGTATATACAGTAAAGATATTATTACTTACTTAATGTCGCTCCGGTCCCGCTCGCATCGGTAATGTCGGCGATTTGTTTACAACGCACGTTGGGCGTGCACGCGAAGTGAAGCTCCTCAATGTTAAGTCAATGGAGAGGCCCATAAAGAAACTTCATTTAAACAAAATAGCCATTTTGAGACATTTTGCAGCAGATCTAAATGTAAACAAGGCACAAGGCAGGGCGCAGCCATCTTGCCTCTTCTTGTCCCACACTGTCATGTGACTAGATGACGTAATCGTTGCCGTCAAGTGATAATCCAAAAAAACAAAAACAACCCCCTTCCGGCCCTTCAAAATAATAGCGGCGGCCGACGGAGGAAACGACGTGGCGCCGAGGCACCAAGCAACCTTCAGATTAAGAGGCAGTAGATGTGTTAAGAGAGCAGGCTTTAATTGGAGACAAACTATTATTAAGCTCCCATTTTTGTATTACTGTTATAACTATTAATTTAATGCATGATTAGCAAGTAGAAAAGGCAATGCCACGAGGGTCCGAGTATGAATCTAACACCCATCATTTCTTGTATGTCGTATCCCGCGTTATTAAATAACACCACGAAAATCATATTGAAAACAAAAACAAAAACAAAACACAAACAAACATTAAAGGCACTCAACTGGTAAGCAATAAGCAGTGATTTAAAATATCAATTTCTCCAACACCACACATGCAGCGGTTTTGCCCTTCTCTGACTTTTCCATACATGGCCTGTTATGCGTAAGGTATGCTCTGTCGTAGACGACGTGTTGTGTGAGCATGTAGATCAGCTAATGTCAGTGTGAGACACTATTGTACGACTAAGAATAAATCAGGCTCTACTTTAGTTCGTTTTAGAAAATAAAAAACTGAACTCATAGGAGAGAGGCAGGAGACAGTTTCAGCAGAAATTAGTAATCGGCTGTTCTGCATTGAAGAGCTTACAAACGCTACAGCAATTGCATTTCAGCAGGCTTTACCAGCCCACTGGCTGGGCTGGGATTCCAGCAAACCTTCCACTAGTTTGAGAGAGTCAAATTATTATGTAACTGGCTGTGGTAGTTCCCTAGCACACTGTTTCTCAAACAGTGGTCTTCGGAACACTAGTGATCTATGGCATAATTACAGGTGGTCCATGGGAAAATGTTTTAAAATGTAAAACAAAAAACTTAAAAGAAAATATATATATATATTGTAACTTAGTCTTAGTTGAATGTATCGAGAACCACTGCCCTAGGAGAACTCAACAAGCATATGGCACAACAACCATAACAGATCATGTACTGTACTTTGTTTATGAATTGGCATTGGATATTCAGCCATCGGCACTAGTAAAATAAATGCTATTCAGCCGTCAGGCACTCTGCCTTACAAGGTTTAATACAGAATGTAATTTCTATTGACAAGCGAACTGAACAAAAACCTCACTATGAATGCTGTTGAACATAATTACTGCTGTGGAAATTCATTATGATGAATTGTCTGCTAGAGCCCTTTAGGTAGTTTTTCTTTTTTCTTTTTTTTACCCAGCTTTTATTGAGGACCGGCATTTATATGCATGCAACACACAGCACGCCTGGCCACTAACTGAGAACCGGACCATTGTTGGAGCGTTTACAGTACACAGGTTTCACACTTACCAGGCTTCCTAGTTTGGACGATGAGGAGTTGTTTCTGTGCTTGAGCAGACCGCAGCCCTCACTGCCCAGGGCATCTCTGTGGTTTCCATGGATGTGAGGCCCCCCCGCCCCCTCTGACGATGAGCGCAGTCGCCTCTCCAGCCGCATCACACCATGGTAGGGACTGACGCTGCTGCACACGGAGGCTGCAGGACATGCACGCAGAGAAAAGTTAGAGAATGAAGATGAAGAGGGAAAGAAAGAAAAACAGACCGAGTCGAGACACAGTAATGATGATTAATGAATTAAGATTTCAGCCAGGTCTCTGTTCGTTGACAGTTATGACAACACATTATCTTGATTAACTAAACACCTACAGTACATCAAGATCAATGTTGCCAAGTCTGCTTATTGTAAGCGACTTTGGGATTGTTTTTCTGTAAAGTAGCTTGTAAATAGTGGTAGTTGCGGCTACAAGCTCAGCTTGTACAAGCTCATCTTGTAGATTGTCTGTTAGGTTTAAAGGTCTCATGTAGCCTAGTAGCTTCTTTTGGGCTTGTTTTCATAGACCTGGTTGCTTGTTTCACTCACAAAATCTGGCAACACTGGTCAAGATATATGTTTAGCAAGACATCTGAATACAATAAATGGAGATAGATTTTAGTCACAATATATGCATGCCACCATTGATTTCAAAGGGACCAGATACCATTGTTGACAAATAAGTCAATTTGGTGGAAAGTACAAAACTCCTTTTGACAAAGAGTTAACTTTCTGAATCCCCTCTGAATTAGAATTGACAGAATAAACCTGCTACTCTACCTGGGTTCCATAGCCATAGCAAATGTGGTACAATTTCATCTAGAGACCATAACAAATAAGTACCCCAACATTGACACATTAAACAGACAAGCCTTGAACCCTTTCTTCCTCAACCAGTGAGGAAAAATGAGACCCCTGCTCTGACTCATCGTGTCAGGAAGGAGGAAGTCTGCCTACAATCAGTCTGTGACAGCTTGAGGAATTACTGCCATCATGTCCTTGTCAGATGAGATGAGATCATTAAATCAGTATTACTCAGTTGTGGGCACAACAATCAAACTGACCACATTACCTGTGTAGAACCTCTAGGCTAGTGGTTTACCAACTGTAAATCAATACTCAACCACTTTACTGCAACCCTGGAGGTTAGCATATTTAAGTGATGCCAGCCTGGATTTATAGCTCCCAATACAGCGTGCATGTGTGTGTGTGTGTGTGTGTGTGTGTGTGTGTGTGTGTGTGTGTGTGTGTGTGTGTGTGTGTGTGTGTGTGTGTGTGTGTGTTCGGACGCCTGCCATGTGCATTTACATAGATGCATGTGTGCCTGCAAAATAAAAATGCACAACCATGGCCATTCCTTTACATTACTCCTCCAGAAGAAAGAAAGAAACCAGCATACACCACGGGAATCAATATCATCATTTAGTGGAATTATGGCATTTACGGTATTATTGTAATGTTGTTCCATGTTGTGGTGGAATTCAGATCAATCAATAATCATGAGAAAATGAGGAGACAAGACAATTATATTAGGTGGTGGTGGTGGTCAAGTTTATGTAACATGATCTCATGGACAGAAGTTTAACACTCTGGGCAATGGTAAAGTAGTTCTGCCAAGAATAATGGTCAGACACTAGAGTTATACTGTGTGGCTTCAAGGCCTCTGGAACGAGCTGTACCATAACAAGATAGGCTTTACCAAAACAATAGCTACTGAGGCCTACTGAAGACCTCTCAACTCCTAACTATCAAGTATTAGTATCATCATAAAGACCTAGATATTAATATAATCAATTAATACATGATCTACTCTATAACGTCACACATAATCAATCATGATAACCTCTAATCTACACAATGTACAGCACTTTCAAGTAACTTATTTATGAGTTTGATTGATCTGTCTTTTGTCTGAGCACTGTTCCTAAACACAACCAGACAGGCCTCAGTCATGCATGCACAGAACAGGATGACAAACAGTGTTTACACCTGTCAGACACAGGGCCCCTTTCAGAAAAGATATGCCCAGAAAAGGCATTTAAAATGTGTTGTTGTCTGGCGGATTTTGGCAGGTGAAGTGGAGTGAAACATCTGCAGAAAACATAGCCCCAGGGCTAGAGATTAATATAGAAAAGTCTATTTGTTACCTGAGAAGCTTTAGCTGAACATCCTGCTCTGTAATATGTCATGGTAACTGAACAGGAGGAAGTCAGTGAGACGGTAAAACGATTATTTAACCAATGTCACCTTACTGGCTTTGATTTAGTGAATTTCTTCTTCTAATTGTCCAAGCAGAGACTGACATCATGTGGCAACTGGGTCATTAACATTTGATGTTTTCATAACAGCAATAAAACATTAACAAAAGGTGCGCTAATCTCCGACAGCAGGCATGCCCCAATTCCTCTCTCGATCGTTCTCACTGACTTAAGACAGCTTGAATTGAGTTGTGTGCCCAGACATTAACTCATTCCCTGCCAGGCCCGATAGTCCCGAGATTATTCCAATGTCTTTCCCCGCCAGGCCCGATAGTCCCGAGAATTTAAAAAAAAAAAAAAAAAAAAAAAAAATGTTTTTTTCAAAAAAAACATTTTGACCCCCAAAAAGTAGGCATGATAGCAATCGCGAAATTGCATGTTTAACCCCCATAGCAACCCCATCTTTCAAGCATGGCAGCCATTTTGGCAGCCATCTTTGTTAAACATAGTGGCTGTTATCTCATGAATGCCTGAACGGATTTCCATTCGGATTTTTTTGTTTGAAAGCTGTGAGCAATGTGGACACACGTGGTGCATTATCTAGGCATGGGTGTGCATGATCCGTGCACACCCAATTACATGGAAGTCTATGGAGACGAATGGCAGGTGGGAGTACGGAGGTATGTTAAAATGGCGGTCAATGTGTTAAGCCTCTTGTAATTTGTGAGTTTATTAGAGGTATGTTGTCATGTTAACACTTCCGATGCCAAAATCCTCCAGGAACCTTATAAGAATTACCGCAGTGCGGCGCCTCGGCCCTGTTATCACGTCCAAGGGACATGTTACCTGGTTACCATGGTTACCAGGTAAACAGGTGCTGCGGCGGTCGCTGGTGAGGTAAAAAAACGTCCCATGATGCAACTCGGCCGCCATCATCAGGAAGCGTGTCATCTCCGCGTGTTTCCTAAACCCACCAGGCTTGAGTTAAGAGCCGCCTTGCGGAAACGCGAGAACTTCCAGGAGTGGCTGAAATCTTTGCCGGTCACATGGAGGGTGGATAAAGTCAGACCTAGTAAAGGCATGAAGACAATCTTAAAACTTGTACTGATAAAAGCCTAGCTGCATTTGCACAATGCACAGCTATTAAAATAAACTGTGCTAAAAAAAAGAAACTTACTTTGTACTGTGCTTAAAAAAGGGACAACTTTGTAACTTTGCTAAAGAGAAAAACATACTGAGAAAGCTATTCATTTGTCACTACTACTGTGCTCAAAATAAAAACTCTTACTGATTATCAGTTAAATTGTTATAGTTTGGATATGGCTTTGGGCGTATTATGCTGTGTGTATTATTGTAATGGATCGGTAGGTAGTAGGTACAGTATTGCTTTGCACTAAGATGGACATGGACACGATCGTGGCTTCCGGGGCTCTTCAAAATAAAGCGCAGGGAATGGCGGCACAATAATTACAAAAATAATGGCTCTAGAAGTGTTAATAAATGTATAAGTTCCCAACCATGCCATAAACAGGAGGATTGTTGTTATCAGTAAGTTGGCAGCAGGACTTGACTACTGTAACTCCTAACTGGCCTCCAGGCATGCTCATTTAAGCCCCTCCAAATTATCCAGAATGCCGTAGCACGACTGGTACAGGGAACCAGGGAAAATTCTTTCCACTCCCTTCATTGGCTCCTGTTGGCTGCCCATCACCGAGTGCAAAAAACTGATGTTGGCCAACAAGGGAACCAAAGGCATGGCACCCCCTGTAACTTCAAGGTATGATCCAATCCAACAACCCTTCCCGCTCATCCAAGTCAGCTAACACAGGAATGCTGTACGAGCCTTCCCTAAAACACCCTGGACAACGCTCCACACAAAAAATGTGGCTGATCAGCCTTCTGGTATGTGAGATTAGCTGCGTGCACGCGCGCACGCACGCACGCACGCACACACACACACACACACACACAGGAGCTACAAAACCAGGCTAGTGTGATGTGGTTCATGCTTCCTTTGGAAACAGAGGTGTTAGAGTGCACTATGTGCTCAGAATGACTCAAACTGTGGTGCATGCGGGATCATCCACTATGCCCAGTGTGTGTGTGTGTGTGTGTGTGTGTGTGTGTGTGTGTGTGTGTGTGTGTGTGTGTGTGTGTGTGTGTGTGGGGTTGTGCGTGCGTGCGTGCGTGCGTGTGTGCGTGCGTGTGTGTGTGTATTTGACGTGTTCAAAGAGCATGTGCATTGGCTTCCTCAGTGTGAGTATACATGCATGCACATGTGTGTGTTGCTGACAAAGGCCCATTTACCAGCGTGCGGCTTCCTCAGGTGTGAGGACCTGGGTTCATGGCGTCCACAGCAGCTTCCCCTCCCTCCTTCCTGGAAGGACAGCGTGTGTCTCACCCTGCCGCCAGTATGGTCTGGGTTGGAGTGACAGCCCTCGCTGCGTACCTACAGTAGGGTTGTCACCATCATGACATTTTACTTGACGATTAATTGTCACACGCATAATTTGCAACGTAATTGCGTTCTTGCCTGGCATTGAAAAGTGGAACATATAAATGAAAATTACAATTCTTCTTGGTTTTCAGGCTTTGATGAATGATGAATAATCAAAATAGGCCAGAACAGGCCATGCATTTAATAGTGTTATACCTTCAAAATGATCGGAGACCAGCAGAAATAGCCAATCTACACTCTGTATCAATCTGTAGATTGTTTTAGCTATCTTTCTGAACAGATTAATTTGCACATATGAACGCAAAACAATTCAGACAATTATGCGAAAATAATTGCGATTATCTCAAATAATTGTGATTAGGCAATAGTGTAATAATAGGGACAGGCCTCAGTGCGTACCACGCAGGCCTCGCTCTCGCTGGTGGGCTCCGTGTGGTAGCCCACCGTCCTCCGGCCTGCTGAACCCCTCTTCTCCTCCTCTGACACCGCTTGCCTGGCTTCCTTCCTCTCCTCTTCCCTCTCCTTCCTCTCTTCCGCTGATTGTTGCTGCGGGGGAAGGCAGGGCACAGCTGTCTCGGCCTCCGAGAGGGAAACGGCCGTTTCGTAGTCTGTGTTGTTGGCTGTGCTGGTGTCAGGGGGTAATGGCTTCTCAGCACTGGACTGGGCCGGTGTCACAAACACCTGAGAAGCAGACATTTGATTGAATATTGTGAATAATAATGTCATGATAAATTAACCAAGGTCATTTGTAAGCCTGTCAATTTCCATTGTTACGCTGATGGTACACAGCAACAGTATATATCCCACTCAAAACATCTAACTTCTGTTGGATTTCCTAAAACTTCCTTCAACTGAATGCAGAGAAAGCCAAGATTCCTCTATTAGGCCCTCCTCATTCCAGATCCCTGTTATAAGATAATGTTGGTAGTCTGTTCACCAATGGCCAAATATGTGTATTATTTGATTCTAACCTCTGCATTAACTCTAAAGTAAGGAGGCTTGTTCAATATTGTTGCCTCCACCCAAGACACATTTCTAAAAATCGTATCATTTTTCTATCCAGTCATGATCTAAATAGAGTTGTTACTGTACAGTGTCCATGTATTCTCTCCTTTAGATTATTGCGATTCTCTTTACTCTCGCCTCAAGTACTTTACATCAGCGGCAGTTGCTAAATGCATTTGTAAGGCTTATAACAGGTTCAAAGAGATGAGCATAACATTCTACAGTAGCTGCGCTTCATTGACTGCCAGTCCATTTTAGAAATGATCTAAAGATTTTATTGTTAAAAATTTCAAAGGTCTGGCACCTATATCAACTGAGCATCATTCTTAACCCCTATGGGCTGACACATAACCAGAGATCCATGGATACAGTTTTATTTGTACCTACAGTAGGTCCAGATTAACATCTATGTGGTGCATGTGGTGCTCAGGTAAGCCAGCTCAGTAGCATTTATAATCTCCTAATCGCTTGGTTATCATCTGCTTACTGCCTATATAATGTTTTGAGTTCTTATTCTGGTTTTAGTGCTTGTTTCACGTGTTTTTCTTTTCTTTTTTTAGCATGGGTATTCTCTGTTACATTGCTGTTGTTTTTTCTCATTTCATTTCTCTGCAAAAGCCAAGGACTTTTGTAACCTTGTTTTGAAAGGTACTATATAAATATGAATATTATATTTATTATTCTTGGCATCCACACACATATATAAGTCCTTTTGGTAAGGTTATTTAAACAGCACTCAATGTACAGTAGAGTTGTGATTACAAAGATCAATTCATGAATATAGTCTACTTAAAACAATATCAAGTTTCTATACAACATAGGCCAAATCTAAATACATTTAGTTTGAAAGCACTTAGAAGCACAGTAGAGGCGTTCATGTCACAGAAAACCAAACAGTCTAAATTAATTACCGTAATACATTAATTGTTCCTCATATATTAACAGTGGTCATAGTGAAACATATTTATAGATTTATCACTTGTGCATTTATTTAGATTTTTATTGACATTTAGTTGAATTGCAGGTAAACTGAACTACTCTCAATGTGACTGGCCAGGGGACCCCCAGTAACCCACAAGAGTGACCCCTAAAGGTCCCTGGATTCCACAAAACCACTTTAGAATACTCCCAAAGACACGTTGTAAGAGCAGGCACACAAAACAAGCACCGTACCTGGGAGGTAGAGACAGCCGTGCTATTGCTCTCTGGAGCATGAAGGTTAGGGGGATCTGGATCAGCGGTTTGCCCAGGGATAGGGGTAGTTGCTGGGGTAGGTCCTGGGGCTAGGCCTCCTGCACCAGGGCTGGGGTCTGGCAGGGCATCCACCTCCGACACAGAGTCCTCTGTGATGGGGACAAATTCTGAAGGGGTGATTGCTGTGGTCCGATCCTCCGATATCATGGGGGATTGAAGGGAGCTCTCACCCCCGGCACCAAGCAGCTCCCCGGGCCACGACCCCGGAGTGAGACCCCCTGCTCCCGGAGTGATGGTTGTGGAGCTAGGGGCTTCCAAACTTATGTCTGGGGGTCTGTGGTGATCTGAGTTGCGGGAGAAGCGGTGGTGAGCTGAGAAAGACTTGGGCAAGAGCTGCTTCTTCTGGCGCGAGGACTGCTTGTTGTTGTTGCTGCTGCTCCCGGCGCTGTAATCGTCAAGGAAACCGGAATCATCACCCTCATTGGTCCTTGAGCTGATACAATTGATAAACACGTTTCGATTGGCCGTGGAGGATGACGAAGAGGGCACCTTTTCAAAATCCTCCGTCTGGGAGCGTGTGATCTTCTTTTGCCTGTGGCTGCCAAACCCAAACGAGTGACGCATCTTGGAGGTGCGGCCCTCGCTGAGTCCCGTCATCGAGGACGATGACGTCGTTACCGCCGGATGGCTGTTCCCGTTGGCGTCCATGCCCTGCGACAGCGGGGGCGTAAGGTTGAGATTGATGGGCTGGACGCGTGGCTCGCTGTTTCGCTTGAAGCTGAGCGACGGAGCGCGGAACAGGCTCCGGCGTTTGCCCGTACTGCCCGAGCTGGAGTTGGTGCTGGAGGGGGAGGAGGTGTGGACGCCATTTCCCACACCGCCCGATGAAGGAGAAGAGGGAAGAGAGTCCTGCCTCTTGCTGCTGCTGCGGCGGAAGATGGGCAGGCGGGAGACGAGCGTGGAGCGACGAGAACCCGATTCACCCATCTAGGAAGGGAGACAGAGGAGCAATGTGTAAAGCAGGGGTCTTCAACAGGGGGTCCTCAGAGTTACTACAGGGGGGCCACCAAATCTTTGTGATGTATCATTCTTTTAAATTAACAACTTGAAACCTCGCATCCCTATTCTGAGGAGAACTTTAGCCAAAATTAGCAGATCTACAAGCTCTCAACGCCTCGCAGCGTGAGGTGTTGAGAGCTTGTAGATCGGCTATTTTTGGTTTGGTGTAGAGGTAAAAAAGAGCAGAGCAAGTACAGAGTGAAAGGTCAAGTTAACTAAAAACACAAATCCAACAGACTGATGACAGTGCTGTCAAACAAGTCTATGAATCTATCTATGAAATCTATCTATGAAAATCTTCATCACACATTTATACAATATGTAGTGGGGGGTCCCTGCTTCATCTCTCTCTCTCAGCTAAGGGGTCCCTGGCCTGGGGTCCCTGGCCTGCATTAAAGCACTGAAAAAACGAATT
Organism: Nannobrachium achirus; assembly: GCF_963921795.1. Lineage (NCBI taxonomy): Eukaryota > Metazoa > Chordata > Actinopteri > Myctophiformes > Myctophidae > Nannobrachium > Nannobrachium achirus. The sequence continues at coordinate 37,304,419 of NC_137832.1, read as the reverse complement.
GTATCAAACACAAAAGACGAAAACACACTGCATACTTGGGAGAAACTGATGTGTTTCAATTCAACTTTTGCCTGATGAAGACGTAAAGTCGAAACGTTGCAGTTGCCTATAATAAAAGTAGGTTTTTGGAGCATATGAACAGTGTGCGGGCGTTTTTCTCCTTCCAATTCAGAGTGACACAGTACATTGGTTACATAATGTGTTTTTGTTACCTAAAGTGACATGGATGGATCTTGCTGGAGGGAAAATCTGAAACAGACCGTAATAAAATATAATACCACAATCATGACTCACACTGAGGGGACAATACAAACACACAGAGATAGATATCATATTGACCGTAGTTTTCTTTTTTCAGGAAATTTGAATCTCACATGAAATTTGCAACCGTTTCTCAACCAATTAGAGTCAGTTTTATAATATAGACAAATAAGATCTTCAATATCTTAACAAAATCAATGTTGATATCTGTATGAGTAAAGAGCCTTGTATTGGAAACAGGGTAGCAGAGACATGGGATTCTTGGCAGGCAGGCATTGACACTAAGGCTTGCCCACCTGCCCCCGGCAGGTAAATAAAACTTTCTTGCAGGTGAAGTTTGCTTTCAGGTTTCAATTGCTCATTTGAGAGGGGAGGCAACCGTATATAAACACAACATGAGATATCTAAACACCTGAATGTGGTCAGCACGCTCTGTCTTCTGGTCTGCGGAATGTAAAATAAGAGCACCGTTTACCTATAATGTGCTGTTTTTAACTGTTGCTACACATAAAATGTAATAACAAGTGTGAAACTATAGACATATTCAATTATAGTCAATCATGTAGGTATTTGGTATTTGGATTTGTAAGTATTGAGGTACAGTACAGTATGACATTTTTATCGCAAAGAAATAAGTGATAAATTGAGCAGTAATGAAAACATTTTATAAAGGACGATTTACTTTTTGTTTTTGGCCAAGTGGACATGACCTTAGGGCAAGTAGAACATGACCTGTACTTGCCCGACGGGCAAGTGCTTTTGAGACCTTAGTGTCAACCCCTGCTTGGTGGTCCATACATGCTAGAACAGCTATGCTGTTTTCAAGAGCATGGGTCCTAGGCTGAGAGAACGATGTTTTGCATATATTCAAATTGTGTTCTGCATTGCAATGGTTTAGGAGTATCTTGAATAACCTCCTATAAATCAGTAACCTTTCCATTTCTATATTCTAGAAGTGAGATAACTACTAATCAAACTCAAAATCAATCGGATACGTTATAAATGCAGTTGGACATGTAAGACTGATGTCACAGCGTTAGGACAATCAAGATCAATGTGAAACTAGTGCAAAGGGTTGGATGTAATGTCCTTATGTGTGATTATTTTAAATAGAAAGATAGAGGCCTGGCATCTCATTGACATGCCACATTCCACTGCAGCTCACACTCAGCCCACAATATAAAAGACTGACCAGACGAGGGAGATAGAATGTCAGAGCGTAATCAAAGACAGAGACAAAAAGAGAGAGATAGAGAGAGAGAGACGGGGGGAGAAGCAGTTAATATCTCACTAATTGACTGTGGAAGAGCAGACCAAAGTTCCACATGTCTAGTCAAGGAAGAATGAATACTGTGAGTGAATTGTATGCAATTTTTTCAATTACTTCATAATCTTTCCTGCAGACAATTGAGTGTTCTGTAGTGTAGTGTATTTGTACACTTCTTCAAAAAGATCCTGTATTACTGCAATGGCTCTTAACCTTCTTCAAAGTAAATAATTATCAAGTCCTATGGTAAGTCAATAGCAATGCAGTTCCTTTAGAATCGGCACATACTGTGCAACACTATACAATGATAGATCCTTCAATAATAATAGTGAAAGTGAAAAATAACAAACCGTCTCGAACATTTTGTAAACACTGGATATTAAGCCATAGGCCATAGAAGACACAGGATGTGTCTACACTTGTATCCAAAAGGACCTGTCTGTGCTGCTTTGTCCTAAATGACTGTTACTTGTCTGTGCTGATGACTAAGATAAGTGCAGTCCAGCCAACATATCACATACATTCTCAGGTATAATGAGTTTCCTGTGTAGAAGGACCCTGAGCATAACCATCCCATGTCACCAACTGACCATTGACCAGTTCACATGATAAATATACCTGCACCTTACCATGATTAGCCATGACAATAACTTGCCTTAAAGTGAAGCCACTCTTTTTGATTTTCAATGAATTGACATGCACCAATACATTTATACATAGGGTGCTACATTACAGTACACATAGTACTGGCCTTGGATACATGACTGAAAAACATTGCAGTGTTACCAAATACTGTAGCTTAATCTGATTCTACACAATGACAGGAGAGCAGACAACAACTACTTCCCCTTGCTCTGTCACTGCAGTACTGACAGGTTGAAAACTGACTCTACCTGTGTTAGTAAAAGTATACACCACCACTTCACCTCTCAGTTTCACTTCCACATGCTGTTCTCAGTTATTGAATGACAAAACACAGTGCTAAATAACACACCATTTTAATATGGATATAGACATACTGGAATATATTCAATGTACTCTCTGTGGGGTAGGTAGTAGGTACATATCCTGTTCAAAAGGTTTTGTAGATCCTTGCAAGATCATAGGGTTTTCATTTTAGAAATGTTTCAGCTTAGACATATTGCTGACTATGTTTATTTTTACACAAGGTGCAACCCCTATAGAATGGTTACTGTACTGACAAAGCAGCTAGTATAGCCTAGAAAAGCTGAGCAGGCTTAAACAAATGGCCATCTTTCTTAACGAAATGAAGACTTCACACAGTCATTTCCTAACACAATAATACTGAATAATTGTCTTGGGGAAATAAATGAACTACTTCAACACTTTTGTGTCCAATGATATTGTATTCAAAATGAAGTAAGTTGTTGCCTGTATCTATTTCCTTGACACAGGGAAAGACATTTAAACTTTATTTATGTTGTGCAACCTAACTATTAACCAACTTCTCTTTTTTTTTTACTTAGAAGTAAGTTCCAAAGTTCCTAAAACCAAACCACTGTCACATAGTTGGCTAATGAGTCTGTACTTTACAGAGAAATTGCTTTATTCACATTCAGCTTCCATAAGGGAAATTAAAACCATCATTGCCATGAGCTCTAAATGATGGTTCGTTCGACTCTTAGTGATGAGTCTTTCACTCCTGTGCTGTTGTGTGGTTTGAGGTAATATATGAACCCACGTTTGATTGATTGATTGATTGACTATAAAAACAGCACAACGCCTCAATGTCTATAGCTGTTCTGATATCACATTTGTTGACTGTCAAGCAGTGTTAATTTTTTCAGCAAATTCTGATTTCGTCTTATAGTCTTTTGAATAACATACCATTTAGTCTTAGTCCTGTCTTAGTCTTCTGAAATTGTTTTTGTCCAGTCTAGTCTTAGTCGACTAAATATCAAAACATTTTAGTCTTTTGGGATTAGTCTTTTGGGATTAGTCTTTGACTTTTAGTCTTCGTCTTTTAGGATAAGTTTTTTAGGCTAAATATAACCACATCATTCTGAACAAGTCATTGTCTTCTACTGCCTGTTACTTGGTCAAACTAAACCATACATAAAATATGTTTGGCTTTAATTTCATTGAAATTACATACCAGTGTTAATTTTTACAGCCATTAGTCTTAGTCTATCTTAGTCTTTTGAATAACACAAATAATAGTCTTAGTCTTAGGAAATTGTTTTAGTCTAGACTAGTCTTATCGACACAATATCAAAATCTTGTAGTCTTTTAGTCTTAGTCTTAGTCGACAAAATTAACACTGCTGTCAAGACTGCTGACTATCATCACCTGGATATCCATGTCCATATTAGGAGATCCCTGAATCATCAATAATAAGCCCATATCTGGGAATGCCCATATATTAAACCCATATTTGGCAATACCCATATATGGACACTCCGTATATGGCCAAAACAGAATTCATTTGCAAATCAAGACTGCTGACTATCATCACCCTGATCTCCATATATGAAGATCATGACACTGACCTCATCAAACCCTGTATATCCATACATGGAGACGACTGGATCATCAACTAGATCTCCATATATGGAGCTGGTCAATACCTCTACATCTGACCTCATAGACTTTCTAAATCTGACCTCACGGACTCCATATATTGGTATAGCTGACCTGTTCTGACATCACAGTGATGACTCGACCAGCTCAGCAGAAGGGTATACATGCCAAAGCACCCATGTGCACACGCCCATGTGCACGCACCCATGTGCCCTTTAGGGCGAGGTCGCATCTTTCCCTTAGGGTGTCTTACTGGTTGACTAGTCTAAAGTATTACACCAAAAAGGTTCTTGCTGTCTTTTTTCCATTGGGGTCCTAGGTATTCAATTCATCAACATATAAAGTAGCACCAAAAACATTCAATATCATCACAAATATAAAACAGTTAAAATCTGATTATTTTGTTTTAAAGTGAACTACAACCTGCCGCCTGAGTCTATGCTGCTTACATAACCTCACAACAATAACCTCACAATAATGTCCAGTTTCACACCTCAGGGCAAATTTACATTCCTATGCAATTGTACCCGGTTTTAAGAGCAATAGAAAAAGGTTGTGTGGGGGGTGCGGTTCTGTGTGTGTTTCCTATTAAACCGATTACTGTCACCATGCTAGAATATACACATGAACATACAGCATATCTATACTATAATTTTGCGGGTCAGTCAGTAGGAGGTCAGTCACTCAGTCAGTAAATGCTTTTCCACTACAAACCACCCACCAACAGGGGGTGGTGACGTGCGGACTGAAGTCTAACACACACCAATCTCACAGTTAGGAATGTTGCAGTGTCTCTCTCTCTCTCTCTCTCTCTCTCTCTCTCATATATGTGGTTTGCCTGCATGCACGGGTCACTAATGCACCGGGTGCATTTGATGTGTGTCTTATCTTCCGACGGGTATGGCAAGCGCATACATCCCCATACTTCTATTCACCTAATTTAGCTGTTAAATTATTTGTATCCATCAAAAAATATACACTCCTCCATGGGTTGCTCCTTACATTATGATGCTCCCACATATTCTCACACACGCACCAGTTACAGTTAATTTCTCCATAACCCACACTCTGCACATATATTGGAGCACATATCTTCAAACGGGTAAGGTCTATAATAGTATATTTATGTATTTGCATCCTGATGTAGACCTACTGTATAGCAGACTGGCTCTACTTGAAACCGTAAGCCTATTATACTTCAGTCAGGTCAGGTGGAACTTGTTTCATACCGTATCCAGGTCCCAACTGTGAATCTAAGCTGTAATCTCCCTTTGTTGATATCAGATGTGTTCAGTTCAATGGCTCTAAATACAAAGGTTATAACAGGTCTATGCCTGTTATACGCCAGCTTATTTTACCTGTCACTTGCTAACACTTGCTATGCATCCCAACAATAATACTTTATAAACATACTATAATGCATTATAATCTACTTATACATTATAAGCATTATAAGAATTCATAAATAATAAGGTGTTATAACAATACTCATAACACTTTGTAATGTGTTACGATAATTGCTATAAAGCATTATGATTATTTATGTGTTATTCTTATAACTATAATTATACTGTGTTATAAGCATATTATAAGTATGTTTACAATGCATTATAGGAGATGGGATGCATAAGTGTTAACGCTAAACAATGCTCAGATAACAGTCAGAGCATTGGAATCTGGAAGGCAAAATAAGGGTTTACAACAGGCTAACCAGGGTCTAAAATGACTCTAGCTTTGCCACTTCAGCTTTTTAATACCATTCAAATCTCTTCCATACAGCCCTGCTAGGACACAACAAATAACTTTCTGGAGCTCCTATACTGCACTTCGAAACACAACTGCATTACTTACAAAATGACCAAAAGGGCACACACCCTATAGCACAGCAGAGTTATAGAACATCCCAGCATGAGCCCAGACCTGTTTTAAGACCAAGAAACTATTATCTTAAAACCTGCAACTAATAAGAAGTACACACCCCATAACACAAATAGAACACTGCAATCTCATGTTGCATGGCACTACGTGGATCACTTCCAGCCCTATAAAGTATAGACCTATATAGACTAACTCTTTGGAAGCCTAAAGATCAATGACACTGCTGCATTAGTTTAATCAGTTATGTTGTAATTAAATTAAATAAGAAAATACCTGAAAACTAAGCCAACCCAAGCTAACCCCCATACTCATCACCAATAACACAAGATTAATACAGTATATGTCCAATAATAAATCCTTATAGTGTAGCCTATGCAGTAGATAGCCAGGATAATTGTGGGATAAATAAAGACCACACAATATAAATGGAGGATGGCATTCAATGTTTGTCCCCAAGTGTTTCATCTATTCATATAGCATCGATTATAAATGTAGGTAAACATTTTAATGAGTGGGCCCTAGCCTATAGATACTGTTGCTCTTCTGTAGCTTACATGCCTAAGTTACTATACATTTATTACAGTGATACTACCATTCAAAAATCACATCAATGTAGCTAGTGATAGCGGCCTGACGTTGCCCTGTGCTGCTCAGCGAGTGGTCTTGGTAGTCATTATTACAGAATGTATCAATTCGTTTGTATCTGATCAGAATGCAGTGAGCATCAGAGCTGAATGTAGCCATTCTATTCTAGCCTCATCGCAGCTGGGGACGAGCTGTCAAACAGGAACGTCAACAACGTCCAGTCCAGCCAGCGAGGAGGAAAGCTCCAGGCAGGCTCACTGAGCAGTGCAGTGATATCTATGGATATGGAATCATGGCGAGGCGGCTTTAGCCTGCTGCAATAATCTCTCCTAGATGAGGAGGACCACTGGAAAACAACACGACTTAACAACACGTCGTGCTGTCTCTATAATATATCCCTGTGTGTGAGAGCGTGCGTGTGTAAGCAGCAGCAACAACAACATAGTCAGAGCAGAGGTCACCGGTGCTCAGAATGATAGCAATGCGCCGGTGTGTCGGGCTAGCGAGCGAGACGTGAACGTTTCGCACACCTACCTTGAGCACGCAAGTCCAGTGTCTTCAGCAAGGCAACTGCGTACAGAAATGGCTCGAGACTCGAGATAATATACGTTCGGTTCACTACGAGCACGTAAACGTGCGTTCCATTCTGCGGCTTTGAATCCGAAAAATGTATACAACGAGCGTTTCAAAAAGGAGCGTTGGGAAATAGCACCTTGTTGTGCACGGTGCCGCACTGACGCCAGCCGAGCGACGTTACACCTCGGCAGGGACGTGCAGAGAATATTAGAGAGGCAGGGGCTGAGATTTCTAAAATTGCCTTTTGGTGGAAATATCGAAAATAGCAGACCTCCAAGCTCACAAGAGCTTGGAGGTCGGCTATTTTCGATGCTTGATTTTTACACAGAGAGGGCAATTCTTTCAACACGAGATGCTGCATTCAAGCTCAGGAGAGTTTCGACAAGACAACTCTCTTGAATGCTGTCTTCAGGTATGGCATGGAAAGAGGGCATTTGGCATTTATTTCACCATAGTAAAAACTGCATTCATGGTCTGGAGGACACATTTTACAGACTGATAAAAAAGGGCAGGGGCTCAAGCCCCCTTTGATGTCTATGTGTGCACGTGCCTGCACCTCAGTGACGTGGAATGCCTTTCCCTCGCCGTCTCTTCCGCGTGCAGCGAACAGGCCACGAGTATGGGCGACTGTGACGTCTGTTCGCCTCCTCCTCCTCCTCCCTCTCATCCTCCAGCCAGCCAAGCAGCATCCTTATAGCAGGTGGATGCTTGACATTCCCTCTGCTGGATGATCCCAAACATCAGGCAAAACACTGTGCAAAATGCAGAATTTAGCAGAATAACAGATGACATCTGCTACTGCTGCTGCTGCTGTTTGGGATGCTTACCTCAGTGATTCTCAAACGTCTTCATGTCAAGCACCCCCAAATTAATCATGTATTTGGCCGTAGACCCTCATCTATTTGTTATGTTAATCTTTCCAAAAATGTATTTTATTTTATAGCCCAGTATGCCACGATGTGAGGCATTGTGAGCGTGTAAAGCAGCAATTTTACAGTGGTTTAGAGATTTTGATGCTATATATCAACACATTTCACTGGATAGGGACCCCCACCTGGAACCCCTCAAGAACTGGGGACCACACCTCGAGAACCCATGGCCTACCTAATCAAAGTACTGTACAGTTGTTTGCTTGTCTTTTTTTCTCCAAAAACAAATCTGACTTTAAATCTATAAACACAGGGATTATTCAAGATGAAATTCTACAAGGGAAATGCTTTTCATTATAATAGTAGCCTAGATATACTTTATTATTTTAAATACATCTACTACATAATACAATTAGGCCTACTGCCAAAATCAAATTTTGTTACAAAACTACGCTTTGAAATGCAAACATTTATACGGTTTGATTTAGAATGGTGGAGTTAAGGCATATTGTGCAACATAATCATCTTCTTGTCAATAAATGGGCAACAGAGCTGCATTAAAAACAACACTACAGTTTTATTGGTAAAATCCTCAAACAGCATATTTAAAAAGCACAGCTTTTCCAGGAATCAAGACAGACATGGTCATACCTTTAGATCCATTTAAAGCATACTACACTTACAGAACGCCACCATACTGTTGTACAAACCACATCCCAAACCTCTGGAGAACAACCACACTGTCACTATTTTAGAGTTTTAAACTAGTTACATTTTATGCATGCATAAAATGCACCACCATTTTTTTTTAAAGGCGCAGCTCATATTCCTATCAATTAAATGCAAGAGCTACTGTATACCAACTCTAAAAGTACTCAGTGAAAATTGCCCCAATAGGCCTACACAATTTTTCCTGCTCCGTTCCACAGCCTAGCCAATATTGCACACTGATTAACATACACACCTGCAGAGCCAAACCTTTTGCTGACATGCTACAGACTTTAAAGTGCTAGCTTGAAATTAGATTGGGAGCAAGCCTGCATGATATTTGGTTTTAAATGCACGATTAAAAAGCATGTCTCTGATGAAGTATTTTCCTATATAGTCAGTGGTGTTGATTACAAGCCTTTTAATTAACGTCTATATCTAGATGTAATGATGCTGTGAGCGCCAGTGAGAAGTTTGAGCAGAAAAAAATATATACACAAAAAAAAAACAAGACATTCAGTTTGTTCTGTAAATTACAAGAATACATTCTGATGAAAAGAAAGCCTGGAACCTGTCATTTTTTAACTGCATAGACTTTGGTGTCGAAAGTCGAAACCTGTCATTTTAAAAACACAGGTGTAGGTTCAGGCCTGTACCTTAAGAGTTAAAGTTAGCAGTTCAAACTGAATAATACGGCAGCACAAATTAGTATGTAAAGGATTCAAAATAAATATATACAAATAAAACTTAAAGAATCTCTGTTAAAGTAAAATATTAAATAATGTAATTTACATTTGTTTCGCCAAACAAGGAAAAGGGAAAGAAGTTTAGATGAAAATCCAAATGATACCAACATTCAAATAAAATTGACAAAACAAACCAACATCACAAACAAGGAAAAGAGGTTACTGTCATATGAAAATGCCCTTGATGAAGACAAACAGGGACACATCTACTTGCTGAACTACAATAAACCTTAACCAATAGCGACACTTTCCTATTAAACTTACTTTAAGCATTGAGGAGTAACAAACTACACAGCAAATAACATAACAGCATGAACAATTTGCAGCTGTAATTATAGCAGTTTAATGTTTAATTTCACTCCAAATAATAATACTAATCTAGATCAATATGTACATGGAAGTTGAAAATCTAATGTTTAAAGTTAGCTTATTATCAAACATGAGAAAAGGCTGATAATGGATACTAACAAAACTGCAAAAAAACGAACCAACCTCGTTTCTGAGAGTAAAGGTATAGTAGTTAAGGTTTTCCAGGTCTGATAGAGGTAGTTAGCATTTGGCCTAACTGCGGCCAGAAACCTGAGAAAACACACACACACCATAATTACCCTAAACCTCCCGGAACAAAAACAGATCACTTCAAGTACAACAAATGAGAGGAGCCACTGAGCAGATTTAAGGCCAATTCATACTTTGTCGTAGGACCGCGTCATGTGTGGAAAATGATGGATTTTCAGCAAAGTGATGTGGCCATATGACAATGAATAAATTGGGCATCAGCGTTACTCCTGTGTAATCTGAATGAATACATAAGATTGACAACCAGCCGGAACGTGGAAGTGAATAGGAACTGCCTGTGATGATCAAAAGGGACCATGATAAAAAACAAAAAGGCTGATAATGAAAAAATAATAAGCCATGTGCCAAACATGCTGCAGTAAAACTACCTCAAGCCAGGTTACCAATGCAAAAGCATCTCTTAAAATCTGAATGGCTCCCATTATAGGATATGGTAGGCTCCCATAGGATATGGTACTTCACAAATTATACCAAGTACCAACGAGCAGGCACGCATTCAGACCTAACAGAAATCCAGAAGGGTTAGCCAGTTTAACAGTTGATCTCGTCTGCCACGTTAGATTGAAATGTCTGAGTGGATTTAACCAAAGCCAATCAGCACCTTACATAATGTCTAGCTCTGATAGCCAACCCCACCACTGGACCTCATGTTCCAGCTGCAAGTCAAAGAGGTCCCAAATGTTATGTCGATATGCACTGCAAGCAACAATATCTTGAACTGTGATTTGTATGATAGCACTTGCATTGTGAGAATGTGATCACCCACAGTTTTTATATGTCCATGACTTGCTAGCATACAAAAGTGTGCTGCTTTAAGCAAACTAGGTCAGACACAATTATGGTACCTAAATCACAGCATTGACAGCTAGTGTGACAGCTAGTGTCTAAGAAAACATCTGTTGTAATTTTGTTTCAGACAACATTCAATGCTGTGGACCTGGACCATCTGTATATATATTAAAACTGGGTAAATATTCCATGAAACATATTTAGTGTCAATCAAAAGATATTTTGTGTAAGTGGGTGATTGTTACAGTGAGAGATCAATGTGCTTATTATGTATATAAAGTTCAACTAGAGTGACATGTGCAAGTGTTCTTTTTGTGTGCAAAAATAGCTAAATATATATTTGTGAAATGTTGTGCCATTTTTAAACATTGAATGGCAAACCAAAATTGAATAATGTAAAGTAAAATTGTGAGTTCCTTTGTAGTCAGTAATAGGCCTACAGTAAAATCCCAAATGTGTACATATTTTTGGTGATCATCCTATGCATGTGTATTACCACACCACATGTGCTTGCTAGAGCTAGCTTAACTAAGTGACTAACTTCCCAAACAAAACAAAATAAAGGCACCCAGGTGCTAGCTTTAAATGCAGCTACAAGGCTCTCCGGGTCAAACTAAGATTACAACTGGACCCGTGCTGCTACAGTACATAGAGAGCTAGTTAGGCTACTTCATAAATGTCGAGAGAAACAACCACGGTGGTGAATATCATCAAAACAATGTGAATTCCAATTACACACACCAAGTGAAGTGATGAATATCAACTAAAACAATGTGAACCTGAATTATTTCAAATTATACAGTAAAATAAACCTGGCAAAAGAACATTTAACTCTGAACTAGAAGGCATTTCAAGGATAGAAAATAAAGATCGACTTTAGTTGACAGCAGAATAGCTTTGCAGCCAACAAACCGTTGACCACTGCTGCTGTACGTCTCGTCAATTAGAACCTGGTCAAGTATGCTTATAAGATACAGAGACTTTGGTATGTAGAGAAGTCCAATCGTATCTACACCGATTGTCTGTCTTTGTATCTGGGATCAAATCCCAAATCTAACATTTAGTGACAGTCTTGCTATGTGCAGATTATACATTATGCACACACAAGCAGGCTCATAATAGACCAGACTCATAGAGAAAACCACCATTTAGGAACTATACCTCTTAACAAGAAGCAACCTTTGATCTTTAGACCCAACTTACCCTGTTACCCTCTCAGAGAAATCCCATCTCTCAATTTCGTACACAACACTCACAAGAGTAATCCTAGATTATACATCATTATTACACGTCCAGGATAAACCCAGACATAAGGGGTCCCAAACACATTGATTATTCCCATCCCAATATCTATGCCTAGAAGGTCAGTCTTTTGGTGGTGATGAAATCTTCCAGTTGGATCTTGCCACTTCCCATTAGGCCAAAGGCAGGATACATGATTCCAGAGCAATCCACCTGCCTCTCGTAAAGGCACCTCATGCTGTCTGCGTCGAAGAAATACACCCGGCCTGCGTCGTAATCCAGACACACGCCGATGCGCTGTGGCATGGGTAGCACGCGACTGCCAGGGTCACTGGAAGAGGCGGTTGCCGTGGAAACGGAGGATGAGGAAGAAGCCTTGGGGATGAAGATTTTGCCCATGCCAACTGTGAGAAGGGTGAAGGGCTGGGAGACCTCATAGCACGTGTCCTCACTGCCACTATCATGGCCACTGTCGTGGTCATAGCTGGAGATGGAAGAGAAACCAAGGCGGGGTGACAGGGAATCAGGAATCAGTCAGATTTAATTACTTTCCAACATTAAACAAAAGCTATAAATTAGGGATGCATTATAATTACATTTGGGGCAATTGTGTCTATAGTCACAATCGACCAATACGGATACAAATAATCAAATACCCACCAGTAGGGCTTACCACACACCTATACTTTAACTATGATGCTCAGTGCACACAGATTTTCATAAAACCTGATTTACAGTATTGACCTAGTAAAAATCACTCCAAGGACTGGATTTAAACAAATGAAGTTGGGGACAGAGGTGTGGTATCTCAGAGTTTGCAATTACTCTAAATTATAGCACTCCTACAAACTTCCACAACCTTTGCAATATCGATGTATGAAATAGTATTTATAGAATGTATTTAGAGAATATTTCAGGATTGAGATCTTCAGGTAATTCGATAATTTGGTAGTAAGCAATTTTGCCTTGCTCCTTCCTTGCGTGAAATTGAGGAATAATTGCAAGTGGCAATTTACTTGAGACTTTGAAATAATAATACACACCACAGACGGTGTCTCCGCTGTAGGTAGATGAACACACGCAGTTTGTCCACCATAACCATTAATGTGGTTGGCAGATAATTCACTTCCATAGAAATGCTGAATATGGCAGTTTCAAAGTTTTTACTGAATGTTAAACAGCATTAGAGAGTCAGTCACCTGCCATGATTTACCTTGCATGATTATGATAGAATAAACTGTTATTTTTGCACAAATGCATTCCTTTACATCCCTTTACAGGAGCTGATCCAGTGAGAAAGGCAGGCTTTGTCAATGACTAAGCTGTTTACAAGTTAATACTGGGTCTCTTACATAACAGGATTAGGCATGATTCAACAACATGCAGTGAGACTGAGCGCATTATGCATATGTGTGGGGCACTGTTTGTTATAGTATTGAAAAAGCCTAAAGGTTTTGCTTGGTTCAATTAAGGTAAATTAAAGAGCACCCGCGTTTACATTGACGGTAGCATTATCTGCATGGACATCATAGACTTCAACTTACCGAGGACTGCTCGTATCTCGGGGATTGTGGAACCATTCAATCAGTTTGGAGTCTGACACGACACCCACTTTGGCCAGGTAGGACTGCGGGTCAACACTGAAGGCCCAGAAGTGCCTGCAAAACAGAGGTTGTGTTCGTATCACTTTTAATATTTATGATCATATGGCGCAACGCACAAATAAAGATGAAACATTTTGTATAAACCAGCCTTTCCTAGTTTGGAGGCCTAATAATCTAAAAAGCAAGCTACAAATTGCTTAGAAAGTGTTACATTAGCTGCATGTGGAGGCAAGAGTGTCTCAGATAAAGCTTAGCTTTGAGACAGCTTATTAATCAGACTAATCGGTTTAGCCGATGAAAAAGAAAAGTTGAACTTGTTTAGATTCATTGAATATACAATTAAAATGATTAATTTTAATTGCTTCTCCATTATTCAATGAACCTACATGAGCTAGATTAAGTCGTTTGTGGGTTCTAAACTTCTGTTAATTGCCCAGCCTTACGCAGTGCAACTTCCACCTCCTGTCGTTCAAAAGGCTTACCTGCCCTGAGAGATGCCCGTGTCCCCGATGATGTAGTCCAAGCAGATGTAGCTGCCAGTCTGTACTCGCTCTGCAGCCAGGAGGAAGGCCATGCCCGCCACGCTCTCCACACTGTCGCGCCGCTTGCTCAGGAACAGGCGCTCCGTAGAGAAACCACATTTGTCATTGAAGAGGAAATTAAAGGCTACATTGGGCATTGGGTGGGTTTGGGGGGATGGGGGGCAGAGAAAGAATGAGAACAGAGCAATTGGTTAATTAATCTAAAAAGATCTGACAAGCGTAATTGTTTTGCTTCAAAAGATGGCAAGCAAAACATACAAATGTAAAAATGTTGGTAGTTGCATGCTGCCGACACAAGAGGGTGCTATACCACAGCTGTTGATTTGACAAGCATGATTGTTTTGCTTGTCAAAAGATGACAAGCTAAACATATAAATGTAAGAAAATAGGTAGTTACATGCTGCTGACACAAGAGGGTGCTATACCACAGCGGTTTAAATAGGCTAAGTCAAAGAGCAATTTGTAATCTAGCAATATATAGAACATCCCCCTCTGATATAGAGCAACCCTTATTTCTCACGTGAATCTGGTAATCATAGGCCTCATCAGTCTATGATTAAATGTACAACTCTATAAATAGTTAATGGGCCAAAGGCCATCATTAGCATAATATAGGCTACATAAAGTCTGACATAATTATGCCTGTTCACTCAACCATCTCAAGCAGCTTACATGGGGGAAGCCCAATTCATTAGCATGTGTCCAGGGGAATTCTCATAACTAGGGCATGACAACATATACACCACAGTACTACTCAAGCCACTGGATATACAACACTAGCCTAGCTGAGCTAGACATCCCAGCCATGTTAAAACAAGGAAGGAATGATAGATACTGCAGTTAGTTAGCTGCATTAGTATATATAGGCTGGCCCCAGGCTAATAAAACACAGTACTACTCAAGCTACTCTTCATACAGTATATGAATGCCCCATTTCACACTTCTTATGACAGTGTTGTCCAAAAGTAGCAGATCTACAAGTTCCCTACATATTGCAATGTGGCGTGTTATGAGCTTGTAGATCTACATTTTATTATTTTGAAATATTTTAACATTTTCCCCCGTTAATGACATGCACAAAATTGGGACACTAGATTGAACGTGTTAGAGGACTCTAGACTAAATAATATATTGGCTAATTTTCCTATTTGCCATGGGGTCTATTTTGCAGAACTGTCGTCCACGTTCATTTGTTGACATCTTCAGGTGCTTTCAAGAGTTGGCTCCTATATGAAACGATTTATTTAAACAGCTAAATGCACTATGTTTATATGACACTGCTGTGTGACTAGTGTTTATAACTGGTTAATAGATTTGATATAAAAATTTGATATAAAAATGTTTCTTGATTATTTGGTTAATCAAAAAAGTAATCTATAGAATAATTTTAAGAAAATAATCAATAGTTCCAATCCTGAATGTTTTGATGTCATAGTAAGTAGTTTGGTGTGTGTGTGTGTGTGTGTGTGTGTGTGTGTGTGTGTGTGTGTGTGTGTGTGTGTGTGTGTACGCGACTGTGTGTCATAAGCCACCGAGTGTCCCTCCTGCTGTGTGTGTTGTTGTTCTTTGTCCTGGCCCAAAATTCCACCTCATTACTGACGCGCAGTGAATCCATCCGTTCCCTCTTACACGAACCACAGAACACAGGAATGTGAACCTCTAAACATAACACTAACAACAAGCCTTGCTCAGAGCATACATCATAGTACAGCCCAATAGATCAGAGGGAGGCATCACATGTAAAATAACCTAATTAAATGCAGTTTCCTGGATGATGCTATAATACTTATACAATACTGATGATACAGATTATTAAGAAGGTTTTCTGATGAACGATGCAATATCAGGAAATATGTCATGTCACCAAACGTCAAAATGCTATGGTATGGATAACCCTAACCCCAACGCCCGGACATGCCATTCAAATGCACTGGCTTAGACTCCACATTTTGAATAGGAGCTATTTTGAATAGGAGCTAAATAAAAGAGGCTGGCCTGGTAGGCAATGGAGGAGACAGAATGAATGAAATACTACTTAATCAGTTGTGAATACACACACACACACACACACACGCTTACTGGGAGAATAATACCATTTAAACTGAAACTCAACAGATGGTTGCTGAACATGATAGATATTTTAGAGGAGCTTTGAATGAAATCGAATGAAAGAGTTTTTCTGGCAAGGCGCTTTAAAAAGTCAACAGCAGATGCAGAATAAACTGCACAACTCCAGGGTTCCTCTCCAAGCTGTCACAATAGACAAATACATTCACTAAAAAGCATTCAACAAGTATGGCGGTTTCAACTGCCTGAGATACAAAAAGCAGTTACCATGGTGATGAGGTGGAAAAAAGAAAGCCTGGAGGTTGTGCTTCACTAACGGCCATGCATTCTACCACAGAATTCAAATTTCCACCAGTATAGCATCTGTCCCACTTGATAATCTTCCTCAAATCTGGCACGCTTCTAAATGCCGTTAAGCCGCAGCCTTGACAAAATGAGGCCCGATAAGGGGCTAGTTCAATAATACCCAGCAGCCCAATGCTCAAAATCACAACACTTTGTCTTTGGTAATAAATGCAATTAGCATAAATCAAGACAAATCCTCTGAAATTATATCAGCTTGAGGATTAATGAGGCATAACACACACACACAATCTCACTAACTTGCTTAATTCAGGTGTGTGTGCGCGTGTGTGTGTGTGTGTGTGTGTGTGTGTGTGTGTGTGTGTGCTCGTGCGTGTGCTTCTAATAACATCTCCCTTCACCCACTGTACAAAATCCCCTCCTGCCCAGTCCTAGGTGGGAGGGCGCTCCGGAATGGTGGGAGGGGTAATGATTAATTCCTGCACACACCAACATCTCCTGCAATAAACACCAATAAGATTTTAGCCATCTGGTCCATTGCTTCCATTCTGGTCTGCATACTCTAATAGGTATTCTGATGTCCGAATATTATATCCTAGCAAATGGTTACAACTACGCAGTCTTTTACATGGTCCTTCGAGCACGGAATATTTGGCCATCAGGCAAAGACCAGAACTAAATTATTGACCAGATGGAAATCTTATGGCAAAATGCATGGCCACCAACCTCCTCTCAACAGCAGTGGTCTCCACCTCCTCAGCCCCAGCAGTGGCCTCCACCTCAGCCCCAGCAGTGGCCCCCACCTCCTCAGCCCCAGCAGTGGCCCCCACCTCTGCAGCACCAGCAGCCAGCCTTCCACCAGCTGGCCCCCCAGCAGCAGTTCTACCAGCCGGCCCCCCAGCAGCAGTCCTACCAGCCGGCCCCCCAGCAGTCTCTCTACCAGCCGGCCCCCCAGCAGTCTCTCTACCAGCCGGCCCCCCAGCAGTCTCTCTACCAGCCGGCCCCCCAGCAGTCTTCCTACCAGCTGGCCCCCCAGCAGTCTTCCTACCAGCCGGCCCCCCAGCACCAGTCCTACCAGCCGGCCCCCCAGCAGCAGTCCTACCAGCCGGCCCCCCAGCAGTCTTCCTACCAGCCGGCCCCCCAGCAGTCTTCCTACCAGCCGGCCCCCCAGCACCAGTCCTACCAGCCGGCCCCCCAGCAGCAGTCCTACCAGCCGGCCCCCCAGCAGCAGTCCTACCAGCCGGCCCCCCAGCAGTCTTCCTACCAGCCGGCCCCCCAGCAGTCTTCCTACCAGCCGGCCCCCCAGCAGTCTTCCTACCAGTCGGCCCCCCAGCAGCCCTCCTACCAGCCGGCCCCCCAGCAGCCCTCCTACCAGCCGGCCCCCCAGCAGTCTTCCTACCAGCCGGCCCCCCAGCAGCCCTCCTACCAGCCGGCCCCCCAGCAGCCCTCCTACCAGCCGGCCCCCCAGCAGCCCTCCTACCAGCCGGCCCCCCAGCAGAACCAGCCAGTGCCTCCACCCCAGCTGACGCCTCACCCAGAACCTGGGATTTCCCAGTAGCCTCCTCCGTCCAGGCCTCCTCCTCAGTCAACTCCCCCAGCACCCGAGCCTTTCCAGTCTTCGCCTCCACCCGGGCACCCTTTTCAGTCGACCCCCCCCAGCACCCGGGCCCTCCCCAAGAGTTTGCGGCCACATGTGGCTCCACTGGTCGGGCCGCCCACCAGACTCCATCTTTCCGCACCGCCTGGGGTTGTGTGCTCCTCATGGGGTGGCCATAGACAGACAGTACCCTTCCCGGTCATGACCAGCCCCGAACTGACAGTGATTTTGTTTATTAATCAAATATTGTATTTGATTGGGGTGGCTGTACAAAATCCCCTCCTGCCCAGTCCTAGGTGGGAGGGGCTCCGGAATGGTGGGAGGGGTAATGATTAATTCCTGCACACACCTGTTCCCTGTTGAGTGCAATTGTGGACTGCACCTAGTTGCCTATAAAAGGCAGCCATTCTAGACTGCCTTTCGAGAGGCATGCCGTTTGTTTTCCAGTTTCTATTTTGTTTGAGTTCAGTTTGTTTAAGTTCTTGTGTTCCATTTTCCGAGTTTCTTTGATGCATTATTTAATTTAAAATCATCACCACCAATACCGGTTTCGACTACTCCATGCCATCTACCTGTACCAACATCTCCTGCAATAAACACCAATAAGATTTTAGCCATCTGGTCCATTGCTTCCATTCTGGTCTGCATACTCTAATAGGTATTCTGATGTCCGAATATTATATCCAAGCAAATGGTTACAACTACACAGTCTTTTACACCCACCCCTATACAGTATGTCAATGCTCACATTCAGTACATGCTACCACCTCCACCACTAAAACAGCCATTGCCATCTCTT
This sequence comes from Nannobrachium achirus, assembly GCF_963921795.1. Lineage (NCBI taxonomy): Eukaryota > Metazoa > Chordata > Actinopteri > Myctophiformes > Myctophidae > Nannobrachium > Nannobrachium achirus. Next base: position 37,285,466 of record NC_137832.1, on the reverse strand, counting down.
CGACTCCCCACTACAGTCTTCTATATCTCTATTATCTATATGTGTGGGTGTTTTTAAAATTGGGAAAGCCAGTTAGGTTTTGGGCAGAGCATTTGCTTCTGTATTCGGAAATGAGTTCACACAAAGTACTGAAAAATACATTAAAAAATATATAAAAATATAAAAAAAGAATACATACATTTTTGTATAGTTACAGTATACTGTATATATTGCAATAATGTGTGGTTGTCAAAAAATCCTAATGCACACCTGAACTTGTCTGACCGCATACCTTTTGGGACCCCCTGCCTCTGAGTTGTCATGCTTACCGGTAGCAGGTGGTGTGTGGAAGGTGACCTCAGGGCTGTAGGGACTGTACATGGAGTTCCGACAGCTTCGGACCCTGAAGGCATACAGGCTGTCGGCATCCAGGTCACACACTACAGTGCTTGTACCGTAAACCCTCTCCAAGGCCCTCCAAGCCCCACTGTCCTCACCATCTTCCTGGGATGGGGACTGGCTAGGGTTCCCAAGTCTGCACATAGAGAAAGGGAGAAATTAATATAAATTGGTTAATTCATACCTCACACTAAACACAATTTAGGCATTTGGCAGATGCTCCTAAACCAGAGCGACTTACAATAAGCAAGGTAATACATCAATACATCAACATCAATACAAGGTAATCTAAGAAAAAATGTAGTTAGACTACGCACCTATTAACACAATTAGTGCCTCTTAATCTGAAGGTTGCTTGGTGCCTCGGTGCCACGCCGTTTCCTCCATAGGCCGCCGCTATTATTTTGAAGGGCTGGAAGGGGGTTGTTTTTGTTTTTTTGGATTATCACTTGACGGCAACGATTACGTCATCTAGTCACATGACAGTGTGGGACAAGAAGAGGAAGATGGCTGCGCCCTGCCTTGTGCCTTGTTTACATTTAGATCTGCTGCAAAATGTCTCAAAATGGCTATTTTGTTTAAATGAAGTTTCTTTATGGGCCTCTCCATTGACTTAACATTGAGGAGCTTCACTTCGCGTGCACGCCCAACGTGCGTTGTAAACAAATCGCCGACATTACCGATGCGGGCGGGACCGGAGCGACATTAAGTAAGTAATAGTATCTTTACTGTATATACAGTAAGATTCACAGTCCTCACCGTCAACGGCGCCATGGTATTAACCCTTTCAATGACGGTGAGGACTGTCAACGGCAGCAGAACAGTTAAAGGACCACTTTACCTCTGGGACAACCAGATCTTATTTTATTGTTGTTTGGGACAAGATCAACACAATCCTGAGTTATTTTTTTAGTTCAATCTGTGTTTTTAGATATTATAGTATTTCAGCATGCTAGTTGTAGCATGCTGAAATAAAAACTGCTTATAAAAACTGCTAGCTGAATTACATGTGTCATCAAGGGTAGGCAAGTGCTATGGTACGTGCTATGGGCCGAGGTGGAGTCTGAAGAGGTGAGTCTTCAGACCACGGCGGAAGCTAAGGAGTGAATCATATATGGTTGACCAGCCCCACGTCCTACATGAAGTCAAAGATGTCAAATACCCAGCAAAATCCTGACGCAACTCAAGAGTGTAAAAATGTACCTATAAAGAATGCATTCATTACAGCAACATCGGCTGTCCAGAATCCTGATAAATGGACACGTCCAGTTGTGCTCCAGTGAGGCCAGCAGCAGAGCTCACAGCAAGGATAAGTATAGACCATCGGTGCTTGTCTCTGGCACCTTGTTTGTAAACGGTCTACACTAAGAAATGGGCCATACAGTTGCTCAATCTTGATTCATCTTGTATCTACAACTTTTCTTTTAAAACTTTGTTATCAATATTAGGTACTTCCATACATAGTCCGTTTCTGTGTACACCTAGTCCACGCCTAATTCAGAGCAGTGCGCCACACAGCGGCAGAGTTGGTCTTCTCTCTACTTTGCAGCTCTGCTTTTTACTGGCTCCGCCGCCTGTCCAGTGAGTAGCGCGGCAGTCGCTCCTCTCCATAGGAAACGCATTGAACCTCACCGCTTTCTCAGGACGTGGAAGCGATTTGCATTCAGTGCAAGGGTACATGTTTTAATAGTGAACTCTCTAGGAGCATGAACCCACCGGCGATACTCTAAGACCTGATGATCTGTAGGTAGGTGGTCTTCAGACAGCCTCCAGCAGATGGTACCCTCATTGTAAACTCTGCTACGGGACAGGTCAATCAGAGGTGGGTCTGGGACTGGAGGAAGGAACAGATAGAAAACAGGAAATAATTATTACATGCAGAGATCATATCAGCTCCATCTGAATAAACTGCCCATGACTTTGTGTCACAGACAGTAAATCCTTTTCGAAAATAGGAAGCGAATCATCAGAAAGTCGAAAAAAGAAATGCGCATTTTGCCTGTTTCCATCCACTGATAAAATGCAATTCTTGGGAGATAGTTCATATACTGTAAGGGGTGTGTGTGTGTGTGTGTGTGTGTGTGTGTGTGTGTGAGTGTACCCGTTCTTACTACAGAGTGAGGACATTTTTGGAAAGTGAGGACATTTTTGCGGTCCTCACTAAATTTAGGGGTTGTGTTAAGGGTTAGGTTTAGGGTTAGGTTTAGGGTAAGGCCACAGGAATGGAAGAAAAATGAATGGAAGTCAATGTAAAGTCCTCAGTATGTAGCAAAAACTAGTGTGTGTGTGTGTGTGTGTGTGTGTGTGTGTGTGTGTGTGTGTGTGTGTGTGTGTGTGAGAGAGAGAGAGAGAGAATGTTTGTGAAAAATGAAAGTTTTTTCCAATTTTGAAGTGTTTCAATAAAAAGCTTTATGCGCATTCATTTTTGCCTAAATGCCAAAAAACAGCTTTATGGAAACACAACTAGTGAAAATCTCAAGACTGAAAGTCCCAATCTACGAAAGGACCCCCTCATACTAGTGCTTAGTTTCCTAAACAATTGTTTTGGTATTATCAATCTAAACCCATGTTCAACCTGTTCTACATAGTCAACTAGTTGAAGAACTGGCAGATTGAGGCTTTAACCTCAATTTTGCCAGCTTTATAGAGCAGAGCAGAAGTGTTAAAGTTGCAAGCCAAGAGAAAGACATGTTGGACCCTATGGAATCCAAATGACTGAAATCATTGGCAACTGATGATGATTCAGCTAAAAACACAAGGAGTTCAACTTCTTGTGGATTGATCATGCCATTAGCCCAAACACAACACGTCTCATTTTACTGTAACACCTTCAGATTATGCAAGCATCTCCAAGATTAGATTGGCCTGGATCAGGAGGACCATCCACTTAGGACAATAGACAAGATTGACTTGCATAAATGGAGCCTGCTAAGAGGTTTCCATACCGATCTACTGTCAGGAAATGCACTTTGCAAATCCGTTCCATCACTTCTCCCCCACCCGCCTTCGTTTGCCCCCTTTCACCTCCTTCTGTTTCTTTATCCTACCCCTCTGATTCACTGTCCCACTCATCCTCCATTCTTCTCCATTGCATCATTCTATTCGCCTTCGTCCCCATTCTGTCCTCGTTCTTTTCACAAACTCTGAGGCTCCAGTTTGGTTTTGGATCAAGGTAATACTGCCATCTATCCTCTGTTCTCTTTCTGTTCCATCTCCACCACAACACTCCATCTTCCTTAATCATTTGTTATTCTCTCCTCCCTCGTTCTCTGCCATTCCCCCTGAGACAGAGAATCCCATTAGATTACAACAACCATGGAGGTCCTTGTCCTCATTCTTTAAGGTCTGCGATCATTATGGAAAATCCTTACAGTTTTCCTCCAATATTTCCATGTCCTTTCTTGTTCAATCCCTTGCCCATTTTCTTTCCCTTTCAATTCTCCCAGTTCTTGTCTAAATCCTAATCCTAGCCCAACTGACAAGGACAGGACGGGGGATGAGAGGATGCACAAGATGTTCTGTCCCTCTACTTATTCAATCTATAGAATACACAAATATATTCATCACCATCGTGGCTTAAAGACTATCAAAGCAGGGCTGGGGACAATACACAAATCTTAGAAAGGCTCCTCGTGTCAATGCTTGCAACCTGAGGCCATCCACTGTCAGTGATTCTTCCCTCTCTCCCCCCCTCAATTTTGAACAACACTGAGGATTAATGGTGAACTTTGTGACAAAAAAACAATTTAACTGTCATGTTTAGTATGTCCTAGAAATGTACCTGGGAAAATTAGTTGCCTAATTTCAGGACAATAATAATTTCGATATAATTGTTATTTGCAGAAACATGCTAGCACAGCTAGAATTGCCGAATGTACTAGTCACCAGGACTCACCAGTGAACACAATCGCCAGGGACATTCTCACGCAATGCACAATTCTCAATAAATAAATCTGTGTCCTCTCTCAAGATGGCAAAAATTACACGTTTAACTTTAAAAGGTATTAAAAAGTGTTTTGTTGTACAACACCTTTTCACCTATGCATAGTTTTCAGATGTTACTGTTGTATTACAGAGTGCACTGGAGCTTTGGTACCCCTGGATGGTGCACTACACTTGGAAGAGAGACAGAGCGCCAGTCACCACAGACATCAGTCATCCCAGGAGCCCAGGAGCTATTCTGAGTAAAATAGCTCTATTGATGACATACAGGCTGCTACCAGGCATACAGAGGCATGGATAAGTTACACTACAGAGAGCAGCTTTCTTTCCCTTATTCATTCCACAAGGCCTTTTAGCCCTTATCGTTTCTCTCCATATTCCCACTTTGTTCTCACATCGACTATAAAGGACAGTTTCTAAGAACATGAATGCGTTGTGCGGGGGGTAAATGTTGAGTTGGTTCAAAGTTGACTTTCCATGGAAACAGAAGAGAGAGGAGTACTGTTGTCAAGCAGACTTTGTCAAAGTGTCCCTTGTTCAAAGTCTCCTCAGAGAATCACGGTTTGAAATGGACCACTTTGGCTGTTAAATGAACCAACACATGCTTCTGCAGCCTCTTCAGCAGCAAAGCATGGGGTGAAACCCCACAGCGGGGCTAAGCCAGGGTTGGCAGGGCAGAGCACAAACGCACCCTTATGTTTGAGAGAGGAAAAGATGCCTCCAAAACATGGCCAGGCTGGGCCCGGTGGAACAAATCCAACACATACACAGCATTATGAAGAGATGAGGCTGTGTGATCTCATAGGGCAGCCGACAATGGAAACCGACTGATCTAAATGGTGTTTGACAGTGACACTTGAGCATGGTTCAAGACACTCACTTCTGGGATAAATGACAGAAATGACCTCATTATTCACTATCTAGAAGAGTTGTGTTCTAACCGAAAAAGAACATCTGCAATGCATTGTGAACTTTTGTGAACAGCCATTTTCAGTGTGCAATACCTGCACGCAACTAAGTATAATTCAGGCTTTACAGTCTGTTAGAGTTGCCTTCCTTTTTAGCACAAACACATTATGCCTAAAAGGCAAATTATCCTTAAATCCATTCTAGTGCAAAGAGACACAGCTGCATCATCTGCCAAAGAACTGATTCAATTACTGCTGTGTGTAGATGCCCCTACAGTTTCCACAGCTGAGAGCAATCATTACCTTAACGTAAGTTATGTAACCAGAGGCATTGATTCATCTTGCAACTGAAATGCATACAGTGCTTTCCAGAGAAGGACACTGGTGAGTTTAAGGCACCAATTTCTAAGATGTATTTTGCAATATAAAGAATATTGATTAGTAGGGGACATGGTCTTAATATTCAATCATGACTAACTGTTTCTGGGTCAGCATAAAGCCATCCAAATAAGGTCTTATGCTGATCAGACTGTTGGCATATCCCCAATGTGGCCATCTTAATCTTCATCCATGAAGCCTAAACATAGCCAACTGTAACCTTTAGAACACGCCTCACTAGCTAAATGTTATTAACTCTAAAAGCCTCCAATAGGACATCTCTCTCTGCTAGAACGGAACATTCCCAACAGCTATAGATGGCTAGGGTAGGGTTGCCAAGATTGGATCCATGCACAAGGTTTTAATAAAGTGTGTGATTGTTTCCGTCAAAATGAATATCATTAACGTCCTATTATGTTATGATTTGTGTTTGTTCTTGGTGACCTTGATTCACCTATATTTTTCTTATCTTTGAATTCAATAATATTTTAGAGCCTGGAGGAGTCCTTCCTCCAGATCAGAGGTCTTCAACAGGGGGTCCAGGACCCCTAGGGTGTCCTCAGAGTTACTACAGGGGCTCCTCCAAATCTTTGAGTGATAGAAAGTTCTCTCTATTTTTTATCTCTTTTTTATATTAACCACTTGAACCCTAGTGTCCATATTCTGAGAACTTTAGCCAAAAATAGCAGATCTACAAGCTCACAACACTTGCGCTTTGTGAGCTTGTAGATCGGCTGTTTTTGGCAAAGAGCTTTGGTGTAGAGGGGGAAAAGAGCAGACTAAGTACAGAGTGAAAGGTCAAGTTTATTAAGTATTGACGGTTCAAGTGGTTAAATATCTGAAAACACAAATTGACATGAATCCAAAATACACTGATGATTGTGCTGTCAAAGGATGAAACTATATGGAATCTATGATAAGGTTGTGGGGGGTCCCTGCTTCATCTCTCAACTAAGGGGTTCTTGGCCTGAAAACATTGAAGAGCCCTGCTCAGATAATATATAGCTCTATGCGGCAAAACCCACAGATGCTGACTGCCTCAAACCCTGTGTGGCTGGAATTAATAAAACAGTGAGTCTGACCACCTATGACTGCCATCAAAGCAGAGGCATACAGAATGGGCCTACATGACGAACAAGGCACTGAGCCAGGGGATACTGTAGCTTCACAACACAAGTCCTCTAGAGTATATCATGGGCTGTAATCTGTAATCCAATTTAGCTGCAGATGACCTGTACACACAGCACAGTTCACAGGCCAGTGAAAGTGGGCACTAGGTAATGAATATTGGATGAGAATTGAAATTATGCAATCCCAACACCCAGCTCTATGAAACTGAATGTGATGTCAGGGAAGAGAATTACTATCCACATTGAAACAAATCTAATTTCTTTGCTCTATATGCCACATACTGTTCATCTTAAATGGGCATCAGATGTATCCAATTAAGAATGTTAATAAACCACATTAACCATAGAATTTCTGTAGGTGAAAAGATTTTCTTTATACCCCCAAAATAGCAGATCTACAAGGCCGATTTCTCAGAGCAGCAACCATAACTGTGGTGTTAAGCGGCACCGCAGCTACACGGCAGCGCTCTGGAAAAAGGTCTATCGATCACCTATCCAATTTATAAAGACAGGGCTTAGGTTGTTGGTCCTCCTACCTCCACCAAAGCACATCTCCTTGAGCAGGTTCTCTTCTCTGGATGTGTCCAGCGCAAACTCATCAAAGCAGGGGTCAGCTGAAGGGTGGAAAGTCCTCAGTGACTCTGTGGCCTTCTGGATTCTGTACAGAGAAACCGCAAAATTAGGTAATTCTCACAAAATAAAATGGGATTTTCAAAATTTTCAAAAAACAAAGAAAATGGCACCAATTACTCACAACCTAATCACCCAGATATACATGGGGTACATGATGCATTTCTGGGTTTCTGTGGCTTATGAACATACTGTAAACGTAGGCTACATACAGTATGTAATTATACAAATGTGTACAGATGTATACACAGTCTACAAAAAGGACAAAAGTGTGAACATAGGATTAATGTATATCTTCTTATGTCCAATATCCATAAATATAAAAACAGATTGACACAATTCTATACTTTTTAGACCAGTGTTTCTTAAGCTGGGATTCAAACACTTTCACACACAAATATTGGTGAAGAACAGGCTTAAAACTGTGTGGGGAAAACTGTAGAAACAATACATTGAAAGAGAAACCCCTCTGTGAATGTCCAAAGCTGCTAAAGGAGATCAATTAGCAGGCTTAGAGCAAGAGCCATAGAACGGGATACTGCCATGTCTGTCCTCACCTGTCCTCAAGACTTTCCTTAACTACCAAGCACATGTCCCTGCACACTCTGGTCATCCAAAGTAAACACATAATCAGATTGACGACTTGGGTACTAAAATAACAGACTGAATCCCCATTATATACACACTGTCTGAGCCAAACACAGAGGCAATGTATTGTATGTGGACAATACTCCATTTCTTATAGCGACATCGCTGAATGTAACCCTTAATATTAACTTGCCGCCAGCCAGTTCTCGTTTCCAACTCGTGATATTTTGTGCTCGGTTACGTGCCTTTGATGCCATGTTTTTCAATGTTTAGTCTACAGTACATGGTCCTTATTATGCTTCAGGCATCCCCTTTTCACCCCAACTAGTCAGATTTGACCTCCGAACAGGTCAAGCACTTCTTGACAGTTAGGAGGACACCTTGTTAAAGATGAAAAGTTGTGGTGAGAATGTGCTGTAATTTGGCAACTGCACCGTGAATTTGAAAATCGGGTTATCGGGTGGTGCCAGGATTTCATTGAAAGGACTACCGTTTAAAACGCCTGCTTGTTGGATGAAGGCCTTACGATGATTGCACCTACTTGGGCCATGTTCCTTTTATGCTTAGAGCTTGTTGGGACTTTGACCCTGGGAGATGGAGTGATGTTGATATTTAGATGCAATATTATCACCACTGCCAAGTTAGTTTGATTACATTATACCACACCCCAACTGGTTTTACTTTCCATGAGAGCCTTAAGTCAGTTTAGTCAACAAGGTGATGATTCTCTGCCATATTATGCACATACGGTACACTACAAACACATATCTGGACAGGTATTTTCTTCTTCAACTTACTAAACAAGCTAATATTTGCGGTGTATACTGTATTCCCTTGGGTTAGCTAATATTAGCTGTCTGTCAATATTAGCTCTTCCGGTCACCCTCAGTAATGCCACTCTATTCCTTTAATTTATGCTTCCGTTAGGCTGGATATCCACATTTCCAAACATGAACCCTCAAACACATTTTGCCCGTCTGCAATTATTAGTTCTGTCTGAATGAGTTAATGGTGCAGAAAGAAGAACCCATAACACAACTTTATGTTTTCGGTTTAGAACATGAATTGTACCTGATGTGCAATTGCTTTGCAGTCTGTACAAAGCATGACTGGTCTGTCTCTTTCAGAACCTCCTGAGCGTAGCCCACCAGTCCACTGTTCTCCAGCATGCCCTGGTACTCATCCACCTGAGGAAACAAAAATAAGGATCGATTTCTATAATTATTCTCAAATACACAAAGAGTACAGTAAATATATGTCATAGTCAATCATTAAATGAGGCTTGATTTAATCCCTTATGGGTTTATAGTTGTGCCATCAAGACCGTCAGTAATCCAAAATATTTTGGTCAACAGTGTAAGCATACCCGTTGTCAGGGTACCCATTACTTAGTACAATACTCATTATTAGAGTAGTACTTGGAGGCCTTGGGAGGGCAGTCTATGGCGTCAGCACTATGACTATATTGATAACATCAGGGATCTCCATATACGGGCATACACTTGGAGAGTAGTCTATGATGTCATATTGATCCATATATGGGTATTTGGGGTTTATAGCTAACCAAACGACTTCACAGTTCACACCAGGCATGGCACTCCCATCGGGTTCTCAACACATGCGGCGGGTTTCAAGCCGATCAGTCGAAACCAGACGAATCTGCTAGATTACATTAACAATATGCAGTCCAGTCCAATTCACCACTATACAGTACCTGTCCCTTGAGTTGCTCCAAGCGTCGGCTGCGGGACTGCTCGATGGACCTCAACATCTCAGTCTTCCTCTCCTGCAGGGTCTCGAACAGACGCTCAAAATGCTCATTGGCTTGACGTTCTGCTAGCTGACCATTCTCCTGTAAAACAACATTAAGCCAATGATTAATTCTAGGACATCACTATGGTTCCATGCTCCCAGGTTACATGATCATCTTTTTTGTATTAAAGAGAGTGATTAAGTGCAGGTGCTATGCAAAACGGACCATTACAGTCAATAGACTCTGGCTATTGGAATAAAGAAATTAGAGAATAGATGCTACCTTCTTCAACACTGAAAAACAGTTTCAGTTCTCAGTCACTGAGCAGGCTGCGTACTGCATGTTACTATAAATGTAATCAGGACAAGGTCAGAGACTTGAGACCTATCCACATTAGGGGATGCAAATCTGTATATTTCCATGTTTGTGTGCTTTGCATGGTGTTTGTTTAAATTAGCTTCCCTATAGAAACAGAGACAATGACCTACTGGTTTATTAGAGCAGTAGACCACAGTATAAAACACTGACACATGTGGAAGAAAAGATACATTTAACAAACATGCGTCACAATACAGTAAGACACGTTCCTCTTGTGGTGGAAGGGTACTTCCTTTAAAAAAATATGTTTTAACTACAATGGCTTAACTATGCAGGAAGTAGAACAAAGCAGATTGCTAGAATCCGCTTCATATATTTATAGCAACCACTTCAACATCTCAAATGTTACCCATGTAGGGCAAGGGGTACGTGGAAAGAGACCAAATGTAGATGGTAGGTGGCTGAGACATAGTCAGTCTTACCTTGTAACTAAGGAATAAGGGTTCACTGTATGGCGTATAATGTAGGAGCTTGCATGTGGGTGCTGTGTACTAGGGGTGTTTTTTAAACACCAATCAAAACATAAATCAAAAGCAACACGAGTTGCCACCGAGAGAAGAGATGGACCATTTGGAGAACAGCACAATAAAATTAAATATTCTTGCGGCAGTGTAGAGGTAGCACAATGTGAATAGTAAGATCAATTTAACTTAAAGGAGCTATAGTCAACTTTTTCATTGTAGGGCCGACACTTTGTTTACATCCTAGTCTCTAGACTAGAATGTAAACAAAGTGTCGGTCTGACAATGGCCAAAATGATTATTTATCATTATTTTACACTTTTTGTGGTAATTTTTGAATAGAAACACATATGAAGCTTGTTTTTTTTATAAAATATTTTCAAAACATTATTTTTATTTTAGCATCCGTTTTTCAAGAAAAAGTTGACTATATCTCCTTTAAAGCTAAATCTATATTACTGTATGTGAAATTACACATTATGAGATGAAATGGAAGAATGAAAATGTAAATAAAATCTCATTGTAAAAAGGTCAAGAGAAAGATAATAGAATGGACACAGTAAAATCCTCAGTGTTAATTATACCAAATGGTCCACCCAATAACACCCCCCCTCCCCATATAAGGGTCCATTTGGTTGAGGTGTGAACTGATTTTGTGGGGGGGGGGGGGGGGGGGTTGCAGGCAGCAGAATGGGAGCCACCAATGTATTACCTCAGTCTGTTGGATGAGCACCTCCAGCTCAGTAATCTGAGTCCTGACCTGGTCCTCTTTGCTGATGAGGAAATGGATACTCTTGGCCAGCTTCTCCTGGAGACCAAAATATATCAGATGGTAAGAAAAGTGGGTTTCATTCAGTCTAAACAAAACAAAAACATTATACATGCACATGAGACGGTTAACAATATGATGAGCCGGTGACAGTCTAGTCTAAAAATGGACATGCAACTGCTGCTGAAAGAGCAAACGACTGTATTATAATCAGCAATGAAGTTCTGATTGTGCAGAACAACTAATGTGGCCAAAATGAGAGTTTAGTAGGCGGTGTGTCTTTTCTATTTGATTTTCAATGGTTTGATGTGTATATTTTTTTTGTTAGGGGTTGATATCACGTTGTGTCAATCCCTTGTGCGGCTGTTGTGGGGGAAATTAATTACCCTACATGTCAGACTGGGACTCTGACTGGCACCCCGTTAGCTACCCCACAAAACCGTTACAGTATTGTGCAGGTCATGTTCAAACTTGCAAAGTAATACAACCTTACAATAAACACACACCACATGCGTGCTGTACATACACATGACGAAGTTGAAACCCAAACTACTTTCAGACAGATGAAATATTCCAGGCTTGTGCGGGCCATCTAATATGGCCTCAAGCAGTCCTGTCCGAGAATACAAAACGCACCCACACAGATAATAATATCGAGTACAAATGATCACATTAAATATTGATAAGCCCGGTGCCTGTGTTGACAAGGCCTAGCTTATCAGATTTCACAGAGGGAACAATCAGTCCACGCACCTTGTTCTGATTGGACAAGCCCCCCCGCGTCACTAGGTTGATTAGGTTATCATGTTCATGAACACCCGATCAGATTATTTGACTTGTTTAGCTCCGACACCTAATTAGCCAAAGGAAGTAGAGAGTTTGAATGATTTGTCATTGATTGATTATGTCTATCACAATAGAGCCACCTGTCCATGACATTGCCCCGCCCCAACTCATCTTTAACTCCTTCAACTGATTGAATAGGCTCTATAGCTGTATTCCAATCCGAAGGGTTTGCACTTTGAAGTGCGCATTTGAAGGGCTATGACGTCACTGGGCCGCGCCAAATAGCAATCTACAAGCTCACAATGCGTTGCAAACCCTTCGGATTGGAATACAGCTTCCGTCTATGCATATACGCCATTTTGTTCTACTTCCGGGTGTCTTTTGACTTCCTTCACAGGTGTTACCGATGATACTAATGAAGGGTCTGTTCCATTCTGCTCAAACAGGGTGCTGATATTGTGCATGTTGGCTCACCAGTGGGTCTCAAAAAAGTGTCCTTGAGTGGGTTCCAAATTTCCCCATACAGGTGTGTAACTCTGACAGTGTACAAATGGAAGCAAATGGACCCGCAAGGGTCCATTTGATTCCATTTGTTGATTCCATTTGTACAGAGTTATGGGGGTCCTTGAAATTAAAGAACCACTGTACAATAAATCAAACAGAGCCTTAATTAGTATCATCAGTAACACCTGTGAAGGAAGTCGAAAGAAGTAGAACAAAATGGCGTATATGCATAGAGCCTATTGAAATCCTTACGAAGTTTGATGACCAAACATGCAGCTCGCTGGCAACTGTCTGGTTTACTAGACTGGTTTTCGATGTCCAAACAAAGGGAATCTGATACATTTGGATTTGAGCCAGGCAGCAAAGCTACAGGTCAGTCATGAATATTACAACAGGAGATGAACGAATGAGGCAGAAAAAAGCGGATCTGTGACAGCCGTTCTTGTTCCAACATCAACAGCAGCATAATCCATTACATCTTGTTCCATCTCACAAAAAGTTTTCTTAGAGAACGAATGGCTTGAACCACTGAGAAAGTCTCTCCCCATTATCACATCATTTCGACGATTTCATTCCACAGTCATGACTTAGCCGTGTTTCAGAAGAGTTACGTGTAAATTAGGGATGTGAATCTCGACCACTGACGCGATACGATACGCACCTCGATACACTGCCAGCGATACGATATAATTGCGATACATTAAAATCCTGCCGATACGATACATCACGATTTACCCCTGTTCCCGACACGATGCGATACGATTCACGATGATTCAAGCCCAAATCCCAAAATTTACAAAACATAGCGACTAAAAATGTATGAAATTTAAATTCAAGGCAATTTATTGTTTCACTGTAGTACTAGGCTCTGTCTAACAACCCAACATATAGTATTCTGGGAGAACACAAAGCTGCTGGCTATTGTAGAATTGTTTGATAACTAATCATATAGAAGGCCTATGTCATTATTAGTATATGTCTTCAACTGGGGGTCAGGGACCCCAATCCAGGGTTATTACAGGGGGCCTGCCAAATATTTGTGTGATACAGTAGGCTATAATGCCTAGCCTACAGTGAGGGTCCCTGCTTGATCTCTGTCTGAGCTAAGGGGTCCTTGACCTGAAAAACAATAAAGTCCCTCCCTGGTTTGTATTATTATATTATATAATTATATTATATAATTATATTATATAATTATATTATATAATATAATATATATTATATTATATTTTATCCAGGATTATGCATTTTTTATAGCCAAAATGTTTTAAAACAGACCTACAAGCTCACTGCGCGTCTCATCCACGACGCATTGTGAGCTTGAGGGTCTGCTATTTTAGGTGCGACACCCTTGTACTGCGATGTATAAATTAGGCTTCTTTCCCAGAGCAGAACTAGCAGCAGAGAAAGTGAGAGAGTTGCTTGCATCAAACAGGAAAGTTGCAGAACAGTGACAAATACTTTGTTAAACGCAAGCAGTAGTCCTACAACACCCAGCAACATTGTTGTTGTGTGTGTGCGTGCAGTTAATATCAATCAATTGTCCGTCGGAGATTCGCTAAGAAACGGCTGTTGATTACATATCACTCAGCCTGTGCCACTCTGTGACAACAATCAGCGCAGCGGACTTGGATGTTATAAAGCTAAGTAGGCTACTGTACTACTAATCTTGCATCTTTTTAACCCGTGGGGCTGCTAGTTCGTCTGTATTCACTCGCATTTCGCTGCACTGTCTGTCTCCCTGGTTGCCTGCATGCAGAGCGCAGATGTTGTCCGGGTCGCAGCTCGTGTTAAAGACTGGCTTTTAGGGAGGGGGCTGAACGCTGGGCTGATGATGGTGCATTCAAGGCGCCTCGGAAACACAGGATAGAATGAAATACTATATGGAAGAACTGATACAATCGCGGAATTTACCGATCCAGTCACTCACGGTACGATCCATCACGATTTCAGCCGTCTATTGTACCGGTACACACTGAATGAACCGATTCACTCGTATCGCGGACGTTTGTATCGCGATTACGATCCGTACCGGTATATCTTCGCATCCCTAGTGTAAATATCTTACAGATCCATCTAAAGATATTGTGAATATTGTGTAAAAAAAAAAAAGCAGTAGATGCCATAACACCCCAAATCATCACTGATAGTGGAAACTTCACACAGACTTCAACTCCGACTTCAGAAAGTTGACATTTCTGTATTAATAAATAAATGCTCGTTTTGAGTGGTCTTGTGTAATAGTGTAATATTTTGAGATATGCATTCTTGATTTTCATGAGCTGTATGCCATAAAAATGCGCATTCACTGCATGCGCAATGCATCTAAAAATATGAAGGTTTAACATTTTGAATTACATTACAGAATAAATTATTTTTTACACAATATTCCATTTTCATATTATCAAATATCCATTTGTCTCCACACTAAGACAACATTGTGTAATTCTGATTGGCATTTATAAGTCCCCCGCTACCGACCCAGGGGTAGTGACACAGTACCTTGAGGATCTTGTAGGCACTGCTCATGGAGGTGACTTTGTGGTTGGCGTGGGATCCTCCCAGCTTGCAGAGATGACAAACAGGGCGCCTGCACACCTCACAGTACATGTTGACCTTTTCCATCTCATGCTCTGGACACATGAGCACCTGGACATCACACACACAGAGTTAAATGGGATATTAGTGAAATGTTAACAGAGCATTGTAATATTAATGTTATTCCCGAAATGTCTCAACTTCTAAGCTTATCCAAAATGTAAATCACCACCTCATCTCAAAAACAAAATGGGTATTTTGAAAATATAATAAATAAAACAATTAAACATACTGATCTGCAATATATCAGTAAATATGCTAAATCATATTGAAAGATACAATGTTAATTACTGTCCATTTGAATTGTTTGACCATGGAGAAAGTAAAGCTTGATTTCTTTTTAGCTGCATGACAGTGTCATATGCAAAAATAGATCAACAAGTTCACAATGCGAAGCGATGTGAGCTTGCAGATTGGTCATTTTTGCTGTGAGAATAACGCACAACCAATTCATAAAGTTGTGTATCTTGTTGTCAATGAGAATCCCTTCCTGAAGCCATAATGTTTCTTACCTTGGGCCTAAAGTTGGTGGTGGGGCCAACGTACTCATGCTGAGCTTTGGGGGTTCCCCAGGGGTGATGCAGCTTAAAACACTCATTGCAGTAGCTAGCCTTGCAATCCATGCAGCTCTTGGTAGCTTCCTGCACCTGGGGAGGCTTGCAGATGTTACACATGATGGCAATGGCCGAACGTGCCGCCTGGCGGTAGCGCTCCACAATGCTCTCCAAAGTAACGTTCCGGAACAACATGCTGATGCCCCGCTCGCCAAGGTCAATGTCATGCTGGCACCCAGGGCACGGGATGGAAGTGACGCGTGGCGTTACAGAACCCCTTCGCCAACCCGGAGATGAGATGGAGCCTGGTGGAGAGGCATAGATAACATAAATAAGTTCACATAAGTAAAGTTCTGTTCTTGGTCCGATCCTTTTCAGATCTCAACATGGGTATCATTTTCACAGGTATGACGTGGACACTTTTACGCTGTGCTCAACAGCTCTTGGGATACATTTCCCAAATGTGTTGGATGTCAAATGTAAAACTAGGCCCATTTTTGGCTCATTGACTTGCCATTTAACTAGGATCTCTGTGCCAAGAGATCCTTTTGGGAATCAGGATGATCACTGGTAATGGCAGCACCAGTTGAGCAAAGCTTGGACACGACATACCGGTACTCTCATAGACAAGAGTATGAAAATGCACCCATTTTGTTTCCTTCCTTTCTTTCCCCAATGATCATTTATCTAAAACCTATTCTATTTTTACTACAGCAAACGGAAGTCTAAAGATTCATCAGTTCATCAGTTGTCATTCAAGAAAGAAGGCAAGGAAAGGAAAACCATCCAAGAGTATCGAGGAAATATCTGGGAATGGGGAAGACATACAAAAAGGAGAGACACTATTCTCTAAACAAAACATTTCTTTCCATAGGATTACAATATGTTACAAGTGTTCACAATGATCTGGACAGAGATACAAATTCAACTAATGACCGATCAAAAAGAAAAGATGCACCACAACTCGGATTAAAAGTTAAGAAAAAGCAACAATTTCCAGTAAAAGCATAGTTTTACTATTATTACTTGTCCAGGTCAAAATATTAACACTCATTTACACAAAACAAGAAGCCTCTTAAAGAGTTTAAGAGTCTCTGTGAGAGTAATTCTGTCCTTGTTACTAATGCAGCTGCATAGTAACAAGACATGGAAAACATCACATGACAGATACAAACCACTACAAACACAAATACTTACAAAATAACAGTGAAAAGTGGAAAAAGATGGAAAGCAGTGGCAACTTTCTAAATGCAGAAAATATATAATGCAAGCCAGACTTGTACAAAAAGGAATTGCGGGTAAACAAACAGTGAGTAGTGCTGGATTTATTTAACCACTTAATGATGCAGTGTGAGCTTATAGATATGACACTTTCAAAACATCTTGAAACATTGAGGATTTTGTTGAAAATAAAAAATATACAAGAAATATGGATGCCGGTGTCAATGTGGTTAGATTCAGAAGCCTTTCCCTCCCACAACTTGTTTCAAGTCCCACCACCTGAACAAATTAAATCAAGCACTTCTCAGGCACATCAAATATTTGAAAAGAAAATTCAAAGATTTTGTTCCAAGTACTAGCTGAGGGGAAAAGCAGTGGCAGCAAAGCAAGCATGTGGAAACTAACATGCTGTGAACATGTGGAATGTCTAGTGCTGGAAGGCGTTTTAACCTTTCATTGTAATTTTCAGATTTAAGGCTACCATTGAATAACTGAAAATCAGGTCCCCTTGTATTACCCAAACTGTGTGTCAGTGCATTGTGGTGAGGATCTGATGACGATGGTGATGATGAAGTAACCTAGTGAACACGCTTGATGTCACCAGATGAAAGGAGAGATCAAACACTGAAACCTAACTGAAGATTCAGGAGGACAAACATGGACCTAAAGGGCGGGGGGAAACGTGTGCATGTGCGCACACGTCTTCACTGAATGTACACTGCACGTAGGCTTTGTTCTTGTTGGGACAGGTCAGTGCAGAGAAGGTGAAAGATCAACAGAGGCAGGGGATGCCTGCAGCAAACTAGCCATTAGTGTGTGCGCGTGCCTGTGTGAGGAGGGAGACGGGTTTTCTGCCGCAGTGTTTGTGGTGATCTGTAGACCTGCAGAGGTCGGGCGTGCCGGGGACAGAAACTGACGAGTCATTGCAGAGCACCTTCTGGCCAGGCTACAGAACCGCATCAGTCAGAACGTCTGAGTCATCAAAACGCAAAAAGGCCATTCAGCCAACTCTAAGACCGCAGTATATAAACCAGTCTACCAAACACAGACTATGATCAATCAGAAAGAATATCTTTAGACATAACATTCTGAGTGAGTGAAAAACAATATTCCTCTTCCTCAGTCATGAAAGGAAGAGTATAGTACAACAGTGAAGTAATATACATTTATTTTAACTAGTGCAAGGTTTTTATTTAGTTTACTTTGACAGATCCAAGGTGAGGTGACTAGTTCAATAAGGCCAAAATGTTTTATGAATGAATACAGTTGTTTTGGCCTACTTTCTGAGACCTCGCCCTTTCTAATAAATCTAAATGTCGAGCAAAGGTGTGCTTCCTCTGACTACTTTCCCTGGCTGTCATGCTCACTAAATAAGAAGCACAACGGCAAAACGTTATTTGAGATTAAGAAACGTCATTAGCTAGATATGGTGGACAAAACGTATTAGCAGCCTGATACAGCAAATACACAAATGTGAAACTGAGCTAAAGTGTTTTTATCTTTGAATAATCTTTGCATTTTAATTTTGCAGGATTTCTCAAAGACCTGCAGATATCATTAGAGAATGTATTCAATCAATCAATAGAGTGCTTCAAGAAAAGAGAAAGGCCCCCTACCCCTTAATCTGGCAAACAAAAGCAGTATTTATTCCTTTGTTATGTTTGGTCAGAGTTCCGTTAAGATTCCTACTTCAACTAGTACAAAATGTCTCATTTGTCTGAACAAGATCTGCCTTCCATTTGGCATAAGTCCCATCTTAAAACTTTAGCAGTTTCAATTACAGATGAAGCATAAACTAGGCTAATACCTCTGCCTAAAGGCACAGACAAACTGTTTTAAGTATTTTAACAAGTCCAAACATATTGTAGGTATTCCCCCTGTGTTGTTGGCATCTGTGTGTTTGTTTTACATAAGAATTAGCTCACTACCTCCCCTCTGAAGAAAGCTGCTTTAGTTGCCTGCATAGACTACTAAATGAAAGCAAGGCTTAGCTAGCATACAGGGACAAAAACACAAATTCCATTTCTCTTCTAACTCCTAGGCAACATCGTTACCCCTTCCTTGCCAATTCTTGGCTCAGCTCTTTTCAATTCCTCTTTTTCAAGTGTTCCCAATGCACCTCTCCATCTACTACATTTCTCTCTTTGTTCAAATATCATCTATTTCTATCATTGATGTCTTCCTCAAATCTAAGATTGTCTCCATGTTCTTTCTACATTGCTCCTCAACTGATCTAATCTCACCCTCTCCTCTGCTGACTAATTCAAGGCTATGACTGTTCTTCTTTCCTTCACTTTTACACCTTCCTCTTCAAAAGCCAAACACACAGTGGAAACATAATGCCACTTTCTGGAAGAGAAGAAAAATGTGTATATAGCCTACACTATGTATCACAGATACTCACGTAATTGCAAAAGCCAAGAACCATTCTGCCAGCAGCATTTTAGAATATTTAAGAAGTCAGTGGACGTTAGAAAAATGGGAAAACGGCCATATATACCATTCTGTCTCTGACACGACCAACTACGCATATGATCCAGACATGCAGCAGCGGGGACTTTTCATCAACCTGACAATTTTATCATACAAATACATTTTGGAGTAAAGGAAAAGCATTTGCATATTCTAGGCATGTTGTGTGTGTTGTTAAAGTGTAAACGCAGAACCTTCCAAACAACCCTTTTCATTATACCCTGTAATTTGTTGTGTGTATACATACATAACGGTTGCATTGGTACAACTAAAAGAAGAGTCTGAGAAGAGTAGGAGCAGAATCCAACTAGGGATCATAGGGGTTTCTAATAACACCGTACTCACTACTATAGCTACTCAATACATGGACCCCACGTCTACCTCGACTTCCAAATGACCTTCGTACTGTGGCTGCAAGCAATGAACAGAGAAGTGAGGTGAGCAACAACAGTAAAACAAAAACAAATATGCACCATGTGTCATCATGATGAAAATGGAACAGGAGGGAAACCTGTATGACAGTTTAATCATGACAGTTGGAAGAAAAAGAAAACAGTTAAAAACATAATTGATGAAAGTTAATTGTGCTTTAAAAGAAAATCTGATTATGTAATGATTTGCAAAATGAAGTTACAATACATTAAATAAGCACCCTGAATAAAATGGTTAAATTACAGCTGATGCTTGTTTTGTGCATTGCAAGAGACTTGTGGCACTATACGTAATGGCATAAACCATTCAAGGCCAAAGGAAGCCAAAGAGAGAGTAATTTAATCATGAATAGACTGAAACATTTTAGCAAACAGCAAATGTGCACTAAGGACCCAATTTGTCAACTCTCAAGCCGTTAAAATTCAACAATACAAAATACACACAGGGACGAAGTGAAATAACCACTAACATCCTGTGTTTTTATGCTACGAAAACAACTTTTTCTCTCAAGTGCACTTGTCAAGAGTCAGCTGTTAACACAATAAATGCGATTGTGCTGGGTTTGAGTGCAACATAAAACAGTTGTGTGCTTGCTTGGTTTGAAGCCCAGGCAGCAACATAAAATGTGCAGAGAAAAGAAAACATTGATGCAAGTTCCAGTAACTGCCTGTGTGTGTGTGTGTGTGTGTGTGTGTGTGTGTGTGTGTGTGTGTGTGTGTGTGTGTGTGTGTGTGTGTGTGTGTGTGTGTGTGTGTGTGTGTGTGTGTGTCCTTGACTGGTCTGGACTACCGAATGATAAATATAGCGTTGAGTCTTTCCTCTCTCACCTAGGCCTAATCCGTCATTCATTCCCCACAGGCACGTTACGTCACTATGGCTGCCATTGATCTGATGAGCCAATCGGGTTTATCCTTTTGGTGTTTAATGTGAACAGTGGGAATTAGCGATTCTGTTGAAAGCTAATATGATCATAATAATGTCCCTCAAGATTTCCTGAATATACTTACGGCAAAGATATACTTAAGTTAAGGCACAGATAACCATGTTTGTTAATCTGCTGATGTAATGCAATTACACAGAAACTAATGAATAATCCCATACGGAATTCCAGTTGTACATGACCCTTGAATGTTCATGTTATGTCAATGAACTCCTATTCCACTACAGATGCTACAGTACATGAGCTACTGTGCAATAGAGGAAAAAACGTTTAATTAACATCCATTAATTCACCGTCTCTAAAGCAATAATACAATGATTCTTCTTAGACACTAGAATGTTCATTTTGCTCTTCAGAAGTCCCAATATAGGCCATGACTTTGTTTTCTTTTTCAAAAGTAGCATTTTTCATTTCCTCTGTCAACAGATGTATTCCTGCTATAAAGAATGAACTCATTCAGGCTAGAGTGAGCCTGAACAGGGTGCTGTGTTCTGGAGACCAAGTCCAGTGGTTTTGGACCACGGCTAAATACTGTTCCAAAGATGCTCGCTTGAGAAGTTCTCAGATCTGGTTCTGTATTCAATAGGTTTCTTATACTAGATGTACTGGTTGGAGTCAAGTTTGCATCTCACAGTATAGATCGGTTAAATTGAGGCCATGATATCTAAATAAATAAAAAATCACTATGAAATAACTTCTGAAAACATAATTTATCATTTAAAGTAACAATTGAAAAGTTAAAGTCAATTCAATAATGAGGTTTAAACCACCTAATGTCCAAGTGGTGTCAAGAGAAGTGGATGAGGGTATAAATGAGAGAGCAACTTAATGGAAATGGCACACAGCCCAGCCCTCTTGGCCAGCAGAAAGGCAGCCGTGTCCCACTACCACCCTGTTTACCGAGCTTAGACATTGAACCTGCTCAGGCGTTGCCTTAGCAAAGCCATATGTTATGCAGAACAAATTAAGACAAAAATACTGTGACCAGTTAATATCCCCTCCAGCTACTGTACATCCCGCTCCTCCTGGTCTTTACTGCCAGTTCAGGGGGTATTTTCTACGAGTTTTAAATTACTTTGGAAGGCTATACGTTGCTTTGTTATGTAAAACATACAGTACAAGGCAAGCTGATGCTCATCCTACATGGGAGGAAAATTATAGATGTTTTTCCACTCTACACGTTTACTCAAAACATTCTAAGCTGAATAATCCCTAGCATTATTGAAGGGGATGCGAGGCTGATGTCTTGGGGCTATTGCAGACAGACAGTGAACACATTAAGGACCTGAAAGAGCGTCTCATTCTCAAAGCTTATTTTCTCTTGTTAAGACATAATTTAGAGCTTATCATTTTCCATTGCCCCATTTTGAACACTTAAGACAGAAAAAGCAAGCCGGGTATGTATGAAGAGCAAGTGCTGACTGACAATGGCTGGGCAGCTCTGTAATATAATTGTTTCAGTATTTCATCCATGTCATGAAAGGTCATGAAAGCCCCTTTCTGATCATGGCAATACTCTTGATAATTTGGAATGAAGCATTCATTATTGGTAATGAATAAATACGTACTTCCTCTTCGTCTATGTTCCCTTTTGTAATGTCTTGTTCTGGTGGTGGCCTCCGGGCTGTCTGCATTTAGATAATGGGTTTCAGCAATCCATATTTGTCAAATGCAACCACTGAGTTGATGGCAAGACTAAAATTGAAGATAGGCGAATCAGCAGGCAGATAATATAACAGGAAATTGGCAATAACTATGATACAAGAACTCGTCATCTCTTCACTTGGCAAAGCCAAAGATTAATCTGATACTTTTATTCCTGTAATAAAAACTGCTGTATTTTTAGATGTATTTTTGTAAGTGTTCTTTAAAACTCATAAGAGACTTATCTGGGCAACCTGATGACAACAAGAGACACCGGTAACCTAGACATGATAGGCTACATGCTATCTGACAAGAACACAAATTGTTATTTGGAGAAAGAAAAAAAAAGTGAATCTGTGATGTTTTCTTACCCCGAGACCCACCTGATCGAACTAGCCTGTCCAGCCTCTCCATGGATGGCGAGGGCACCCTGGACCTAGGGCTTCCCGGCATGGAGCACTCAGAACCAGCGTCAAACGAGTCCTCATGGTTAAGCATCAACAGTTCCCTGACACACTTGTGGCAGACACTGTGCTGGCATGGCAGGATCAGAGGGTGGGTGAACAGCTCCTTGCAGATAGGGCAGATGAGCTCCCGCTCAATGTTCTTGATTGGAACCTGGTGAAGGACGCAGTCATTTTATTTGGAGAACAGCCTCTACAGATAACCAACGGCCATTATGCAAAATTGCATAAAGATTAGCTCCTTTCAGAACCTCTCGGGTTCCGAAAGGAGCTAATAAAGATGTATTTTGGGCAGAAGTTTCTGCGATTTGGCAACTTCACATTTTGGTCCCTGCTATGGACCAATTGTATGCATCTCTAGATTTTGCCCAACATTTTGTTGTGTCATTTTAGGACAACATAAGTGACTGTTGCTGGCAGTAGTTTAGTGGTGATTTAGGGGACTATAGGTCCTATGCTATACATTAAAATGAAGAGGCAGGCTATACTTTCTACTACAATAAAGCAACGTATTGGTGAAAAACATGGCATGGTCTCACTCTCAATGGTGCTTGGTTATCTTTACCATACTTATTATGCAACTGCTAAGGATTAAGTCTGGTCTAAAAATAGACAAATGGGCAATATGGTCAAATAACTATGCTACGCTATTATCTAGTATGGTTGTAAATAGGCCAATATTGCCAGATATTCTTGAACTTTAGGGGGGGGGGGGGGATTCCCATGAACTGGAATCTGGAAACATAAGAATAGTAACTAGTTGATTGATTGATTGATTCCCAGGTTGTCTTAACAAGAAACTGGATTCAAACACCCTGCTTGTCAGAGAAAACAGATCAATTCCCAGAATGTCTCACTCAACGCGTTTCAGAAACTGCAGTGTGCACAATGGGGAAGTTTAAACAATAACAGAGGCCAGTGTTGTCTGGGAGACAGCCCAAATGATTCCCAATGCCCTAAACAGCTATACACCGATTTTTAATTCATCAAGTCATACAGGTTGAAAAAGAAAACAATTTTGTAATTGTGACTAATCAGCGGAAATCGTTTTAGACACACGGGATGGGGTAAATGTTGACGAATAACCGCGCGGGGGATCGATAGCCGCTGATCAAAATGTTCCATCATCTTCCAGGAAACCTTCACCATTCACGTTATCTTAAATATTATCCATATCCACTTACCGCAATCATGGAATTGCGTCGCATCTCTGCAGACATGGTGGTGGATGGAGAATTAAACAGCGTTCCCTGCGCTTTGTTTATCTAACAAACAACTTCTTCAACAAGAGCTGAGAGAGAAGATGCCGACAATGAATTGAAACTGTGACGTTGCAGAGTTCGGGTGAATCAGCAGTGCAGACGGTTCAGTCAGTGCTGCTGCAGACAGTAATGTAATGCTTATCGGACTCACTCAGAGGGAGCCTAGCGGCTGGATGGGCGGAGTAGAGGGAGAGAGGGGGCGGTGGGGGTTCATGGGAACAATGTTACAGCGATTTGTATTCAAATGAGGAGGCGGGGCTTGTTGCAGCTCCAGGCATCACGTTTCAAGCAACAGGTTCCATCGATAATATCCAACATCCAGCTCTGTGAACTGAACTTAAAATAGCAGTGGTGTAAACTAAAGCAGTGGTTCTCAAACTTTGACATTTGAAGGTCTCCCTATAACGTTGACTGTCAAAGTTTGTAAGGGTCAATTTAGACCCCACGGGCCACAAAGGAACCCTGAAATCCACTTTGAGAACCACTGAACCACTTTGAGAACCACGTAGGCCTACTGGTGTAGGCTAAGTACATTTACTCCAGTACTGTACTAAAGTACAATTTTGAGGTAGCCTACTTTTGCTTTTCCACTACACCTCAGAGGCTAATAAATTAATATTGTACTTTTACTCCACTACAAATATTTGAAACTTTAGCCTACTTTCCAGATATACATTATTAAATTACAAAACATACATTAACCACTTTAGCCCTAATTTATACCTAAGTAATCTGAAAATAGCCATCTACAAGCTCACAAGTGTCGCATCGCGATGTGTTGCGAGCTTGTAGATCTGCTATTTTCAAAATACTTTTACTTAATTTTTTTATACCATAATAAGTAGGCCTACATTTTGAATTGTGGACAGAGTAGCCTATTTCTACATTGCAGTATTGATCATTTTACTTAATATAAGTAACATAGGCTACTGAGGCCTGAGTATACTTTTTCCACCCCGGTTAACAGTACTATTATTATTGTCTCCACCAGCCGAAGGCAGGGGGAGAGTATGTTTTCGCCCCTGTCCGTGCGTGCGTGCGTCCGTCCGTCCGTCCGTCCGTCCGTGCGTCCGTCCTCCGAGTTTGTTACCAGCTAATCTCTGGCGCCGTTGGCCCAGTCGTTGCCAAAATGAGCACACACACTCCCTGGATGCCAATTCAGAACCTCTGCCCCACATTTTTCAAATGGCCCTGTTCTAGCGTCACCATGAGGCAGATGTTTGCAAAACACATCTCTGTACACTACTCCTACTGATTTTGTCCAAAAATCACGCAAATCGGTACAGTATCTCTACAGTCATGTGATCGACATGGATCTGTCTGATTGTCCATATTCTATCCTGATTGGCTGAGATTGGCTTTCAAAGTTTGTAAGATTCAAAGATTGGTCCGTTTTGGACAAAATGCCTCAAATCACAAACGCAGAGTGCAATTAACATGAAATCGCGTACACACGTTCCCACTAGGCAGAGGAAAAAATGCCACTTCAAATTTTTGAAATCAGCCTCATGGTGGCGCTATAGGCCAATTTGTGGTTTTACCTATAACTCCACCGATCAGTTTCAAACTTAAGCGCACTCCCTATCCACGAGTTTCCAACGCCCCATAGTGCATTGCGCAAACGTCTGCATCGAGGTTCCGCCGCCGATTTACAAGCTCACAACGGGTTGTATCTGCGACGCGACATGAGCTTGTATGTCTGCTGTTAAACCCGGAAGTTTGGTCCTGATAGTCTCCAGTAAACCCCTGGGGAAACTTGTGGATAGGCCAAGGAAAAACCCTTTCCTTGCATTTTTCATATCAGCCTTTTATAGCACCACCAGGAGGCCGACTTATGTAAGACACATTTTTGGATATTACGCCTTCAGATTTTACCCAACATTAACACAAATCAGCACACAGTATCTCTACAGTCATATGATCAAGACGAATCTGTCCCATATTAAATATTCCATCCCGATTGGCTAAGATTGGCCTCCAAACTTTGCAGGATTGATCAGTTTCGAACAAAATGCCTCAAATCAAACACAGCGTCCAATTATGAAATTGTGCACGCACATTCGCAAAAGGCCAAGGAAGAAATTACACTACAAAATGTTCAAATCAGCCTCATGGTGGCGCCATGAAAGGTCTAAGATTGGTGAAGAACACATGCCACCCATTTTACATAGGCCACCACCAGGACGCCTGGCCTGGTGGAGACCTGTGCTCGGAAGAGAACTGCTTCTAGTTATTATTGTGATATCCAAATTGGTAAGCCTGCATGAACAACCATGGGTTAACGACGGGTAGACCAAGGTCTTACCTATTTGCAGTGCGTTTAAGTATAGAGCGGCATGATTTATGACTATAATAATCGATTATTTCGCGGAATATTGTAATCTCAGATTCATTACAATGATAGTGATAACTGGGAAAAGGTGATTTTCTTTTTGAAGCGGTGAAAGCCGCTTCCAAGGAGTGGCTTTGTCTGTCCCGTACATGTTTTTTTTGAGGATTCCCATAGATTCTCAAAGAGTGGCTTTGTCCGTCCCGTACATGTCCCGTGCATGCAGAATTGAGGATTGGTCAAGCTTCACATGACAATTTGGCCCTCCAGACAAAATCATTAATTCATTCAGGATTCATAAAAATATAGAACTAAAGCACATAGAAAGTATAGTTCTAGAACACAGAATGTATAGATCTAGAACACATAGAATAAAAATTCACCGCTTCACTTCGAACCAAGGTTTGATTTTTTAAATGTATTGCTTTATCTGTGGTCCTTTTATAGGTGTTCAATCACTCTTACATTTCATTTCATGTTAGAGACAGGGGACAAATGTATTTAATATTAAATGTACACACATGGACACTCCAGCAAATATAATTGCTGAATTTTTTGTATTCTGACAGAAAACGTTGGTTGTGTCAAAGACCATTATTAGATTATCAGTAAACCATTATTCTGATAGAATTGGATTTTGTGTGTGTGTGTGTGTGTGTGTGTGTGTGTGTGTGTGTGTGTGTGTGTGTGTGTGTGTGTGTGTGTGTGTGTGTGTGTGTGTGTGTGTGTGAGGGAGAGAGAGAGAGAGAGAGAGAGACCCTAGAGGCCAAACGCAAGGGCCAACACCAGTGACCCAAAGTGTTGTTTTCCCCCGAGGCAACTTCTATGTTGCTCACATTCATTGCAGTGGACTCCACAATGATTTCACATAACTAAGAAGTATTATTGATCCGCTGTTTTATCACAACATTATTTTTATATAATAATTACTCCCCCCACCCCCCTTATTATCAGATATAGTTATATGAATGAGCGTTGACAATGCTTTGCAATAACATTTAAATTGTACTTACTTTGGAAAGTTCCTGGTCATTATAATTACATATTTGACACAGGTATAGTGTAGAACTTTAATGAGCCTGCGGGGGGAATTCAGTTCTCATTGGCAGTAAAGCAGTAAGAAACAGGACAGATACAATACCAACAATAATGATGAAGATACACTAAGGGTCAGCCGTTTGTCATCAACTAACAGAGGATTCTCTCTGAAACTACTAGTGTATTATTTTTTTATCTGTGATTGCTCATTCTGAACCATTGTTAATGTACAATACAATAGACTATGTCACACAATGGTTCCAAGAGAACACCCTGGCTCTTAACGTCGACAAGACCAAATAGCTGATCGTGGACTACTGGAAGATGGACAGGGAGCGCATCCCCATCTACGTATAGTACTCTGTATATTACTTGTGCCGCAGAGGGTCACCGACTTATAATTTATTGGCGTCCACATCGCCAAACAACTCACCTGGTATACCTAAACACAGACAAATATGAAAGTACAGCAACGCTTCTATTATGTCAGTGGACTGAATTTGCGGATAGTCAAGCTCATGAGCGGATGTGAGCTTGAATCCATCCAGGACATGTACAATGGATGTTGTGTCAGCAAAGCTGGCTTATCAAAGATTCTGCCACAGATGCTATCCAGGGCCAAGTGGCTTTAGCCTCAGAGCCACTGGCATTAGATTGCTAAATTGCTTCGTCACAGGCATAGGCCTATATGAATTATCTGGCCGTAGAAGAAAAAGCTTGGGAAACACTACTATACAACCCCACCAGACACCAAATGCTCTGCTTAAATCTGACCATTTGGTCTGCTGTGTAGCAAAATAAGTTGTAAACAGAGTAATAATTGAGGGGCACTAAACACTAGTTGCAAATTGGTGCTCTTTTATGTTGGTTTTGAAGGACTTTTTGATGACTGTTGGTAAGGCATTCCACATTTTGGTGGCATAACATAGAACAAAATGAACCCCATGTTTGTACCAAATCTAGGCTGAATAAAATTAGGGGAGCTCCCTCTTGGTGCTGTGTCTGTGGGTGTTTCTCACGTTATTGAAGTATTTTGACAGGTATATTGAGTATCTTGAAGACCAGGCCCATTGCAAGTGGCTGTACTCTGTCCTCTACCCTGAGCCATCCATGCACATAGCATAATGAGCAGGGGTTAGGTGAGTCCTAGGTGTGAGGTTTAGTAGTAACCTGATTAGTTTGTTTTGAGAGGTCTGGGGTTTTGCTTTTAATGCCTTTCAGGTGCTAGAGTACCATAAGGTGCATGCATAGTCAAAGGGATATTGCATGAGTGCTGCAGTTCTCCAGCTAATGTCTTCTGTGCACCGAGTCTGACCAACAAGGAGATGCTGCCCATAAATATAGTTCTTTGGTTGACTTTCTTGATTACTTTTTTTGTCATTTTTTCACAGGAAAGATTGTTCTCTAAAATACAACCCAGATATGTCATTCATTGTGATAACATTGTTGCCCACTCTGACCGTCAAGTCTTTGGCCTTACTGGGGTTAATTTTGGACCCCAAAAGAATGGATTCAGTTTTTCCCAGGTGTAATGACAGTTATCAGTGAGCCATTTGCACTTTTTAATGAGCTCAGAGCTACGGGCTTTTTCAACTTGCAATTTGTCCTTAATTGTCCGAGACCAGGAGTGCAGAGTCATCCGTGAACAAGAACATATAGCAGTCACATGCTGATGTCATGTCATTAACATAAATTAGGAACAGTAAAGGCCCTAGTACTTCCTTGAGGCACGCCGCAGCTTACTGGGAGGGTCTGTTCACATCCACCACCTGTTCTCTCCCCTCCAGATAGGATTTCATCCAGTTCACGGATCAAAATATTGCGATAGGTGGCCAAACAGAACCATTCAAAGGTGCTAGCTGCTTCAGAGGGAAAACATTTTGAAGCCTATCATTTGATTTGTGTATCATAGCAGCCTAAATAAAACCATACATTTCCTCCAGAACAGATAAGCAATTGTGCTCTAACGGGCAAGATCATTTTGTACATGATGCAAAATCTGCTTCCTGAAACTTTGACTCAGCTATGCCTTCAAGGCATTTAGCAATAAAGCTCTATCTCACGCACACACACACGCACGCACGCACACACACACACACACACACACACACACACACACACACACACACACACACACACACACACACACACACACACACACACACACACAAATTTTGTCAGGCAGTGAAGCAAAAAGAAGAATGCACATCTGCTTATTCTCCTCCCTGACCTCCCTGTCTTCCACCTCACCACATTAATCAGTCTCCTTTCTCACATATTCAAACTGAGCGCAGCCTAGACTGTCATCCTCTGGCATTTGGTCAGACTTGCTAATTGTCTGCAATCAGGCCTAAAGTATAATGGTTTCTGACAGTAAAATACGTGATAGAACATAATAAATAGAATATAGGCTAGAATAGAATGCTTAGGTTATTGCTTAAAATAAAGGAAAAACAATTAGCTTACTGGTCACTCTAACTGTTAGAGTGACCAGTCATTTGATATATGTTAGAGTCTATAGCCTATAGGCTATATTTTTTTAAATAGAAAGGGGACGAATAGAATAAAAACGCTATCTTTTAAAACGATACGTGTGTCTATGTTCAATGTTCCAGCCATGCGCAGGCCGGGCTGTTGGTTTTCACACCTTCATCTTCTAGCCTAAATGACAGCGCAGGACCGGCACTCCAGGCGACAGGCAGTGAGGCAGGCCAGCTGTCCGGGCACCCCGACACTCCATTATCTGTCAAAACCATAAATCATCCTAATCTGATGATGCTCAACTAGTAGAGGCTATAGGTCTACTACTAGGCTACTCACCTCTCCTCGTTCGATTCGCTCCACGATACTGGCGAACTCTAGCATATCCTCGGAATCCGACATGGCTACAGATTATGTCAGTCAGTGCAAACAAATGTAGAAAATATAAGAGATATAGGCTACTCAATAAATAAACACGATATAAATATAAAAAAAACACCCTTCAAAGCGTCAGGGCAAAAGAAAACTGATCAAACGTCTCCTTAGTTTTTTCCTCCGAGGAAGGACACGAGATGACATCCAAATAAAAAGAGTCACTGCTCTTCCATCAGCATCAGCATCCTCCCAGAGTCTGCTTCATCTGCTTACATCCATCCATCCATCCATCCATCCATCCTATGGAGACCGCCTGCATGAACTCCGTGGAAAAGACACTGGAATCACGTTGGAGTGGAAACCCCGCCCTCGTTGCCCAGTGTAGGCTACTGTAGCCTTGTGTCTGCTGCCTGGCAGCGTGCACGCGCAGCTGATTCACTCTCTACTGTACATCGCCTGGCGCCGTGAACGAGCAGCTGCTTCTCCTCCCGTTTCCCTCTGGTCTCTCCTCCTGCCAGAGACACGCGGACGAGCATCATCCGTTGGCGGCGATGTCTCGAATATACAGAGCCCTTTGTGAGATGATCGCACGCTTTTACCACTACGAATGAACTGTCTATTTTTCTTTGAACAACTAGCCTGCATATAGATTCAGGACGTCTATTGCGGAGAAAATCGGGGGATTTCTCAATTCTATACTAGCCTACGTTAATGTAGGCTATTTGCAGCCAGCGGTTATTTACGCGCGAGTGGAGATGCGCTCACGTGCGCATATGGTGCTCGGCGCCTCAGCCTAATATAGATCATTGCTCATCATCACGACCCATATAACTCGTGCCCCCTTTGGTCTCACAGTATGCTAAATCGTTATTTTTGTTCATATGAATTTCTCTCGCACTGCATGGGCAACAATAAGCAGCCAAGTAGGCCTAGCCTAGGATATGTAGGCATATGGAACCAATATGACACACGTTTAAGGACCATAGCCTACCTACTCTGACATTCAATTTAAAAAAATGTAGGCTATAATGGATGCAATTTAAAATGTATGGGCGTAATGGGCCTACAGTGAAGTAAAACGTAGTCGGTGATGGGTCTAGCCATGATAAAGATGTCACGCTTTAACCACCGGACTGAGTTTGTGCATAATTGCATACATTCTGATTCTGGCAATGCCACTTGTTCCACGCAAACAGCCTTGGTGTCACAGATGGCCTGGCCTCAGAGGCTCAGACATGTTCCACCTGACTGAGCATGTGGCCCTTGGAAGGGACAAACAAGTCTATCCTGAGTGATAAAGGCATACTATCTTGATTGATTGATTGATTGAATATTTTATTAAACAAAAAATGAAGAACAGCACAAGTATAGTCATAAGAATGTTGTACAGTACAAGTATACAAGTAGCCTACAGTACAATGAATGTCCCTGAGGAGTCTCAGATGTAATGTTGGAGAACCCAGACCAGTGCCTGTAGAATAGTCACCACTGACGTCCAGTTGAGTTGTGCAATACCCGTTGTATCCGTCTGTCTGTCTGTCTGTCTGTCTGTCTGTCTGTCTGTCTGTCTGTCTGTCTGTCTGTCTGTCTGTTTGTGTCCCTTTCATGCCCATACATATATGGAGCTCTCTTATCCCATGTCTGCCTGGCTCTCTTTTATGCCCATATATAGTGTTCCGTGTCTAGGCCAGTCTGTGATGTCATCTCCAAATTTAGTCAATTGTTTCATCATGTCAGACAGAAACTATTTGGGCATTGTTCAGCAAGCAGCTGTTACCATGGTGGCGACACTGTTTAATATCAGTGATGTCAGCACCTTTAAAAGCAATGTAATTTAGGCTAATAGCTGTACATGAAAATATGGTGTGGAACCCATAGCATCCTAATCTGGGCCTGTCAGGAGTAGGACTGCATTTTGGTGAA
This sequence comes from Nannobrachium achirus, assembly GCF_963921795.1. Taxonomy (NCBI): domain Eukaryota; kingdom Metazoa; phylum Chordata; class Actinopteri; order Myctophiformes; family Myctophidae; genus Nannobrachium; species Nannobrachium achirus. The sequence goes on along the minus strand of NC_137832.1, from coordinate 37,253,128 downwards.
AGAAAGGCAAACATTTGACAAAAAACAGCACATGTGAGCTTGTAGGGTATAAAGGAGGGTGTAGTAGTAGTACAGTCTACAGACCCTGTTCAACAACTTCTTCTTCTTCTTTCGTGTATCATCATCCTTGATGATTGGTTGACAACATTTCATTTCACAAGATTTCTTGTTAGGGCTTAAGAGGTTCAAGTGTTTTAGGGAATATGTATAGGCCTCAGTGTGGCAATGACCCTTAGGGTTGTCTAGGGTCATGCTAATTGAGTAGTGCCCTCTGCTTAAGGGAGTCCAGTCAGTATAAAACATTGATTTGTTGGTTTCACAGAGTAGGGTATCATTGATTTTGGTTCAATAACTACATGCATCTATTATGTAAGTCCAATTCGAATGTCACCCAGGAGCCCATATGTCATTAGAAATCTCGCTAATGATCATTCAAAAGACACCGTTTACATAGGCCTACATGTTTCTCTCTTTCTAACATTTTATGTTTCTATAACTAACTTCCATACATCAGTAATCCCACACCCAAAGGTAATAAATTGCACTTGTTTGTCAAGGGGCCTTCTTCAGATAGACTGTACATAAATCCACTATTACTGATTGTTGATAGTCCTTTTATAGAATGTAGGCCTACATATTCATTCTTTAATATACTCATTGTTGATATACCATGCATTAAGAAAGATTGTATATAAATATAATCATTTGTTCAAGTGTAACCATTTAAAAAAAGGATTTTAATTTCTGACTTTTACCCGTACATGCGTTTCAACCGTGTTAATGTCGCTGCTACTGTATGACACCTGAAGGTTTATCTCATCTAATCGAAAGCCAGTCGTTTCTATAGCTTGTTGGATGTGGTACATTTTATAATGGACCACAATGGAAACAAGCTTTGGCTTTTTTTGTGTTTAATCCATTTGGGCACTTTTAATTGGTGATTGGTGATTTTAAATGCTGCCAACAAAGTATTCCATTTCATCTTTTCAACAATGCCCTGCTTCACTCACTGTGTTAATTTCACTGTTCAACTAATAGGCCACTGAACAGTTCTACTGGAGCAAATTGGTATTGAATGCTTGCTGTAAACTTTATCCCCCTTGGGGAAATTTGCCCTCTGCACTTGACCCATCCTATACTTAGCAGCCACACTAGCTGCAGTCCCAGGGGATCAACTCTAGTTATAAAACCAGTACCATGCTCAAGGGCAATAGCAGGAGTATGTACCTACTGTTATGCATGTATTTTGGTGTGGGAGGAAACCATGCAAGAAGAGGTTTGAACCCAGTATACCTGCGTGCCATGAAGCAACAGTGCTAAAGTAACCACTGGCCTCTGTGCCACAAATTAACATTTAACTGCAATTTACAACTGAACAATATTTTAGCTGTAATTTGTCAAACTATTAATCTGTACATTCTACTGCACTAAACAACACTTCAGACAGACAACCATTGTTGTACTCCGCTCACTACATCCCCTTGCTTAGAGGGAAGATTGATCTGTAATTATCTAGTTTGTTGACCTGTTACCAAATAATGCTCTCACTTCATCACAGTCAGTCAAGGCATGTTCATCTCTTTTGGACTGGCCCGTTGGTCAAGTTTGCAAATAAACATAACATTTTAACGAACAGAATACCATTTATATATTTGTAAACCTCTTTCAGCATTTTAGAAGTGAGACAGGAAAGAGGTATGGATAACAGACTTAATTCAAGACTCAATTCAAGGTCTTCACAATTCACAAATGAAATATGGTCATTGTGCTGGCTGTACCACAAGGCTCCTCAGTCTAATCAATTTTGAGCCTAGTGTAAGCATTTATTTTAAAAGAAAAATAAATAAATAAATTGACAGAACAATTGAAAAAGTTAGTATTTATTCAGTTTTTTTTAAATACATACGTCATCACTTTCATCCTTAATTTCAACTGCATGAAATATACTATACTATAATACATCACATATGAACATTTGCATATTGAATCCCTCTGACATGTCATTGCTTTAGCAGTAAATGATCTTGAGCACTTGCACATGTGACATTTTAATCGCCATTTACATATCTATCTACACATAATTCTACAAAGTATAGCAAAAATAAATTAAACACTTGCTTCTGTACATTAATTTATGATGCAAGTGTTTGAGTGCTTTTGACTCAAGTGATTTTCAGGCTCAGCTGCATCTCCATTAGCTTCTTAACATCCTCAATCTAGACCCAGATTTACCCCAACCTTCTCTAAAAGACAAACACACTTCTCCTTGAAGCAGCATATAGGTTTCAAAGCACATTTCAATAAGAGCGTGTAACGAGGAGAGAGCATATGAGAAATAGAGTTAAGGCTGTCGAGATGCAGTATATCTTTATTATTTGTATCAATTCAACGAAGGCAGCAATAGGCCACGGCTCAATAACTCCTTATTTCCTCTCTATCTTCCTAAAAAATAATGAATGGTCAAAGCAACTACTGTATGAAATCAGTTTCTGGTGAAAGTACTTACCACTGAATACCACTGAATCTATGCCAGGCTAGTGAAATCGACAATAATCTAACCCATGTGTGTGAATAAGAACATTCTGAGATGGCCCAGAATGATGCTGCGTGAGGCACATTTCAAGACAATCAAGTTTGAGTGAGTGGTCTGGCCACATGACTCGCACAGCCTAACAAAGCAGTCGTCAACAGACCCCAAGGATCTCGCAAAAGTTCACTTGAACCACAAAACAAGCCTTCTGGAGATGTTTGAAAGCCTGTCAAATTCATATTAATTTAGGCTTTACAGTGTCACAGTAGTTGGTTCACCATAACCATTTCAAAATGTCCCCCTTTCTTCTATACATTTTACTCCAGGTTCTTGGATAACAATCTACTGAACAAATACATGTCAAATCAGCAGAGATTCAGGATGGTCAACTGTACTAGAAACCATCTTTCTTAAAAAAACTAAACTAAACAAATAGCTCTCGTACACAATATGAAATAATAAAAGGCAATATTAGTCTAAATAAACAAATATGATTGGATTCAAGTGGGTATGAGGCTCCATATAGCACCTGGACAGAAATTCATTTCAGGTGAATTGTCTAATGGGTTTGTATAAAAAAAAGAACCAGATAGCAGTTAAGTAACCAAATTATTGATAAAGAAAATACAAAGGATAAGCCAGGGAAAGCACATTAAGTTGAGCATATATTTGGCTCAGTCTTAAGATGCAGCCAAATGCTGTCGTCAGACTAAAATAAGGTTATATTGATACTGAGGTTGGTTGTTTTTAAACTGTAAAAGGAGTGAATTGTTGTTGTGCAGAGAGAAGATTCCAGCCAGTTCACTCTGAATAATAGATGGACTAAATCATTTATTTATTCATCCTCTCCTCCCCACCTCCTCTCCAGTCTGACAGGTCTGGTTTCCATTGCTAAAAAGGGGGTGCCTGGGGGTGTGTGGCGGGTACGAGACCGCGAAGACGATCAAGGAGAGAAAGCAGTACAGTCACAGTCAGATCTGGGGAAGAGCACATATGCAGTAGAGCCCATTGGGACAGTGATCCTGCGGCACATGCATTTCACGTGAGCGCGCATATTTTAAGTTGCTGTGGGTGGGAACGGACGGTCAAATAAATACAGTGGAAATTATTGAGAGATAAGTCAGATACAGTGTGTCACTGTGGTGCTGGAAGTTTGATTGAATGCATTGAAGTCAAGGAGAACTGGGTGGACAAGAATGTCTTTGAATTATTGTGACCTTTGTCAAATAAGGAGAACGTTATTTGAAATGTTATTACATCACTCATCTATAGTCAGCAGTTAGACAAGCCCACTGTGGCTGTCCATGGTGCTGAAATGGTGAAATCCTTTACCCATCTCTCATTCTCATGCTGTCTGTTTGTATTTGGGTCTAGAGGTCGTCACGGGTCCACCTGAACACAACAGTCATTGAAGAGCAAACAAAACTGTGGGTGGTATGAGTTGAAAACATTGTTGGAGCAAGTGTTGATGATCAGAAATCCAGCAGAAGCAGTATTAAGAAAACAGAGAACACAAGAGCATGGCTCTAACGTGCAGTGTGAACTCTTACAGGCAGCATGGCATATGCTAGCAGACTGTGGTCACCACAACACTGTGTCCTCTTCATTCATCCTCTTAGGGAGCAGGTGGTTGTGAGCGGTAACATTGAAGGTAAAAGGGACTGGCGTCAAATGGGTGCAGGAGGGGTTTCAGTGTGCGCACGCACACATAAATACAGCACTACTGCATCTATAGCCTGGTACAAAGGCAAGACAGATGGCTACCTTTGTCGAAAAACTATAGCCATCGGCTTGTTTCATTGGTACCAGTACTTGTTTGCCAGTTCACAATGAACTAATGGAGAATCCGTTCTGATCTAGGCCAGATATTCCCCCCCTCCCCTTCCTGGTGAGTCAAGGCTGAAGATGGTACTAGGCTATGGGTCATTAGGTTCAGAATTTCAGGAAGTCAAATTGTTGACCTGTAGTCATTTCAACAGGTTGACTCTCACTAACTATTTATGTGCATTTCCTTTTTTTTTTGTTCCAATATTCTTTGTTCTTTTTTGGGCTCCGAAAAACTAAAAATCAATTCCCTGTGCTGTTTGCATGAACAATACAATGTGTTGTCATTGCCTTGGAATAGACTAACTAACCGTGCAAGGAAGCAGGAAGCAGGTGGGTGATGGAGAGAACCGGCCCAGGGGGTCTGCTGTGCTAATACTGGATGTACTGTTAAGTCTAGTTCAGTTCTGAACTAGGCTTTAGAATAAACAGCCAATTTATTGGGCTCTTGAAGGTTGTTGTAACCTTTTAGTGACTTCAAAAACGTCACCAAAAGTAATTTACTCCACAGGAAACAGGTCTACCTTAGTCTCTCTAAATATCAGAGAAGTTTTACTAGAGATTCTGGAGGGGGTCACAGACAGCAGTCAGAAAGGGCTTGAATCAATGGAGGCTGGTGACTGGTGTAAAAGGTTAAGCCACTTAAGGAGTCATGTCAATATACCAAATATAAATGGATTTGTAGACATTTGAAAACACTTGAGGAGCATTGTCTGTAGATTTGCCACGTCCTCTAGGGGTCTACATTTTCAATTGAATTCTTTGAGCAGCAGTGGCTCAGGGGTAGGACTGGCCATCTGGGAAGGTTTACAGTTTGTCCCTGGCTCCTAGTGGCATCATGGTGAACCCCCACTGAACCCATAACTGCTCCTGACAAGCAGGTTAGTGCTTTACATGATTGCCACTGCCGGGGTGTGAACACCATTTATGTAGCCCATTTTCAATCAGATCCATCTTGGGGTTGTGGCCAATTGTATTGACTAACCAATTAATATAGATATTTGAATTGCAAAGTCTAAGATCTCAAGCTATTGAAGACACTCTTTTCTAATGAACACTTTGTGGATCGGATACCATTTCCCCCATACAAACAAAGGCTTGAGTAACACTGTCTTAATGTCCACAGAAAGGAAGCAAATGGTTTATAGCCCACTTAGCGGGTGGGTCTAGAGCGATCAGAAAGTCCAGGTACTGTACTGCTACTGAGACAACCTTGTCCCCCAATGGTGATTATGTCATAGTTTCCAATGAAGCATCCGAGATCGTTTTGTCCAGTGATTCAGTTTTAACTCAGTGAAACATAATTGAAGTTGTGATGTTAGCATACAACAACAATTGCAGATAGTGTAGTAGTGACAGCAGTGTTTCCTCAAGGAAGGATTCCCCAAGTTTTAGCAGCAGCGGTAAAAAAAGTAATCAAAATAAGAAATCATGTGTCTGAGATTGACAAGTGTCGCCAGCCAAAACACGCTGTGCATGGGCAATACTTAGGCTTCTATCTTTTTGTATGCAAGATCACCATTATCTTACAAATGTTTATTTCATAATAATGTAATATATAGTTCATAAAGACATAAGACGGAATCTTCCATCATTAAAAAATATCTAATAAAAATCATCGTAATTCAGTAGCGGTGCTCGTAGTTCAGCAGTGCCGCTGTTAAAGGCAAACAGGGGAAACACTGTGATAGCGTTTGGCAAATGCCACTTTATAGAACTAGCGTTTTAGGGGGAAGTGGATGTAAATCTATCTCTTAGTTCCAAAAAGTTAAATACTGAATCACAGGAGTCTTGCAGAGAAAAAGAATGTTTGAAATCCCCAACAAACTGTTTAGATATAGAGAGAGTTTGTCCTATTGTCAATGCTGTCAGGCACAGGTGCCAGCGTTGTCCCTCCATGTCTGCTGCAGCTGATGGAGGTGCTGAAAGGCTCTCTGGGTGACATTAAGAGCTGGGTGGACCTTCCTCAGACTGGGCTCGCCAAGCAGAGACAATCCACACAGTCCAAAGTACGCATGGAGGGGGTCTGGTCAGGTCAGGACGGGAGGGAGGGAGGGAGGGAGGGAGGGAGGGGGAGGGCGGAGTTTGCAAAGAAAAGATGGGGGGAGAGAAAGGAGGGGTGAGAAAGAAAACTGATCAGAGATAAGATGTCACATCATCAAAACATTACAACGATATTGTCCTAATGCGTGAGGGTGTTTTTCAGTTATATTTATTTTTTTATATACTGTATGTGTATATATATATACACATATATATATTTTGTTATGGAAAAAAAAAACACAAAACCCTGGGGAACGAATGACCCAGGGGTTTTAAAGGGAAAAACCCCTTCAAGATACAAAAAGCACAGAGGATGTTAGGATGTTAATCATTAGGAATAAGAACCGCCACCACAACAACCTCATCTGCATCCGTCTCTTGGTACACTGTCCCTTTAAGGAAACATAAATTATGCACATGCAGGACCTGTTTTGCCCCTCCCCTCCCCTGGGAGAAAACTAAAAGCCCTGCCGACCAGTAAATGGAGCAATAATTGAATTATAATGAAATGACTGGTGATTAGACCCTGACAGCAGAATCGATCAAAACGCCATTAGCTGTATCAAAAAGGACTCAGAATGGATTAAAGTCAAGGCTGCACCCAACAGCATACTGTATACAAAATTTCCCGTAATGAAAAATGCAAGTTTTCATATAACTTCAGAGGGCATTCAAAGTAGGGCTGCGTATTGCCTACAACTTCACGATAGATACGCAATACGTATCACGATACAGAGGCCACATTAAGATATGTATCGTATCGTGATACGTGTTGATTTTGAATAATGACTGTGTCCCACATTTGGATTTGAACAACATATCACATTATAACAACTATATTGTGATATTTTGTCAAGATCAAATACACTTTGGATCAGGTCAATCGGTTCAGCTTCAACCAAGTGTTTTCTTTCACTACTCAAGTTACAAATATTGATTCAAAGACCTGGACTCTGATATAGAAAGGGTCAGAGTTCCTTCAACATAAAATATTCTTAGCACTGCCGGTGTGTCTTTCTTCCAGAAACATTATGTAACCCCAGTTGCAATATAACACGAATAAAGAGCTAATTTTGGTGCCCAATGTTCAGGTGAATTCAACTCGGGTTGGCCTAGGTCTGCTTGGTTAAATACAGCAGCTAGTCTTCTGAACTCCCCAGACCAGTTCCTACCTCAAAGGCTATGGAAGGCACAACAATGACTATACGTACATCCAAATCTACCTGCACTCACAATCCAAAGGCAAACCCTTTTCAATCCCTAAAACTCTTTTTGTTCTAGAGTAGTTGAGAGGCTTTGTGGGCAGAAACTACTGCTCTTGTGTTTTGCACAATCGTTTCTTCCGTCCGTCCGTTCCCAGACCAGTTCCTGTAACGTGAGGAGCTTGATCTCCTGTGTCCTGAGGCTAGCGTTGGACAAACGCTTCATCAATTAGACATCACACAGGCAAATACACGTGCATGCACGCACACACACACAAATTAACCACACGTGCACGCACTTTGGATGTACAGGTATAGGGTTACCAGCAGTTTTCCACTGACACAGTGAAGCTCAAACTCCACCCTGACCTCTCTGCACCTGTGGAGGGCAGGGATCTAACCTTCTTATGGACACCGTCAATGTCAACACACATGTAATATTCAAAAGCCTGTGTGGCTACTAGGGTAAAATGATATTTAACTGCATTTTTCCTTCATATTTCTATAAGGTGAGGTCCTCAGAGCTACAGACAAATCAGCAACGCAAGGTCTTGATGTCATCTCACACCCGATTTCACTACAAAGCAGGAAGACAACCTGCAGTAAACTAGCTTATTCCCATCCATAACATTCACGGTTCAGTATTACTGCACTATTGCAAATCCCTTTTCTTCGCTACAGACCAGTCCTCACTTAGGCGCCTGCAGCTGGTGAAAAATGTGGTTGCTCGCCTCCTTACTGGCACAAAAAAGCGAGAGCACATAATTCCAGTTTAGCTGCATTGCACTGGCTCCCTGTCAATTTTAGAAGCTTCTTTTATTCACTTAGTAATTCTTGCACGGTCTGGCCCCTTTATACCTGTCCAAACATGTGGAACGCTACATCCCACACAGTGAGTTGAGGTCAGCCAACCAGTTGCTCTTAGAGGTTCCCAATAGGCCCAACGGGCTGAGAAGTAGGGGCCTTTGCCGCAGCCGCCCCTAGGCTGCAGCACAGCCTGTCCTTCTTTAGCTTTTAATCACACTTAAATTTATGTCTGAATCTGCTTGTTGTATGTGATGTGTAACTTTGTGTTTGCACTCATATACAGTATCGTTGATGTTTTTTGTTGTACAGCATTTTGGTCAATCTCAATTTTATAATGAAAGTTTGATTTGATAGGCTCTAATGCGGCGCACGTGAGTTCAAATCCTGATCCCGACGACATTTGCTGCGTGTCAGTCCCCGTCTCCCTCTCCTCGTTTCTTGTTTATCTACACTGTGCACTATCAATAAAGGCAGAAAAATATATATTTAACAGACGCACATGTTTTCTCCCTTTTGGTGACCAATATTACCTGGATGGCTGTCCGGCCACTTGGCAAAGCCCCCTACCAATCGATCTTGTGTTGACAGGATGTAGTTCCTGTTCTTTTTGAAGTTGGTGTACTGAAATACATCTAACAGCTGGGAGAGAAGAGGAAGCAGGGACAAAAGAAAATAGGGGAACAACAAAGTAAATTCCATCATAACAGCTCCAAACATTAGAAAGTAAGTACAAGAAGTCCTTCCATAATGACACCTGCATATTACAAATAACGTAAATAAAATAATAAAATCTACTATCTCAAGTCGCAATGCAACGTGTTTTCCCCCCAAAATGGGGCAAAATGTATGCTACAAACTATGTGTGTATGTATGAGGAATGGGACAATAATCGTTATGATAATTTATTGCGATACAAATTTCCTATTACTCTTATTGCAGAGATTTGTATATTGTGAAATTAATTGTCCGTCACACCATTGATCCGAGTTGTCTCTTTTTGGAAGGCTTTTTTCGTCTACACCAATTGTTTTTTTTTACACCAAATAGCAGATCGACAAGCTCACAAACGCATTACAATGTTGACATGTGGTGAGCTTGTGGTTCTGATATTTTGGCTGATGTTCCCTCCAGAATATGGAGGCTGGGGTGCAAGTGAATAACAAAAGTGCCATTTTAGGAGTTTTAAGCATATTTCGATTACCTGTACTGTGATAATACCGTTAATCATAGTTATTTTGGCCACAATGGCGTGTTTTTCACCCCTAGTGATTGTGTATATGAAAATTTCATATCACAATTATTGTGACAAAAGAAATCGCGATTTACGATAATAATAATCAAAATCCATTATCCTGGGGCAGAACATTTGCCAAAAAAATAGCAGATCTACAGTGAGCTTGTAGATCGGCTATTTTTTGGCAAAGACTTTTGATAGAGTGAAAAAGTAAGTAAGTACCTTTTACCAATTGTACCGGATATGCAGCTCGGCAAATAAAAGGTGAATTGATCCCAGTGCATGACGGAGGACGATATCATGATAAATTAAGTCTCCAAGATACGATTATCATGAGTGTTTTTTTACCACGATAAACGATAATATCGCGTATCGTCCCATCCCTAGTGTGAGTGTGTGTGTGTGTGTGTGTGTGTGTGTGTGTGTGTGTACCTCTAGCGTAGCTCCCACCCAGAAGGAGTAGCATGTGTCTACAGGTTTGCTGGGCCTGCCCTGGAAGCCGTTCTCCTGTCTCATGATGCACCAGCGCCGTATCCTGTCCAGCTGCCGCTGACTCAGCGTCTCCTCCAGCCGACCCATCAGACACAGCGAGGCGATGGCACAGAACGTTGAGCCGCCTGCACAGGGATTTATCAAACACAGAGAAGCTAAGGCACCCAACACCAGTAGTTCTCAACCTTTTCAGGCCACGACCCCCAAAATAACCATGTTTTAACCCTGGCGAGCACTATGAGATGAGGCAATACATTTTGTATCACACAGTTCTATTGTGAAAATAGCAGATCTACATGCTCACAACGCCTCGCAATGCGATCCACTCTGAGAATGTAAAAATGGTCTCTTCCGTGGCTTGAACAAAACAAGCCAAGTTGCCTGATTCATTCAATATTTAGATTTTGTTTTAAATAACCCTTTAACCTAACATTCTGGAATTTGCTGTACACCTGGGCAGCCAGACAAAGCAAATTAAACTTTTTTTGTGCTTAAATCGTTCCAACGGTAGGAACTTGAAAATCTGGCAAGGACGTTAACTTTTCACTTAATCTGTCACGCAGTCTCGCAGTGTTCATCCGCCTGGAAATTATCTGCCGACAGAAAGACTACTGTAACTGCATAATGAGAGGGCACAGAAGAGCAGGCTAGGAGATTGTGTGTGTGTGTGTGTGTGGGGGGGGGGGGTTCCCCTGAGGGTGTGTCGTTACAGTACTTTTGCTTCATACCCAGAACAATCCTCAGTGTTCAGTCTAACCATTTGTATCTGTAATGTACATATCCCAGCCAGAACCAGGTTACAGTTGTACACTCTCCCGAGCTAAAATGGGTGGAGGTGTGCCTGAAGTAACTATATTCCGATATTGGTGTAATCAATAACAGGGGTCTCTCCGTCTATCAAGCTCTTTGGTAAACAGAAAATACATTTTCAGGACGGGATACCAATGTTATCCCATCAGTGGAGAGAACGAATACGGGATACAGGCTAAACAAGTGAAAGTGGTAAATTATATTTGTTGAGTTCTCTCCATTGATTGGATAAACTTGGTATTCTGAAAATTGTATTTACTGTTCACTTAAGTGCTGGATAGATGCTGAGACTCCGGTCACTCTATAGCAATGATCTACAAGCTTGTAGATTTGCTCTTGAGAGATTGTGTAGAGGCAAACGTAGGGAGTCAAATACAGACCCCTGTGGTTAAATGAATGCTAACGATTTTACCATGTAGGGGCAACAGTTTAGAGCCGTGTCCCCAAGAAGAGGGAGTAGTATGCAACTGCATGTATTGTGCATTGTTTATATACAAATTACAGGGTAGTAAACAGTAGAGCCACAGGGACCAGCCATCCGTCAGCAACTCTTTCCCAGCTGTCAGTGTATAGACCGTCATCATCATCACTTCCCTACCCTACACATTACCTCTATTACAGAGCTACTTATCCAAGAGACGTGTGGAGCAGGAAAGGGAGGGACAGACACAGAAAGAGTGAGGGGCATAAATCTAACCTACGTGTCTTCCCCTCCTCTCATCAACACTTATGTTGTGTTTTCTGCCTTTAGGCACAGTGCCATCCGAGAGGGGAAATGAAACACTGCCACATCCTGGGATGGCTATTATTCCATTTTCCAACTCTGGATGGAACACTTCAATGGGCACAATGCTTTGTACAATGCCATGGTCTAGCTATTGACTATAGATCAAACACCCGCCTGCGTACAAAGGTAAAGGGAATAAACTGTGCACATGCTTTAGATCAGTGGTTCTCAACCTTTTCAGGCAGCGACCCCCAAAACAATCATATTTTAACTGGGGAGTTCCCCCCCCCCCCCCCCCACCCCACCTGACGAGCACTAATAGTTGAGGCATTACATTTTGTATAATACGGTTCTATTGTGAAAATAGATCAGCTATTTTCACAATTTCTGCCTCTAATATTTGACAATTTGGCCAATGTTTAACTGTGTCATGTCATTTTAGAGGTATTAAGAAGACCTTAAATTGTGAGTTTAGACATGTGCAGATACCCTCTATACACTTAAACGTTAAGTTGGTTTGTTTACTGTTGAGTGGGAAAACAATGTTGCACATTAAGCTAATCATCTGGGGACCCCCCAAAATAGTCCCGACCCACAGGTTGAGAAACACTGCTTTAGATAGCAGAGGAGGTCTTGACTCTTGAATACCTCATCACACATGCACGCACAGTCGCACACACACAGATCTCCATAGAAATGCAAAGGGTGCACATCCCTGAGAGACAGTGCAGGAGGTCTTGACGCCACGCATACACCACACACACACACACACACACACACACACACACACACACACACACACACACACACACACACACACACACACACACACACACACACACACACACACACACACACACACACACACACACACACACACACACACACACACACACGGGTGAGTGGGTAATAGGCAGCCATCTATCCTTATGTATAATCAGTCGCTAGACAGAAAGTGGGTTTGGCGGTGGTTGTATGAATCCTGTAATCACAGAATTAAACTAGTACAGAAAGGGAATTGCCACAGTACTTTGCAGTTTGATTCTATTCCTCTAATTTACTGACATACTGTACATTCAACCATGACAGAAATCCTTCCTGTATCATGACAGAAAGTTATTAATGTTGTGGATCTGTGTTAGAATAACAGGGCTTAATTTGGATGGAGGAGATTAATGAGGCAATGGTTTTTAGTCGGTGGGAACTTTAAAGTTCAACGGTCAAAACAGTTGTGTCTTACCCCCATCCACCACCAGGAAATGGAAAATGAAACGTTAAATAAAAAAAATGTTAAAATATTACATCTGACACTGACATTTGAGTTGGGTTGAGTTTGGGGTTTTGTTTCCGAAATACATTTTATTCTCAACAGACCATACTGGATCGTAGTGGATTGGCTTTCCTACTTTCGTGTGCGCACAGGTATCAAATTAACCCAGACTGTATAATTCAACAGTGGCCACACAGTACAATCAACAATCTTTATTTAGTTCATACAGTAACATTACATACAGTAACATAATTAGTTTAAGCAATGTGATTGAAAAGGTATATGCTGAAGCTAAAAGCTTATACCAGTACCAACTTATAAGACCATTAAACTCACCATGAGACTCCAACCCAGCTCCTTGGCCAATCCCGTTGTCGTATGACTGTGAAGAGCACAACAATAATAAGCATTTAATTACAGTCTAAATATTTGAACCACCAACACAGGCTAGTGTGTATAGTTCCTACTTCATCATCCGGCCTTACATAAAAATACAATTAAACCCAATAAAGATTAATCTTCCACACTGTCTGTGACCAGCGCACAAGTTTGATTTAAGCAGTATGGGAGATAAACATAACATGCCACGGGAAAACAGCCTACAGCACTGTGGATAATGGAAATAAAACGGATACACCATACTGTAGGGACCATTTAATTTCCTATCTCTAGAAAACACACCCTGCCAGTGCAGTGTTGCCAGCTACAAAAATATGCCGTTTAATGAACCCTACCCACAGCACACAAACAATGAACAGCTATCTTCCGTTACAAATCAGCTTAAATGATCCCATTCCATAAAACAACAAATATTAACATCTGTGTTACTGTTTTTCATGACTGTCTGTCACTATAGATGATTATGGACAGATAGAGAAATGGAAGTAGAGAAAGTTAATGACAATAGGTGATAAGAGAGAGAGTGTCAAGGGAGACAGATGTCAGAGAGCCACAGTGGGAATTAATTGCGACGAAGGACACAGTTTACCATGAGAAATGTCACAGCTTGTCTGCGTGTGTAGACGTGTACACATCTTTACGGTTTGCCGCTCTGACATCATGGGTTTGCCGCTCTGACATCACGCTCTGGCTTCACTGTGATGTCACACGAACAGAATCCCTTTTATGCCCATATATGGAGTTTCCTGATGTCATCAATATTAATGATGCCCTGTTAGGGAGATCCCTGTGATGCCAGGGGGAACAAATCCCTTTTATGCCCATATATGGAGATATGGAGATCCCTGTGATGCCAGGGGGAACAAATCCCTTTTATGCCCATATATGGAGATATGGAGATCCCTGTGATGCCAGGGGGAACAAATCCCTTTTATGCCCATATATGGAGATATGGGGATCTCTGTGATACCAGGGGAACAAATCCCTTTTATGCCCATATATGGAGATCCCTGATGTCCACATCCCTGTGGCGCCCTTTAGGGTGAGGTTGCTTGTCGCCCTGAGGCGTCTTACTAGTATAATCATGACAACATTATTCTAGTCACTTGTTTTATGGCACAGGTGAGAACAGAAAACATGCATTACAGTCCTAGAATCAACTAAGGATAACAGTATTTAAAATGCAGGACCTGCTGTGAAGTAATTTCATGTATGAAATTCCCCAGGCATGGATTGATCACCAGTGAATAATATTAAGCTACCCCATTTCCATCTTTATTTAGAACAGGTTAATATACCACCATGTGGGTCCTAGTATTTAGTAAGGGTCATGTTTACCTCTTCCATGTTTGCATACCATTATATCTGCAATAGATAGTGGGGGTAATGTTGACCTCCTGGGGGTAATGTTGACCTCCTGACTGTGGTATAATATTGTTTAAAGGGCAACTGTATATGCCAGTCTAAGAGGCTTATGATTTTGAAGTGGAACTGGGAGGCATAAAGACTGCACTTACTATTAATAGGACATGGCAACTGATAGCAGATTATCAGCCCCCTAGAATCACAGTTTGGGACTTAAAAATGGGTCACAAATCCACTATGGAATATCCCTTCACGAAAGGAAGGACTGGGGCATGAAAAGTAGGAGGCTTTCTTTTCTTAGCAGATGCATCTTTGTCAATTTATAACTTTAAAGCAATCCTGTAAAAACAAATCATGTATTAAATGAGGAAGACCTATTAAGTTGAAATGTGTCCATTGTCTCTGGCCTTATGGGGTAAATAAAAAATGTGAAAAGGACATTCATTGTGTGCTGTCCATTTCCTTACTTTCACGACATAATTAAACCTGGAGTGTTGCAGGCCTTCTGCTTTGCAGTAATTTCTCTCTACAAGTAAAATAGGCAACACAACGTGAAGGACTATGATAATTTTCCAAGAAGTAGCATGCCCTGCTCCTTGTGAATGTATACATTCATTCTGCCTAGATTATAAAAATGATGGTAAAATAACATTTGGGTAGGTGAGTCAGTAGGACACAACAGCAGTGACAACACAGAAATGTGTGAGGGGAGGAATCAATTGTCATAATGACTATATTGGGGAGAAAAGGGGTTAAGAAGAAGAAAAAAAAGTATGATAGCAAAAGCATATACAGTATATATTTATAAAAGGTGTTTGCCTATGAAAGCGTTAGTTTTACCAGTCAGAAAGTAATCCAATGAGAGATTAGATCATAGGTTTCTCTCTCCCTACCTACAGAATATACAGTTATACATTTCTATACTAAATCTAATCTAACCTAACAACTAAGATCTTCTCTGATGGGGTCCATGGCACAAATTATTTTCAAAGCTTATTACGTATCAATTTGGGATCCTTGACTGTTCGAGAACAGCTGTAATATACAGTATATCTGTCAGGCAATTTTTTCTCTGTCTGCTTGGGGAGGAAATCCACGCGCCCCCCATGAGCAGAATAAACACAGTGTAATA
The DNA here is from genome assembly GCF_963921795.1 of Nannobrachium achirus. Classification (NCBI taxonomy): domain Eukaryota; kingdom Metazoa; phylum Chordata; class Actinopteri; order Myctophiformes; family Myctophidae; genus Nannobrachium; species Nannobrachium achirus. The sequence continues at coordinate 37,237,293 of NC_137832.1, read as the reverse complement.
AAACACTCAGGAGGAGGTTTGTGATAAGGTCACACATTGCATAAATTTCAGCTTACAAGTGAATGAGACTGTCTGTCTCTCTCCGGAGACTTTGGTTGTGAACTCTCTGGAGACTTTGGTTGTGAAAGAGACACCATTGACGAGGGAGACAGGTCCTGTTCTATTCACTAGACCCTCTCTATTGAAAGACAATGCTGACTGTTGACACAGATCCCATAGAGCTTGCAAGATCATATCTTTTGAAGACAATCTGCCAGGCTAAAAGGTTTCAGTTAAAGATCAGTAACAACAATGGACTATTTATATTATCAACTGAAAACAAGATAGGTTGGTTGGAAAGTAAATGGACAGCATTTATATAGCACCTTTTCTTGCCTTTCCGACCGGTCAATTGCCATTTTCAATGTACTTCACATTCAACCATTCACATACGACCGGTTCATTGAGAGCTGTTAGGGGTTCACATTGGGAACCTTCCAGCTCCCAGGTAGCCACTCCACCTCCTGAGCCACTGCCATCCACCATCACAAACCAGAAATTAAACTCTTCCATTCAGCAGTTCTACGTAGATCATAATGCCCAGCGTAAGTAGTGTCCGCATGATCCAACAAGTGTCGTATGAGAGCAATTTATTCAAAGGAGGCAGGGCGCACAGCCTACTGTGACTGAGGTGTGAGGTGTTGGCTACAGAGAAACTCAAAAACCATTAAAAGAGAGGAATGCGCTGCACACATGTTCCAACAGAAACACATGTTTAATAATCTAATGGTTCGAGTTCGACCTAGGGGTCTTCGAAAGGTCATGATGAATTCATTCATTGTTCACACGCATGTAGACATTCAAACGTCTACATTGTAGACATCTGTAGCATGTTGGTGGGTATGAATGAATTGCTAAAACAATAAAACTGTTGCCAACAGTTTTGCGGTCACTGCCAGACACTGATGAATAATGCAACTGAAATCAAAGGCTAAATGACCAGACGGATCCTCTCCATAACATAAGCAGCAAACAAATCCAAAAACGAAAATACCTTTTAGTGATTTTTTGAGCGGTGCTAACCGCTCCTATAGACAGCTTAAAAAAAACCATGATGTCACAAATGATGATGACATGAGTCCGCTAGACCAATGAAACACTTCGATTCTGTTGATCTGTCCATGATGTCATAGTCACATAGGCACCCGATTGGTTAACTCTGATTTAGAACGCGTTTAGGCCGCCTAAATTACGTCATAAAAAATTATTGAGCGGTGCTAACCTTGAATTTCAAAATTGTATGAGTCATGTATTTGCCAGACCCATGAAATGGGTAGGCCTACATAAGCAAATGTCGGTCCGGGTTTTCTATATAAAGGGTATATATGATGATGACATGATGATGACATGCCTACAAAAGGTATGATGTCATAAATGATGATGACAGACAGGGGGTCTGGCACAACCAGGTTGACCTGGTCTAGTTTTATCTATAATACATGAAAACAAACCACACCTTTAGACAGAGCGCTTTAATCACAGGGCCCCGTCTAAAAGTGTGATTTATTTTCATGTATTATAGAGATATCTAGCTCAAGACAATTTTGAAATTCAAAGAATATAAATAAACAGCTTATAATTATCATGTAGATCGAAGTACGAGCTTTACCATGCCTAACCAACCCTATATCCTGGACACTTCATGGGAGCGAAAATACAGTACAGCCATCATTTTGCAAGAAGACATCAAATATCGTCCCAACAGAAATAACACTCTGCCACATCACATGCCAGACTTGTCATTTCGAATGACTTTGTCTTCAAAGTATCTGAACATGACCTTTCAGGGTCATTGGAATGCACTATCCTCATGTATTCTAATTGAGCGGTGCTAACCGCTCCTATAGACTCTTTGGATCTGCAACTACTGTTGAATTTTGTACAATCGGTCTCTCATCTTGCCGGCCTTCTGGCTAAACTGGGACAGTGATCATGAAGGTGATACCTATAATAATGTCATGTTTGGCAGATCCTGGCAAATCGTGGTATGAAATTCAAATACTTCGGCTTTGCCGAAATAATTAGTATAGGGTCATAAACAAAATCTCGAGGCAAATAAGGTCCCTGGTTGCCTAACTGACGACCACCAGAGTCATCAGGCTCTGGTGGTAGAGCTGGTTCTGTCCAGAGATGGTTCCGTCCTCTATATGGATTCGTCGTTTGATTGCTCTTAGGGCTACTAGCATGGCTCTTACCATTTACCATCTGAGAAAGAGAGAGAAAGAGAGAGTGATATCTTCTAAGACAGTTTGGGCACTTACAGAAGGTCTTCTTGAAAGATTCAGTCAAGTCAGTGGTCTTGAACATAGCTGACAGCTGTTGTACCTGGCTGACAGCTGTTGTACTTGGTTGTACAGCTGTTGCTGCAAGGTCTGTGGTTCCAGAACATACAAGGCCTGCTCTTCTGGAGCCTCCTGACCCAGGTCCTGTTGCTCTGGATCCTCCTCACCCATGCTCTTCTATGGTTCGACCCTCCACCATCTTGAAGAAGGAACTTTTTTCTAGAACATCCTGACTCAAGGTCTGTGGTTCTGGAATCTCCTTGACAAGGGTCTATGGTTCTTTTGTATTCTTGCCCAGTTCTTCGGGCTCTTCGGGCCCAGCTCTTCGGGCCTGCTCTTCTGGAGCCTCCTGACCCAGGTTCTGTTGCTCTGGATTCTCCTCACTCTTTTGGGAGTATTCTGGTTACCTCCAACATTGAATGACTAAGGCGACATTCACACAGGCACGTTTTATGACGATTAAAACGAATCCTATAACGTATTGTTGGAAAATACACAACGGTTGGGCATGTGTGAAGACGCATCCGTATTCTTTTTCGAATAAAAGAAATGAATGCAAATCCACAAAAAAACGGTGGTTTCGATGCGCTACCGCAAACGCTTCCCTGTTGGTGTGAATCCATCCGTCTCGAATACAGGCAATATATAGAGCCATGTGCGGGTTAAATCCATAGTTATTTATAAAAGGTTAAATCCCCCTCCAGACCGTCCGTTCTCATTAGATTTCTGACCATTCTGGCCGCCTCCTCCCCTCATTGATTCAATTTCTGATCACCGCTCCCTCGATCGCACATGGTGTATTATTTGAGAGGAGTTGCTCACAGTTAGATAAAAGGAAAGTGCCACAGGAGTCACTTGTATATCATATATAGGCTATAGGCCTAATATAATATAGGCCGATGTGTGGGTCTCTCGCCCTTGCTCGCGCGCGCGGCTCTCTGTGCCAAATAATGTCCAAATGGAGACGCTTCATGCGCGGAGCGCAGAGAGGGAACCAGCGGAGGGCAAGACGAGGGGCAGAGAGAGAGAGAGAGAGAGAGAGAGAGAGAGAGAGAGAGAGATAGAGATAGAGATAGAGAGACGTTGATGTCCTCCTCTTCGTAGATATTCATATCTGGCTATTAAAAGTATTTGCTGTCTGGTTTATTGCTGGTAGATTTTGCGAGTCCCTCCGGCCGCCGCTGGTTTTATTTTTTGATCGCCCGTTTACGATCGTCGACCGCAGATAAATAGGCTGACGCCTGCGCCTCAATTTTGCGGCGGTCCTGCGGTTACATTGTGAGTTGAACTTGAAGAATTAATAAACACAGGGAGATGGAGGGGGCATTATTATGCAGCTTGGATACATACATGTCCCATGGACAGACGTGGACGATTCCTTGTTTCGGATGACAATGTGCAGTGTGAGGGCAAACGTATCAATTAAATATGCAAGAATGTAGCAACTTCACCCCTCCCATTCGCACGACTAAACCGAATTATATTATGAGAATGTGGCCTTAATAACTCTTAACCTTTAATTGTATCTATTATTTATGTTGTGAATGATGTAAGACCTATGTCATATCTTCTAATATAATATTTTGAAAGCTTTATTAAATGTGTTTCTCAATATATACACCATTAGTATTAACCAATTAAACTTCATCTGAGAGATGACGTTATTGTGATATCACAATAAATGTTATATAATAGGTTAATCATAGAAAAGGATACATTGGTAAATGTTATGGGAATTTGTATTAATGCAGAAGAGGCTATATTATCAAATACACAACGTTCCAAACTGATATTATTTAATATCTTCAATTTAAAAGGGAAAAACATTTATGATTGCCAGACCCATGAAATGGGTAGGCCTACATAAGCAAATGTCTGTCCGGGTTTTCTATATAAAGGGTATATATGATGATGACATGATGATGACATGCCTACAAAAGGCATGATGTCATAAATGATGATGACAGACAGGGGGTCTGGCACAACCAGGTTGACCTGGTCTAGTTATTTAAAGAAAAGGCTTGAAAATCAAAGTCCACAGTATATCATACTCCCTAAATATTTTTGCACCGCTCACTTCGCACGGGTGCGATTTTTTTTCTCCCTCCCTGCAGACAATGTGCTGCTAGATTTTGTGCACCACACATTATGTGATCCTAAGCCCGATTTCACCAAATGGATATTTCAAATGAATAATAAAAAAGGCTACATTGGTCTAAGAGAAAATGACTATGCAAGGCTTCTAAAGTTCTACATATAAAGGAACACAAGCATGTCTTTATGTTCAGAAGATAGACATGGACTGTATGTAAGGATCCTGTTGACCACTTGCACCGCAGTGGAAAACTCAGCCTGGACCAGAGGTAGAAGGTATTGCCAGTTACTCATTCAAGAAATTTTTATTTGGATTTGTTTTCTCTGCTGTGCTGATTGTCCGATCAGATTTCTGCAGAGCTTGCAGTCTCACGTTCAACATTTCTGTCCCCAACAGCCAACCGCTAGCTGTAATCTGATAGTCCACACCAGTTCCATACTAGCTATTCGACTAGTCATGGTCGACTTTTCATGCCCATCCCTAAAAACCACAAAAACTGAGTGGCAGCTCATTAAAGTCAGGGTGGCTCAACCCAATGGGTATTTTATACATTCTGATTCCGTTTAACAATATGCTTATCAAATATGGTTGTTATCGATTCCCTGTTTCGGTTCCATAATGGTAAAAAAAATAAAGAAAAATAGGTCAAATGTTTATGTAACCGCACAGCTCTGACCATCTCTGAGCTCTGAGCCCGGTGCCCCTCGGAGAATTCGGTGACCAGCGTTCAAAATGTTATAGCGTCTGCCCTGGCTATAATAATCAATGTTTAACAACTATGTGATCTATTATTTATCGGACGAAATTTATATTTTGTTTAGAAATACGCTGCGCTGGGAAATATTGCTATAGAAGGGCAGAATCCAGTTTCATAGCCGGCCGGGACCCAGGGTGCTAAATCAACATAGCGATTCTCATCATTTCAACAAATTAGCGTAAACAAACTACTTCACATGAACAATATTGATGTAACTAAGATATCTAAACGGAGACATATATTTTATATGCACAGATTTACAAATAAAAGACTTTGTAAAGTCTTTTATGTTGAGGTCACTTCCTAATTTTCCTGGTCTGTTTGATGGGAGTGCGAGAGGCGAATTCAGAGCAAACGTCAATGAATCTGTGATGTGTACCACCAGGTTTTCAGACTGTTTTTAGAGAAACCATGTGATTTTTTGGCGCATGTCATAACGTCTTTAAGCATTCATTGAAATAGCATTTATGATTACCAGTACAATTGTGTATATTAGTAATACCCGAGATGCTAATATTGAAACTTTTTGTCCTGAAAATACTGGTGTAAATTAACCCAAAACAATTGTCAACTTTAGGAAATGTAATGAAATTGAATAGTAACCTCTTATACGTTTATTCCATGACAAAACAATGGAAAGCAGTAGCAGTTAATGTTTGTTATTTATAGGACACCCTCCGGACTGTTAAATGATTAGGATTTTATCGGTTCCTTCATTTTTTATTGGTACTGTAACAGGCCCTTTCGATTCATTTCCTACTTTGAAACTAATCTCAATAGCCTGTTTATTTAATTGTGAGAATACAGTTTAATTTCCAATGGAATTAATTTAAAGGATACCAAAGAGCCTTTTCTGCTCAGCTGGCATGTAGTCATAATGCTCCAACTACCAGAATGGCCTGCAGGGTTGAACACTGTGTACTGAATCTGGAACATAATGAACGATGGTTACTCAGTATTAATTAACTCATTTAGAATGGGTACACATTTTGTGTATCATTATTTTATGCTTTAACTACGGTGCCGCGCTGCGAGCTTGTATATCTGCTATTTTTGAAAAATCGTGAAAATTAGAATTTTGACCCGATTCTATAAGTGTCTTTTGTATCCTTTTAAGATTTTTGGAGAAACCTATGTTTCTATGTCAGCAATCTGGCCAGCCATCGTCAAAGAAAAGGTCCTTTTCACTTAACTGGAGCTCAGTTAGTCTGTTCTTGAGAGACTACTATGGCAGTGGTTCTCAAACCTTTTTCATGTGAAGGACCCCCAAAATGATATTTATTTGGCCACGGACCCCATCTCAAAATATTTAGTTCAGGGACCACCCAGAAGCAAAATTTGAGTTACAAACCTTCGCTTTGAAAATACATATATTAAAAGATTTGCACACATTTTCACAACTTTTTCGAAAATAGCAGATCTACAAGCTCGCAGCGCAGCACTCGGTGCCGCGCTGTGAGCTTGTATATCTGCTATTTTTCACTGGTTAAAGCATTCAATAATTCTAGGCCTAAATGGGTTAAGCTATGGTGTAGCGTGTAGCCCATAAAACAACAGGACTCCCATCAAGCAGACCACAGATGAACTGCTAGATAACGAGAAACAAAAATCCCATCATCCACAGAACCACTTTCGTTGGAATGCCAACTACTTGGACCAAAACATGAACAGATTGCAGAAGAAAAATCATGTTTTCCCTCAAGCACCAGCAACTCTAGCAGGGTCGCTACTCACCACACTTCTCCTGATGTACTCGATGGCTTTCTGGATGTCAATGCCCGACCAGTCATCCAGCATATAGCAGATGCAGGCAGCGCAGTAGACAAAGCGCATGTCATTTTCACTTCCTTCTGGTACGGCATAGAAGCTGGACGCAGACAGACATGCACACGCAGACAGACACACAGACACACACAATCAATGTGAACTCAACATTCCCTAAGCAGTGTCAAATCAGGCATTAATAAAATAAAGACAAACAATGTACAGACATTGAAATAAGATCCAATATATATACAAAATAAATGTTCTCTCATAAAAACAATAGTTGATGTAATAATCAGAGGTAGGCCAATAGGAGGCAAGCCTGAGCTGGGCTGTAACGGAACTCTGTGGTTGGTCTAAGACAGTGGTTCTCAACCTGTGGGTCGAGACCCCCAAGGGGGGTCCCCAAATTATTTTGGGGGGTCCCCAGATTATTAACATAATAATGTGTAATGTTGTTTTCTCACTCAACAGTAAACAAACCAACATAAAGTTTAAGCGTATAGAGGGAATCTTCACATTTCTAAAGTGACAATTTAAAGTTATACTATGTAACTTTTTTTATAAAACATATCTTAAAATTGTCCTAACTATTAAATCGCTAAAGTTTTAGAACCCCCACTCCGTTAATTTCAGCCACAAAAGCCTTTTCTTTATATGTTTTCTAATTAGCCGTGACAGGGGCGGGATTTCCCGGCAAAATTACGTCATCTGCATCATCCGTATACGTTGTGTATACGTCAATCACATCGCGGATCATACACACATGATACACTACCGGCCAATCACAGCGTGCTTGCCGTCTCTTCAGGAAGTAGCCTCCTTCAGCAACAGTGTTTACGATGCATAGAGTTATATATAAAATAGAGAGCGGACCGGCCCCGCCCCCACTATCATTTCAATGCAAGTGCTCAGTGGTGTTTTGAAGCAACGGCTACATGCTAGCATGTAGCTAATCCAGGTGCATTCTGGGGGAAATTGGTCTCTACCTAGAGACCACAAATGACGTCACGCTGCTCTCCGCTCAGAGGAAGGATTGTCTGGAGTGGAGGGGGCGGGGCCAAAATGCGCGTTTAGGCTGCAGTTCCAACTTTGGCCACCATCGGGGTTGCTTCAAATCTAGCCCTGGGTTCTGGGGGCTTGTTACGATGGTGAAGGATTCTTAACCTCTTACTCCCCAAATCCTGGTCAGAAATTTACATTCTACCCCTCTACGGATTCGTTATCGGTCGCGGTGGTTTGCGGCCCCGCTCCGGTGGTCTGCGGCAACTCCGGGCGAAAACCGGCAGAAAAAAGCAATACCGCTACTGACCACTTGTTGAGCAACTTACACAGTATAGCTTTAAGAACTTTTTAATACCTTTAAAATTACAAATTAAACACTGGCCAAATTGTCAAATATTAGAGGTAGAAATTGTGAAAATAGCCGATCTACATGCTCACAACGCCTCGCAACACGAGGCGTTGTGAGCATGTAGATCGGCTATTTTCACAATAGAACTGTGTTATACAAAATGTAATGTCTCAACTCTTAGTGCTCGTCAGGGTTGGGGGTCCCCAGTTAAAATATGATTATTTTGTGGGTGGCGGCTTGAAAAGGTTGAGAACCACTGGTCTAAGAAGGTTGGTGGCTGGTCAATTGATTAGTCTGTCACCTTTTCTTTTTTTCTTAGGCAGTCCTTAACCACTTTTCAATAGTTCTGCATCACTTGATATCTAATTGTCTGAGTACTGCAAGACTACCCTCGACATACACGACAAACTGTGTGATTGAGTATCCATGCACAAGCCTAAGTGCTGGGTATAAGTGTATGGCCAAATGTGGATTTGAATGGCAGCGCCTTCAATTATGAATGTCAGACCTTCTGCGAACCTAGGAGTGGCAGTTTAATGAGATACAGGCATGAGCAAGAGGATGAATTAAAGTGTGTGCGTGAGTGTTTGACTACAGTACCTGCCGTCCTCTAACTGCAGTGCTTTAAGGCCAGCCAGACAGGCCTGTTTGTTGACTCTGCCCAGATCATCTCCTAGTATTACTAGAGAGGCCAGGCCGGTGTAGGTCATGGCTATGTGACCGCTGTCATACGGATGGGATATCCCTGGGCCCTGGAGGATTCAAAAAATAAATTAAAATCAGGACGTATATAATAAACTGGAAAGGACCTCACAAGATACAGTATGTTCACACATGCATGTGAGCAGGCACAGCCTGCCCTATGAGAGACGCTATTACCATTTGAGAAAAACGACATTCCAAGTTGTTACCGACTGTCAGCTCTCTACTGTGGACTGCAGGTATAACATGACTGTTTACAGATGATGCCACGGCAATGAGAAAATAATGGGACTGTCACAAGTCTGTTTATTAGGGGCCAATACTAGTCGTGCTAGTACGGCAACCATCTAAATTTTAGGTGGTTGCTGTAGTAGAGCCGCCACCAAAGGTAAGTCTCATGAAAGACTAAAGTTAAAAACTTTGAAAACACGAATAACAAAACAGGTGTACATGCTACCACTTTGCAGCTTTCACCAAAATGTAGGCCAAACAGAGCCAAATAGATTGAGGACAACACTTGGTCCAAAATGTATTATACAAGTATAAAATCTGAGTATGTATTAGTAACATACACAAAGGTATGGGTAGAGTTACCCCCCAAAATATATTTTGAATAGTGTTTATAGTGGGAAATCCTTTTATAAGTGACATAATTTAGTCAAACTTGACAAGAAAAGATCTAGTAGTAAAAAGGTGGAGGGTTTCGAATGCCAGTACCTTTGAGCTGTAGGGAAGTCCAATATGTGAGGAGCCCCGGAAGCCACATTGACCTAAATTAGATTCTTGGGGAAAAGGAGAAGGGGAGAGAGACGGGGTAGATTAATTCACATACTGTATACTGCAAGGGTTGAAATGTAAACATCAAGGGGGAGGGGGGACAAATAGTGTCTGTATTTAATGCTACATCAACATCTTCAAATGACATGACAAGGACTCAATCTGTGCCCGCTGACCTTCAGCAGTGTGGTGCATTATTGGCTGCACAATGCACAACTTGGGAGACCTAGCTACATGAACAAGGTGTGCTGTTGCCACCTAGTGGGGGGTTATTATACAGTAATTATGGTCATTAAGAAATTACCAGAAATACCAAATCATTTCAGTAAAGTATACTGTATCTCTGCAGTCAGGCAGAAACTAGCTAACTCCAAAATGTTAATTTTTCAGGAAAAGAAAAAAACTAAAGCTCAAGTGGAGTTAGGAGGGTTTTCCCAGAATAGCTGAATGGAACTCCAAGCTCACAATGAGGTTGGAGTAGGGTGACCAGACGTCCCGGTTTGGCCGGGACTGTCCCATTTTCAAGCTGCGTGTCCCGGTGTCCTGACAAATATCTCTGAAACACTAATATGTCCCGGTTTTCAACATTCACTACAAAATTGTCCCAGTTTTTGCCAGAATTAAAATAATAGTAGCTGTTTTCAGTGGTTGCATAGACATTAACATGTTCTTTTCATGTAAACATGCTCACCTAAACAATCAGAAAAATGAACAAATTCATTGCGTGTCTGAATTCAACACTGAGACTGTTTGTCTCCCGCATTGCTTTGAGGGTCCCGGTTCGGCAACAGTGGTTCGCGTCCCGGTTTGAGCTATGGTCACCCTAGGTTGGAGGTCAAAAGGTTGTGGAGCAGTTTTAATAGTACAATTGTTGATTACTTTTGATGCAGTAATGGTCTTTTTTTCTTCTTCTTCTCTATGGTATAGTGTGAAGACCATTATTGTACTGTACATTTAGTTACATGTGTTGGCTAAGCGAATTACTAAAACGGGTCAACCTTCAATGCCTTGCTGGAAAACACCTCCAGCATACTGTAGGTTCACCCATGAAACATCTTCCCTGTGTTAATGACGTTTAAACGTGAACTCAAGTACACACCTTGTACACTCTCGGCTGTAATGAGCAAACAGCCAGACAATAAACATATGGCAGCAGCATACTGAGCCCAATCAGCCATCACTGTACCAACATAATTTATGATGCAATTCTGAATAATTAACAGCCTGGACAACTTAACAGATGGCAGAAAGTGCCTGGTTAGAGATATTCAGAAGAAGAAAAAGATGCCCAGGTTATTAAATATTCAGATTCAAGTTCCTGTCTTGAACAGATAGGTGGGATACTTTGGGGAGAGGGTGTGTTTGCATGCCCAATGAATCTGCAATTTACAGCAACTACTACTAGTAGTACAGATTTCTGAGACGTTACTTGTATCCCCTTCAAATGTGTCTTATTTTTTTATTTTTTTTAAAGATTTGTTTTTGGGCTTTTTATGCCTTTATTCGATAGGACAGTAGACTGACAGGAAATGGGGAGAGAGATGGGGAATGACATGTGGCAAAGGTCGTCCGGATCGGGAATCGAACCGGCGACGCCAGCAGGCATCATAGCCTAGTATATGGTACGCGCCTTGACTACCAGGCCAGCGGGCGCCCCCAAATGTGTCTTATTGGAGTAAACACTAAACATACAGACGGTATGGCGTTATCACCCTAAAAAGTTGTTTTGAATGAAAACATATAATAATCGCACCAGTACGAAGTGAGCGGTGAAAACGCGACACACCACGTGCATATCTCCTTGTATGGGTCGTTCTGTCCATGACGTCAGTCACTTTATGCGCATGACCACGGATCTCCATCCGTAGGATTACAGATCCGTACTAATACACACAACATGAAATTAACATTTTAATTTAATAGTCGTGGTATAATTGCGGTTATGAACTTGACACTTGCATTACACAACCGCAGTATGGTGTTATAGGGCTGTTATGCCACCCAGCCCTAATGACCAGTTACAGCAGACAGGATGATAACATATTCTCCAGCATTCTAGTTTAGAGTGATGGGTATGGAGTGTGTGTGTGTGTGTGTGTGTGTGTGTGTGTGTGTGTGTGTGTGTGTGTGTGTGTGTGTGTGTGTGTGTGTGTGAGAGAGAGAGAGTGATGCACGCGCCTGTCTCATGAAGACATCATGGTGATACCTGTTACCAATGTATAAGGATTGTCATAATTTGATCATATATTTACATTGTCTAAATATACATTTTCTTACATTCGATTGGATCTTGCATCATATGAACATGCCGTTAAATAGTTGTAATTATTGAACACTGACTGAGACTTACTATCTTCTGTGGGTAAAACCTGTAGGGAGTATATCCACTCGATCATATTGTTCTTATCGATTACATCCAGAGCATCCAACACATCCAGACCAGAAAGCGCAAAAAACACTATGGTCAATCTGCAGAGAGACGGGCATAGAGAAGATGTCGGGGGGCATAGAGAAGATTATTTAATACTAATTCTGTGGTGGAAAAAAAGGACACAAAGTGCAAATGGATGCTAAAAGGATTAAAGCCCAAGAAATCACTATGGCTTGTTTCCATTGTGGTCCTATGTATTATACTCAATTGAATTGAATACAGCACACAGATCATAAAATGCAGTAGGCCAAAAACTGTCATTGACATGACAGGTTACGAGTTGAAAGATTGATTGATTGAAATTAATACTTTATTAGAAGCTTGCATAGGAAATAAATACAGGACAGTACAGTTCACTGATGCAAGGTCTACTAAAATGATTCAAAAATCTCAATGTCTTGATTAAATTGGGGTCCTTTTGCACACACTTCATATAAACATTCAATGACAGACAAATAAAACAGTACCATGCAAATAAATATCAGAAAACAGAATAATAATAATATTGACAGTGAAAGGGTCAGGGGAGGCATTGGGCTTTAAACAGTACTCTTCAGTAGCAGATATCCACACTAGCTCAGGACAGGTAGGCTATTTATTTATTTATTACACACGTTTACATTAGATTAGACCATTTTAGTCCTTTTTACTGTAAATTAATGTCTTCTTAATATTAGCAGTTAACATTATTAGCCTCCCATTCAAACGGCTAGCAAGCTAGCTTACTGCTCAGTCAAGTTGTTCAACAATACTGATGATATGTTCCAGTCAACTTACCGAGTGGTTTCTAGGGATGAAAAACTCTCAGGTAGCACCTGGAGCGACCGTTGGAAGAATCGTACATGTCTGTCTCTTAAAAAGTCTATTTGCTCTAATTCTTCTAAGTGGCTCTCCTCTTCTTCCGCCATCTTTACGTCCGCCGCACCTATGAGCACTCTTTTCCTATTTCTTTCAAAATAAAAGCACGGACCTATGAGCTAGTTCCTCCCGATATATCTAGCCTACTATTCAGCCATGCAGGCAGTGGTGTAAAAATGCACTGGTTCTCAAATGTTTTCATGTCAAGGACCCCCAAATAAAATTGACACTTATTAGCCCGCAGACCACCATTTGAAAAGATAAGCCAGGGAAGGATATATAAGAGATTTGTATGGCTCTAGCAGTGATTCTCAACCGTTATTTTACTTCAAGGGCCCCTAGTTTGACCTATAGTTTTACAGTCAGAGTTTGACATGCATTTGACTACGGACCCCCATTTAATGGCATTTCTATCTCTGGGGCCCCAATTCATAATTGTACAATCAGTGTTAATTTAACTCTGAGGACCCTCCCTCAAATTCTGGGGGTCCACCAATCTGTTAAAGAAAAGGGAAAAACATTGCCTTTTCTGGTTTGATCAGAGAATCTGTTCTTGAAAGATTAGGGGTCCCCACTGGGGACTCCCCAGACCCCACTTTGAGACTTTCAGCACCAGTCAACTTTTAAGTCAGCAAGACACAAATTGTAGGGCCACATAGTAAATAAAAACACAATCAAGAAATCATTAAAAAGTTGTTTATTCACCAACTGATTGTACAAAAAATAAATAAATAAATAAAAAAGGGCACATAATGCAGCATACACTAAACAAAAGTCACAATAGGTCCCAATTACCACCAGGTCGGATTTAACAAAATAGGGTCTAATAACGGCATGGCTTCCCTGTGGATGCACCTCAAGGTGCCCTATGGACACCTTGCTACTGATGTCATATTCATGATGTTATTCTTGCCCAAATATGGAGGGATGGTGGGACGGTGGATCTGAGATTATGAATTCACAATATGTGAAATATATAGGGGATTGACTTCCTTGGCCTACTGACAGCGTGCACAAGAAATGTGGGAACGATTGGTCCTTTGGTTTGTAAGACTAGGCACAGACAGACAGACATGCATTATAAGGTGCATTATTCATCCTTTCACACACAGATTCACACACCAATGGTGAATGAAACCATGCAAGACACCAGACAGGGACAGTTAAGTGTCTTGCTCTCAAGGAGCTGGGATCCTTTCAATTCCCAAGCAACCGCTCTATCTAATAAACCAATGCCGCTCCTGGGTAAAAATGAATACAGTATGTTATGCAAAACCGGTGGCATGATCATTGACATTTTTATAAAGAAACTGTCCAGCTGACTTCCACTGGTGGTAATCAAAGGCCTTGTCTCCAACTTGGAACAGCTCTGAAACAAAACAAAACCACACACACAAGTCAGCCAGCACTACTGTATATGCTTAACAGTTGTACTATTCTAGGAATCCAATAATTCTATAACTATTATTGACTTGGTTTAATGCCAAACCAAGTCAATGCGTGAGTGTCCAGGCTTTATTTATCACTGTTACTTATAGTGAGATGGTTTAATTTCCTCTGCTATAAATAACAATAAATCTAAAATGTATAATCAAACAACTAACCACCACCATTTCGCCCCAAAACAAGTAGCAGGTTAATTAGAACTATAGAGTGACCTGTGAAACATGTGCAGGACAGGTCCGCCCCCAGAGGGCCCAATGTGTTTCATTCGCTCTTCCCACCCTTTAGTGGGTTGGGTCAGTCTGGAGGGGTTTCGGCTGATGTTGACTTCCACCTGAATGTGCAACAAAGTTATTATTACTATTTATTATTTGCAGCAAAAAAAAAAACAACTGTAAGTGTAAGACAAAGCTGCAGTGGCATCAGGACATGTTGAGACAGACGTTACAGGGTATCAAGGTAAAACACCACGACCCAGGATAGACCAGGGATAATTTGCCAAGCTTGCAAGGGGCACTAGGGAATGTGTCCTTGTGATTGCACTAGTGACCCCTGCTGGCTGGTTATGGTGCCTCAGCAGAGTGAGGAAGAGGAGGTAGAGTGGACCTGTGCGTTACACTCTCCCAGTCAAACTCCTCAATGTCATTTGAAAAGAGCTTGGAAACTCCATGTGCATCAGAAGCACATGGAGACCTATCACGCTCTGTCCCCAGGCCAACAAAAGGGGACTAGAGACAGTGAAGGAGACAGTTCATGTGGGGAATTGTTTAGGGCTAAATAGGGAGGAAAAATGAAAACAAAACAAAAACAAAAATATGTTGTAGAGGATTCATATGACACACCAAAGTTGTAGATTTTCATCACTTAATTAGATATTGGATAGTAGGAATAGTGGAAGAAACTGAGGGCAGACATGCAACACCAGCTGGAATCAAGGGACACAAATATGAGGTTGATGAACTTATCCGGCCATCTACCAGCATGACCCATCTGGGTTTCCTTGAGCATCCCAGTGAAAACATTAAGGCTTAATTGTCACCTTCTCTTTTATCTTGGCAGCAATTCTCTTCTGTTTCTCCATCTCCTGTTGCTCGCTCAGCTGTCTCTCCTGAATCTTTTTCTCCACTTTGTGGAGATCCTACAGAACAACAGAGAATCAATGATCAATTGATTCAAACATAATGTTTGTGCCATCTTTGTCATGCACTGTGGTCTACTTATGAATGAATGAAAAGCTTGTACAATGTTCACAGATCCAAAGCAGGTGCTGTGTGAAAAACAGAAAATGTATGTAGAAAAGAATCTTGCACACAATCATTCACACAGACATTTTGATCCGACAAGTGCTCTTCGTCAGTTTGACCTCTTGAAGATCAGCATTGGACTGAAACACTGTCCATCTTGAGTAAAAGGTAAAGGTGTAGCAGAGTCTAATGTGTGAATTCCTACCATACCCGCCCTGAAACATTCTAGTCATTTTGTTTTGTAAAAGTAATTGTGGACACCAGAGAGTTAAATGACACAAATCCGGTGCTGAAAGGTCCAGTGGTTTTCGAGATTAGCCCCAGACAGACAAACAGACAGACCCCACGCCATAAAATTATTAGAATAAGATCTAAGGTCACTTAGATGTATATGACTTAAAGAGTTAAAACAGCTGGGAAAGCTAGAAGTAGTTTCAATACATGTTTAAAATAACTACATTCCCGTCACTTCTCAAATGTTTACCCTCTCCTGGAAACGTTTGATGCCCACTGTTGCCGCCTTCTTCCGCTCCTCCAGCTGTCTCTGCTCCTCCTCTCTCCTGCTCCTCTCCTGGGCTTCCTCCTCCTCCCTTCTCCGACGAAGCTGCTCCTCAATGGTCAGTTTGACCTCCAACTGGCGGCGACGCTCCTCCTGATGCAGAGGAAAGAAATGTCAGTTTTAAAAGGAAGAACATACAAGTAAAGTACATGAGATTTCCCCCAGAAAACGCCACAATCATGAACCCATGAAGGACAAGGTCAAAAGTCTGCGTTATCTGATCATTGCTGTATTTTCTTTGAATCTTTCAGATTTCTGTGCACAGAAATGTTCAAAAAGACATGATCACAAAACGATTTATCACTGAAGCCACCGGTGAAATATTGATACGAAATGTATTTCTGCTATTGAATATTGTCAACAAACGTTTAATCTAGCCATTGTAAATGTGAAATGAATCAATATAGAGGAAATGCATGGCCTATTTCTCATCTAAAATGTTAACACAGACATCAGGGTTGGGAAACTGCCTGGACTGTAGTCTTCCCTGTCTCTCTTCTACTGTCACTATCTGCTATCCAATTAAATCGCTGCTATGGGGGCCATAGCCATTGCAGAAATTGGATGCGTGTTCACCAGGTACAAGCATTGTGTCATATGTAGTTGCTCATGCCAATAAAGATATTCACACACCCCCACAATGCCACACTCACTCCAACCCCACCTTGGCCTGTCTCATCTGGTAGATCTCCTCAGCCAGTCTCTTCTCCTGTATTTGCTGCTCTTTTTTTCTCTGCTGTTCCCTCCACTCTTCCAAGCGACGTGCCGCTTCTCTCTTCTCCTCCTCAGCCCTTAAAGAGCAAACAAATGCAAATGTGGACTGGATGAAATACAAGTGAGCTCACAGGGGACAATTTTGGGATCTGTTATTTAATGTGGCTCTCCACCAAACAGATTACAAGAGACTATCTCCAACTCCAACAGACTAGCATCTGCAGCGCTGTTCCGCAAACAGTGTTGCCAGGTCTGCTTATTATAAGCGACTCTGGGCTTGTTCTCCTGTAAAAGGCGCTTAAATATTCATAGTTGCAGGTTGTTTTTGCTTGGACTTGGAAGTGTAGTTGCTTATTTGTGCCTGCTTTAAAGATTCTAGATTCCGCACTAAAATAAAACACACATACCATTTTTGCCTAGCGACGGCTAGAGGTTGGCAAACGACCGAACATGCCCAGTTCTTCCTCAGCGGGTTTCCGACCCGGCAGCTTGTTGGCAGCAGACGCTATCCGACTTCTTCCGCGGCCGAGTCGGGCCAATATCGACGCAGTGGAGAGTTGGCTTTACACAATGATGGCCCAGATATCCCCTTCTATTTGTTCTATTATGTTCTCCTCACCTGTGTTGCTGGGTCTGGGTCTTGTTCTCTCTCTCCCTCCTCTGAGCCTCCTCTTGGCTCTGGATTCTGGCCTGGCGCTCTTTCTGCCTGCTGGCCTTCCACCAGTGGATGGCCTGGAAATGAAAAATGTTTAAAAAAAATTTTTTATTCTTTTGAACAAAGGTGTTTATTTGCCATTGAGCAAATGATAATAATGAAAAATAAAACAATAAATGGTTCTTATATACCACCTTTAATTCATTAAACCAGGAAAGCATCTGTATAATTTTAGATTTTAGTGTTATCCGCAAAAAATTGCACATATACCAATTCACAGCGCGGCACGAGCCAATATGTTTTTGTTTGTGTATTTCATTTCTGCTAAGCAGCAAGCTATTTATGCTTTAGATGATTTTGACTTATATTTAGTGGGATACATTTGTACGAATGTAAAGACAAAACGGAAGTGGGGAAGAGGCTTCACATCCAGTTTATCGCTTGCTCATGTCATGATCAGAGCGTGCGTGCTCCAGACTGTATGACGGAAGCATTTGAAAATTGTGGGAAGCAACAGCCTGGCCACGTGAGACTACTTCTACCCGAAACTGGTTTCCTGAGGAAGTGCTGACATATGCTTATCATTGAGCTAATAGAGCCTGCCTGCTTGCTCAGAGGATGAATTGAACGTTGACCATCAGGTCAAAATCTTTGTCAGATCCTGAGTCTAGCTGTGACATGACCTTTGACACGATCTCAATAGAAGAACAGGGAGACAAAATACAACCACCCCAATTGTAAAAGTTATATTGTATTAACATACTCTACGAAAAACATATTGGCTAAAATTACACTTTATTCATAAAAAAAGGTTATATAGTGCCGCTGCTGTTAGACGCTGAGGAAGACTGGCAACAGTCGAAACATTGGTTAAATAAATTATTTGCATCGTGGCTGAAGAACTGTGTGGTCTCTTTCTTTTCAATCATTGTTATCTGCGTGTTCAGCACCTCACTAACTTAGGTGTGCGCTCCTCCTTTTGTGCTTTCTTGATATAGTGCTGCTTTAACACACACCTTCTCCAGTGTGCACACCAACACACTTTTCACAAAGAAATGAAAACATGTGTGAACATCTCTACTGTACTGTACCTCTCTCTTCTTGTCCTGCAGGCAGATCAGTTCCTGATACCAGTCCTCATGCTGCTCAATCTCCTCCAGACATTTAGCAGGCAGGTACAGCTTAGCTTCTTTTCTGAAGGCTGGTCGTCCACTGTGCTTGGTCCTCACCTTGATTTCAATGGTATACAGCATTCAGTATTTAGTTAAAATTCATTAATGGGTAAAAGTATTATGAGTTAGGGATAGATTTCAAATTGTTCATTTGTGGGTTAAAATAGAGGTACTCCTTAAAATGTAAGACCCTTCTTCAGGGGGTTCCAGACGGAGCGCGGTCGCCGCGTCCTAGTAATTCATTTTCAATGAGAGGCGGGTGGCTATTTTGGCCGCGCGGAGAAGTTTAGGGGCGTTGAGGTGAGCGGGCGCGGTCCATTGAAATCCCCGTGAGCGTGCTCGTTTGTGCATGCGCACACGGGCAGCGAAAGCTGGATTGTGGTCATCTTTGTGAAATACCGTGCAGCATTTACTCGCTGAGCGAGTGTGTTTGTGTCTCACCGCGGCGCTGCCCATCTGTAGGACCCTTCCCTTTCTTCTTCTTTCCTGTACCATAATCCTTGAAGATTTGTTTCACAGGATTTTATGTAAGACCCTTGAGTCAGGCATATAAATACCATTTGCATAACCTTTCCACGTTCACACAAGTGTTTCAGGTCAAATGCATTTAGTGAAAAAAAGGTAGAGGAATGGAGTCCCACACACTGTCTTCACTTAAAAGACAGTGTGTGTCTTTGTATGTCTGATGAAGGTCTGAATGACTGAAACGTTTTTATTATTTATTTAATTTGTATTTATTTTTATTTGTATTTGTAAGTGAAGACAGTGTGTGGGACTCCATTCCTCTACAGATCCAATGAATTACCTTGAGGAAGGCTTGGTGGTCGTATTGGTCCCAGCCCCCATAAGGACCTCCTGTCTTCTGCAGGAAAGACTCCAGGGCCCTGACCTCTGAAGGGACGTCCCCATCGGGTTTGGACACCTAGAGCAGGAATGTGACCAAAAAAAGGTTTTATAGGTGTGGGCAATATGGACAAAATAAAACCTTTAAAACCAGGAGAAGACGATACATATCACAATATTACGATATTCAAAATCCAATCACTAATGCATAGGGTGAAAAGAAGGGAAGAATGGAGACAAGACCTTGACTAGAGGAGCTGGGTGCAATTTAGGGTCTAACTTGATGGCCACGGTCCAAGTTTCAAGTTTCTTCTCATAGGCAGCGATCTCCTGATAACAAATCCTCTCCTCCTTCAAAAGCTCCTCAAAGCTGGGTGGGGCACATAAACAAACAGGGCTAGTATTCATAGTATTATCATTAATATTCATTTATTGATAAACCTCAAAGGTTCACAGACCGTTGGCCCACTGAAAACTTTGCAAGTAAGTCTATTTCATGCGAGTTCATATCTGTTAAAAATGAGTCATAACTCATTATTTATTTTGTCCTTTTACCGTAAGCACTGGTCCTCCTTGAAAGTGTTAATTGAGATTTCCACCTCAGTCATTATTTCCTTTAGTTTGTCAATCACTGAAAACAGAAACATAAAGAATATGGCTGAAAACAGCTCATCCTCCTCACAGTATTTTCATGACACAGCAAAACATTTTCTACCAAATAGACCGACACTTAAACACCAACAGTTATTTGCTACAAAGGTTATAAAAAGGCGTGAGTATGCTAGATATTAGCAGACTTTTTTTCTTTGATCTTGATAGGTTTGTGTGACTTAGGGTTGGATATTGTAAGATATGCAGTATGAGACAGCACATCATAATGGTAATGTGACATACTGTAGGTGTTGTAATGTTCTGGTTTCAATGACTTACTTTCAAGAAATGTTCAAAATAACGGAAACAGACAATCTACACACTTGTAGATCAGCTTAGCTATTTTTTGAAAACGTGTGACTTCCAATATTATCGTCACAATACGATGTTATATCAACAGAGATATCTGGTTTAAAAGAAACCATGATGCGACTTACACTCAGGTGTTGGCTTCACGTCAGTTAACTGTCTCTGAAACTTCTTCACGCCATTATGAACCTTCTCCAGTTGATTCTGAATAGTCAGCTCTACGGGAAGAATTAACATTAAAATTATTATTTAGACAGTGTATACGGCACTGCAGTTTTTAGAGTGATAGTAACTTTTTTTATTGTATGGATTTGGTTGTCACTATGAATGTTAAGACAATAGATCATGAAGAGCTTACATGCGCACGGAAATAAAACTCACTTTCAGCATTTCTTGATTGCTGCAGCACCATCTCAAACTCTTCCAGTTCTCCACTAACATCTGTCCAGCCATTCTTTCTGCACTGAGCACTCAGGCTCCTCTCTTTCTGTAACTTCTCAACACTGGAACAGCAAAGGAATTCCCCCATGTTAAATATGAAGAAAACAAAACAACAACTATGAAATAAATGAAGATTTCAACTTCTTTCAAAAACACTGAATACAAATAATTTGTATAAAGAAAGATGGTTATTTTTGAGGGATTAACCACTTCAACTCTATATCAGGGGTCTTCAACAGGGGGTGATAGGATCATTATTTTAAATGAACAACTTGAACCCTCGCATCCCTATACTCTGAGAACTTTAGCCAAAAATAGCAAGCTCTCAACGCCTCGCCTAGCAAGCTCTCAACGCCTCGCGCTGCAAGGCGTTGAGAGCTTGGTAAAAGGTTTGGTGTAGCGGTAAAAAAGTGAAAGGTCAAGTTTACTAAGTATCGGCCATTTAAGATTTTAAGGGGTTAAGTGTCAAACAAGTCTATGAATCTATCTATGAAATCGATGAGAATCTCCATCCCACTTTCATACAATATGTAGAGGGGGTCCCTGCTTCATCTCCCTCTCTCTCAGCTAACTGGGGTCCTTGGCCTGAAAACATTAAAGACCCCTGCTCTATATAGTTGGTTGACCAATTCCATGTTGGATTCCCAAGGGCTCTATCCTAGCTCCTCCTGATGTTTTCTCTCTACAGCACAGCAGTGGTTCTCAAAGTGGGGTCAGGGGACCACCAGGGTTCATTGAGGGGGTTCCAAATGGGCCCTTACAGGTCTGTAAAAATGGAACCCATTAGTTTCCGTTTGTATACTCTCAGAGTAATGGGGGCCTATGAAATTAAAAGGTTTGAGAACTACTGTTCAACACTAAATATCTTTGGCAAAAATAACAAGCTCACAACGCATTGCAACACTACATGGAGTGAGCTAATAGATCAGCTATTTGCAGATCCCTATTCTGTTAGTCGCAGAATAGGGATGCTATAGGGTTCAAGACAACACAAGTGAACTCACAGTCGTTTTGTCCTCTCAGCTTCTCTCAGGAACTCTGACGCTTTCATCTCTTTCATCTCATCTTGACCACGTGGACCTTTGCTGAAAATCCCTGCATCCTGAAATAATACATCACTTCACTGTCGATAATCAATTGATTAAATATAGTAAAAATGTATGGTGGTGGCAGTTGTCTGCACGTTTACAATAGCATGCTTCTCCTGAAATTGCTTCTGTCATCTTGAGATATGAATACACACACACAAACACACACACACACACACACACACACACACACACACACACACACACACACACACACACACACACACACACAGAGAGAGAGAGAGAGAGAGACATATTTAGACTATGCAGGGGGCGCACTAAGGAGGGAAACGAGGTCACCTTTGTTGGTCTGCCCTAGAATGACTGTGGTAATTACATTCTTTCCATGTATTAGCCTACATATGTACAGTATAGATAGCACTCCTCCAGACATACATGCAATGTATGGAATATCAGCCATTCTAGGTTAGGTCTGCACTGCCATCCTACGGAGAAAAAAAAAAGAAAAGCTGCGGTGGCAAATACACAGAAATAGCCGATCTACAAGCCAGTGGTGTACTTCAGTATTTTCAATTTTCTGTACTTTTACTTCTACTCCACTATATCTCATACTTTTACTTCAATACAATTATTTGAAAGCTTGAAATAGGATAGGACATTCTGCATAATGAGTACTTTTACTTTTTGTACTTTAAGAAGGCTACATTTTGAATTATGGACCTTTAGCCTACTTGTAACAGAGTATTTCTACATTGCAGTTTTAATACTTTTACTCAAGTAAAACATTTGAGTAGGCCTAATTTTCCACCACTGCTAAAAGGCCACTGTGTTTTATCATTATTATTATTAGTAGTAGTATTATTGTAGCATTGCTTAGGTATTTTGGCAAGCGACACAGTAGACGACGTACAAATCGGGCTTCATGTAGACATCTGTCTCTATGTGGGTGGGCCAACACGACTGCCTCTTAATTGTTGTTACCTGATAAACTGTTACATTTAATATGTAATGAACTACTGCCGTTAAATTAACTATCTTTAGAACACCATATATAATTAGTAAAAATATAAATGCAAACGTTACCAGCGACAGGCGATGTTTACCAACAGTGTGGATGGTTGCTAGGGCGGCCATTGAATCCTCCACGAGCAACTTTATTAAAACACCTGTTGTAACACTCCTGATGTAATTATTTTTCTGCCAGCAGAGGACGCTGTTGGTTACATACTGATATAGTCTGGTTCATGCTGAATGACTTCACTTTGGGTGTAGTTTCTGTAGCTATAGCCTATCAGCTTTTCTGGAACGCCATAAACAAGGTTTTCTCGTTTTATTATGACTCTCTGGCCGCATTTTGGTCCTGACTGAAGTTGGCAGAACTGAGGAAAAAAGGGACCCCAATTTAAACTAGCCCAAATGCTTTCTTGTGGTCTTTATCCTTTTAGTTGACCTTGTGTCAGTGAACTGCGTACTCTCCTGCACCCTTATTCCCTGGGCAAACTTCTAATGAAGTATTCAATCAATGAAAAAGTGCAGTGGACAACTAATCCTGAGTGACGCCACAACGTTATTATCACCGCACATCACAGATTTACAGATGTAGGCCTAGGCCTAAAGACATGGGTGAAATTCTTTAATTCATTCATAGTTTTTTCAGGAAGGGAGGGGGCATAGAAAAGAACCTGGCCTAAAGAAAAATCTAATGTAGGCCTATATTTATACAGCATAAAAAGTAGCAGGTTGGTTATATGTATCAGTGTATGATGTTAGACATAAGGTGCAAAAAGTAGCAGGTGCAGACTGTATATGAGACCTGCGCACTCATGACGGCTAATAGTCTTACATGCTAGTGACATAGTCCCTCATGTGGTAAAATAAAAAATAAAAATGAATTGGGTATAGGCCTAGCTCAGGGGTGTCCAAACTTTTTTCAAAGGGGGCCACATTAGAAAATAATAAAACACCAACGGGCCGACTACATCTCCTGACAAAATGTACTTTTGGTCGTACCGTAACAAAGTCATAATACTGACATGTAGGCTATGCATCGCAATTACAATATTTTATTTAATTATCATCACTAATTAATATCAATGGTCTTTTGTCAAGTGTTTGCTCTGAACAAAACACAAATAACTCACATTACCAAATGTAACCAGATGTGCAAGGAAAATAATACAACAAAATAGCCTTTCTTTGACCCCTTCAGAATGAGATAAATAAAAAGGATCAAGGCATCCTGACAAATCATACTATAAAATATTATTATTGACTGTTTGACAGTGCTGGCGTGCCATTTATAGTATCATTTTAGGAATGAAGCTGGGGGCCACATAAAAGTTGTCATCGGGCCGCATTTGGCCCCCGGGCCGCACTTTGGACACCACTGGCCTAGCTGGTCCACATATATACAGTCAAATCCAGGCTCTCCTCTGCTCTCTGGAGGCCACAAACAGCTCCTTTGATCTTGTTGATGGTTGTTCTCCGGACACCATTGCAGTGATCTGAACTCTCTATAGGCCAAATCCTAATTTGTAATTGATTAATGTTGATCATTTTAATACCACAAATCTCCTCTGGCCCTGGCACACCCTTATCTGTTTGTGGTCAATTACATATGAATTTGGGGCCCTTGAATGTTGAGACCACATGTGTAACAGATCATTTTGTGTTGTGTCAGTTGTCCTCAATTACCTTGAATGAACTTGAATAGATCTAATGTTAATTTAACTCTGAGTGTTACAAGTTCATGAGGTCCAGTGTTTCAAAGATGGCTGACCACATTTATGGCTGGACCTCAACAGCGGGGCCATCCCTACAAAGGCCACATTTCTGTGACTGACTGACTGACTGACTGACTGACTGATAGTGATAGGTAAATCCCAATAGCCAGATATTCAGACTTCCATCCTCGCGTCCTCCACTTGCATACCTGTGCACATTAGCCCTGTCTCTGAGCAAAGACCACCCTGAGCAAAGTGTGTATGCGTGGGTCCCGGTCTGCAGCTAAACTCATAAACTACCTACACTACGACCACCCACTATTATAAGCCATTTTGTCGGGTAGCCTACATTTACAATGTCCCTCCGGTTGAATGCATGCAACAATACATTGCTCAAGACTAAAATTCACATATCATTAATCTATGCATGTACACCTTATGTTTTTCAGTGAATCCCTTTGTCACACTGTTAGGCTGGCCCATTTCATAGCCCCCCATGGTGGCATGCGTCTACCATGTACCAGAACATGCTACAAGTCCAAAACCCACATAGCTCAAAACACACTTCATTAGACATCTATATCAACTACACAGGTAAATATAACTGTTCATACTATTGCAAATTAGACCATGTAACCATATCCTTAGCACCTTAGCAACACAAACCCCCCTGCCATTCTACTGTGGTCCAGCCCAGAACTACATATACAGGGTAGGTGCTCAGGTGGCCTGGGGACTCTTTTGCCCAAACACCCTGGAACAGACAGAACAGCACAGGTAATTATTAAATGACAGATTGTACAATCAAACATCACATTATATATTGCCATTAATCTATATTGCACTGAAACATGTATGTTGCACCTGCTCTTATGTGTATAGCACTTGGATATATTGGACTTGCCCATCGTGATCAAACATTTCTTTGTCTCCCCAGGTGGCACTGTCCAAGGCTAATATGAGATGGCCGGCTAGGAAACAAAACTCATAATAAATGCATTCAATAAAAATAAAATCATGAATGTGCATTTTCTTTACTGTGCAAATTACTAAAGTGCATGTATGGTATATGAATGATTCAATCCATACTGGTTTCAATATATATGTGCCAAATAATTAACAATGTGTAAAGTAACAAAGGACCTATTCGTTAGACGCATCTACATTGTTTTTGAAGAAGTGTTGGTCTTATTGGTGAAGTTTAGGGACAAGATACTGTTAACTTGCATTGTTATGTTGGGTCTCTTCCACATATAATGGCACACAGTAAGAGAGATGGGATCATCTGCTGAACAACATAATATCATTTAATAAGTCATAATTTTGACAGTTACTGTCAGACATTCTTTGAGTCATTTATGTCCTCAGTTCCCTGCCATACAGCACATGCTGTCAAAACAGGACTTCATTTCATAAGCCTTTGAAGTACACAACATGTAGAGAACTGGCTATCTTATGCTGGCCCCTTTAGTGTATTCCTTTAACTAGTCCTTGCCCGTTCGTACATATATATGCTCCGAATTATGAAGTAATGAAGTAATGTTGGAGAACCCAGACGTCATTATCAGTGATGTCAGTCATCTCCAAATTTGGGCACTGTTCCAGCATACGGCTGTTACCATGGCGGCAGTATCAGTGATATCCATTATCGCTATCTGGGCACTATTTAGTATTGGTGATGTCAAGTATATCGGACAGACAGACATTCGGCCCTTTATTAGAAGGATTAGTAGGACAGACTGATCAGCCGGTTGACACACTTTGACTGCATCACCTGTTGCATGCCTATTTGTACATTTCTTTGATATAAATTTGGACAGATTTGGGGCTGCTGTCATTTTCAAGTCCTGTACTGATTGTGTTCTCCGTCTTCCCCAGTTAACAAACGACAACAGACACAAGACATTTAACAATGGGAATAACTTCCCCCAATTGCACTGTGCCTTTTCATACACGCACACAACTGCAAAACAGTGTCATCCCATGCACCACACAATTAATGATGGAGGGGTGGAGATTTGAGCACATCTCTCTAGTTTAGACTAGTGCAGTACCCATTCTCAGAGTACTTGGAGGCCAGTCAAGACTGATATTGACATCAGTACAGTTCTGCCTTCTCAGTTTGTAGATTGTCAGTCTCAGATTAGGAGTGACCACCTGAGGAAAAAAAAGTGCAATACATTGCCAGTTTGTAGATTATAAGTGGTACCGATTATGACAGTACTGGAAGGCAAGTATAATGGAGGTCAATGGAGAGGCAAATATAGTACCCACATATTGAGGTGCCTGATGTCATAGTACTGACATCATTGAATGGCACACAGACATCAAAGGGGGCCCCTGCCCTTCTATCCGTCTGTAAAAAGTGCCCTCTACCTTGAATGCCGTTTTGGCAGTGGTGAAAGAAATGCAAATGATCCCTTTCCATGCCATACCCGAAGGCAGCATTCAAGAGAATTGCCTTGTTCAAACTCTCCTGAACGTGAATGCAGCATCTTATGTTGAAAGAATTGCCCTCACTGTCTAGAAATCCACACCACATCTCCAGTATTGCCTTTTTTATGCTTAGTTTAGTGTGTTATGAAGTACCGAAAATAGCCGACCTCCAAGATCACAACACGTCGCAGCGCGTTGTGAGTTTGGAGGTCTGCTATTTTCACCAAAAGGCCCTTTAGAAATGTCAGCCTCTGCCTCTCTAACGTTCTCTGCACGTCCCTGTTGAATGGCCTCCAGTAGCTGCTCCAGTGTTGTCCTGCCCCTATGACGCAGGCTTGCCTCGTTTGGACCTATTTCACCATTATGAGTCAATTTGATCTCCGCCCAACCGGCACGCAGCTCTGCCCCAATCAGCATACAGCTGGGATGCACCAACTTGGGAGAGTTTGGGTACATAAATGTATGTGTCAGTGCTGAAGCGAATGATTAGTAAATTTGTGCCAGTGGTTTTAGCTGACTTCCAGAAACAGAATTACAATCATGTTTCGAGAGAAGCTGGTAGGTGTTGGCTTGGCGGTGTCAGCGGCATCAGCACTTATGGTGGTGTATGTTCAGAAAAGAGAGAGACAACAAAACAACCTCCTGAAGGCCGCCGTGGAGGAAATGAACCACACCATCACCAAGGAGAAGAATGAATGGGAGGAGAACAAAGACAAATTGAGTGAAAGGCTCCTTTCGCAAGAAGAGAAGATTAGAGACATGGAGGAAGAGAGGAAGACGGGAGAGATTAAAATCATGAAAATGGAAAAGAGGTTGGAGGAAGTGGAAGCAGAGGAGAAAAGAAAATGTCAGGTGATTGCAGCCCTCAAAGAAGAGAGGGGGGAGGAGAGCAAGAAATGGCAGGGGGAGAGACTGCAACTGATAGAAGACAAACAGGCTTTGTCACAAAAGTGTCTCACTGCAGAGCAGAAGCTTAAAGACATGATGGATGAGATGAAGAGCAAGTTACTCGCTGCAGAGCAAAAGCTTGAAGATGTGACGGATGAGGTGAAGTCAACAGAGAACAAGTTACTCGCTGCAGAGCAAAAGCTTGAAGTTGTGACGGATGAGATGCAGTCAACAGAGAACATGTTACTCGCTGCAGAGCAGAAGACCGAAGACATGCGAAACAGGATGAAGATGGCAGAAAACGAGGCCGAAGACATGCAAAACCGGATGAAGATGGCAGAAAACGAGGCCCTTTCTGCAGAGCAGCAGATTAAAGACATGCGGCACGAGATGGAGTCAAAAGATGCCAAGTTACACTCTGCAGAGCAGATAACTGAAGACCTGCAGAACCTGATAGTAAACAAGGTCCTTTCTGCAGAGATTAAAGAAATGCAGCTCGAGATGGAGTCAAAAGATGCCAAGTTACTCTCTGCAGAGCAGATAACTGAAGACCTGCAGAACCTGATGAAGACGGCAGAAAACAAGGCCCTTTCTGCAGAGCAGCAGATTAAAGAAATGCGGCACGAGATGGAGTCAAAAGATGCCAAGTTACTCTCTGCAGAGCAGATAACTGAAGACCTGCAGAACCTGATAGTAAACAAGGCCCTTTCTGCAGAGCAGCAGATTAAAGAAATGCGGCACGAGATGGAGTCAAAAAATGCCAAGTTACTCTCTGCAGAGCAGTTAACTGAAGACCTGCAGAACCTGATGGTACACAAGGCCCTTTCTGCAGAGCAGCAGATTAAAGAAATGCGGCACGAGATGGAGTCAAAAGATGCCAAGTTACTCTCTGCAGAGCAGTTAACTGAAGACCTGCAGAACCTGATAGTAAACAAGGCCCTTTCTGCAGAGCAGCAGATTAAAGAAATGCGGCACGAGATGGAGTCAAAGGATGCCAAGTTACTCTCTGCAGAGCAGATAACTGAAGGCCTGCAGAACCGGATGAAGATGGCAGAAAACAAGGCCCTTTCTGCAGAGCAGCAGATTAAAGACATGCAGAACGAGATGGCGTCAAAAGATGGCAAGTTAATCTCTGCTCAGCAGGAGACTGAAGACCTACAGAACCAGATGAAGACGGCAGAAAACAAGGCCCTTTCTGCAGAGCAGCAGATTAAAGACATGCAGAACGAGATGGTGTCAAAAGATGCCAAGTTACACTCTGCAGAGCAGGAGACTAAAGACCTGCAGAACCTGATGAAGACTGCAGTAGCAGTACACAAGGCCCTTTCTGCAGAGCAGCAGATTAAAGACATGCAGAACGAGATGGAGTCAACAGATGGCAAGTTACACTCTGCAGAGCAGCAGATTGAAGACATGCAGAACGAGATGGAGTCAAAAGAGGTCTTACAAGTGGAAGAGATGTTTAAAACCGAGGAGAGCGAGAAACAGATCTCTGCAGAGCTTCATGAGGACACAAACAAGATGCGGATAACGGATACCAAGGTCCTAAAAATGGAGAAGATGCAGAATGTCCAGCTGGTGAACAAGTGGGCCACTCACTTCTGTGAACTCACGCTTGACCCGAACACTGCAAACAGCAAACTCTCGCTGTTCAAGAACAACAAAGAAGTGCATGCACAGGTGAGCGATCAGTCGTATGCACATCATGCAGACAGATTTGTTGTGAGGAAGCAGGTTCTGTGTAATGAAGGTCTGACTGGACGCTGTTTTTACTGGGAGGTAGAGTGGCATGGGGCAGTGTGTATAGCAGTGACATACATGGGAATAAACAGGGAAGGAAAGGAAAGTCTGTTTGGATCCGATGACAAATCCTGGCGTCTGCTATGTGAAGATGATCCCCTTGGTAAAAAGTACACTTTCCGTCACAATGGACAGAACACTGTCATCGCTGTCGACCCCCCTGACTCCAACAGAGTGGGAGTGTATCTGGACTGGCCTGCTGGCACTCTGTCATTCTACATAGTCTCTGACACACGGGCACACCTGTACACCTGGAACGCTTGCAGATTCACTGAACCACTTTACGCTGGGTTTGGGTTCAGGTCGGACTCCTTCTTGTCTCTGTGTCCGAGAGAAGAGGTAGAGTAAAGTCCTGGAGGAACACACTGCTGCTGAAATGTTAGTTCACTCTGTGCAAGATCTCAAACCAAGCTGTCTGGAGCCTGGTTGTAAGGTCCATCCTCCATTGACAGTTTTACCTAATGTGCTCACCTGACATGTCTGAATTTTTACTGTATTAATATTTAATAAAGTTCAAGTTAAACTCAAATCTTGAGGTTATTTTGCAATTCTGCCATTTATACCTATTGAATACATCGTATTTGTCATGACTATTTAAAATAGTGATTTTTGGCCAGTACTGCTAAGACATTGTCAAACTGGCATGGGATAGTATGGCTGCTGAATGAGGAACAAAACAAAATGTTTTTGAAAATAGGCCACTGTTATGATGAACTTGGTGACTTACCGAATTATGTGACCCGATTCATGCATTTAAGAAAATCTAACAAGGGGCATAGCCGGGGATCCAGTCCCTCAAAATGGGAGAGGACCTGTGATGTTCTGCCGCACTTTTTATTTCTGTTTTATCTATTAGTTTGGTCATTAAGGTCCACATAATGAGAGGCCTGCTCTGCCGGAAACATCGCGTAAAAAGGTTATGGCCATTTGTATATTCACTGTCCCATTGACTCCACTACACAGGAAAGGAAATATATTATAAAAAAAAGAAAGATCTGCTTTAAGTAGCATGTGAGGGGTCAAACTGGAGGGTTTTCATGATTCTGAATCCATTGCAAGCATTTGTTTTGCACAAAAAACATTCCTTGGGCTAGAAAACAAACCAACTAAAGTGTGAAAAGTGATGAGTCATCACTTTTCACAGTCATCACAGTGATGAGTCATCACTTTTCACACTTTAGTTGGTTCGTTTTCTAGCCCAAGGAATGCTTTTGTGCAAAACAAATGCTTGCAATGGATTCAGAATCATGAAAACCCTCCAGTTTGACCCCTCACATGCTTCTTAAAGCAGAATTTTTCTTTTTTTAAATTAATTTCCTTTCCTGTATAGTGGAGTCAATGGGACAGTGAATATACAAATGACCATAACTTATTTTCGCGATATTTCCGGCAGAGCAGGCCTCTCATTCCGTGGACCTTAATGACCAAACTAATAGATAAAACAGAAATAAAAAGTGCGGCAGAAAATCACAGGTTCAACCCTATTCCTTGAGCTTTTGGGCATGTGGATCCCCGACTAGCAATGCTTCTGTTGACGACTCAAGAGCTGTAGTTCACACATACAGCTCTTGAGTTGTTGATAGAAGTATTTCCCCTTGTAAGATTTTCTTTAATGCGTGAATCGGGTTCACATAATTCAGTAGGTCACCAAGTTCACTGCTTAAAGGAGTTAGTTCACCCCAAAATTACTTTTCTTCCTATTGATTACTCACGCCATGGAGACTTGAGTTCAATAATCTTTATTGTATTTGTCGCATTCCTAAGACAAAAAAATCAATTGGGGTAAAATGTATTGCAATCATATTTGTGTGACAAATACAAAAATATGATTGAACTCAAGTCTCCATGGCAAAAAAAAAACATTTTGAGGGTGAACTACTCCTTAACTTGTGACTAGGAAACCTTTTTGCCTTGTAGCCTTCCCAGACATGCTTCCACCTGTACAAAACTGAATTTAAATGATAACTTTAGTCAACAACTTGGCTAATGCTCTCTGACTCAGCCAAGTAAACATTTTGTGGTGGGTGATCTGATATTATTTTTTTAACTAAATTTCTATTGAACACAAAGACAATACAAACAGGAAAAACAAAACAAAAAACATACAATACATTAAACAGGGTGGGCTCTATAGCCTATATCAGCAATTAAAGATGCGTCTTCAGTACATTGTCTCTATATTAAGCACTGTCCATGGGCTGGTGAAAGAGTCCACTTCTCCCAATATTTGTTTGACTTGTCCTCTTGTAGTCTGAGTATGAAAGTTAGTCTTTCCATAGTGTACATTTCCTTTATGATAGCCATCCAGTCTTTAGTTGGAGGATCCTGTTGATACCAGCTACGTGTGATCGCTTTTTTGCTTGCAGCAAGGAAAATCTTAATTAAATATTTATCAGGTGTTAATAAATCTTCTGGGATATTTCCAAGTAATAGCAAGGTACAATTCCGAGGTAGTTCAATAAACATTATCGATTCCATGATGGAATGTATATCATTCCAATAATCTTTGATTTTAGAGCACAACCAGAAAATGTGAGCATGGCCCACCCCCATGTGGCCACACTGTCTCCAGCATGGTTGAGCCACATTAATTTGCCTTGATTTAATTTGGGGTGTTGTGAAAAATCTAAACAAATTCTTCCAACAGAACTCCCTCCACATTCTTGAATTGGTGGATGTATACTGTGTTTTGCACATATTTTCCCAATCTTCTGTAGTAATATTTATCTCGAGGTCTTTTTCCCCACTGGATGCTAATATATTCTGTGGAGTTAGTTCTGGATAATACTAATCCATTGTACAATTTAGACACTGTTCCTTTGGACTTTCTTTTAATTTTTATTATAGGCCTGGGCAAAAACGTGTAAAAAAAATCATCACTCGAAGCCATAGGCTCTGGTGACCCCACCTCTCCCGTAAAATACTGCCGTAATTGTAGGTATCTAAAACAATCCTGATTAGTTCTTGTTTGTAGTTGACATTCACTTTTGATTTTGTGTTGATTTTGTGAAAACTCATTAACTCGACTCTGCCTTCCATTACAGTACAAAAAGAGGTGATTTCATCCCGAACACAC
Source organism: Nannobrachium achirus (assembly GCF_963921795.1). Classification (NCBI taxonomy): domain Eukaryota; kingdom Metazoa; phylum Chordata; class Actinopteri; order Myctophiformes; family Myctophidae; genus Nannobrachium; species Nannobrachium achirus. The sequence goes on along the minus strand of NC_137832.1, from coordinate 37,204,231 downwards.
CACCTAAAGGTTTGTTTGATCATATACTCCAGGTTTAGAATCTGGGTCAAAAGCGGGCCACCTCATCTACCTGGTCGCCCTTTCCATTTTGAGTAATTTCACCCTTTTAAACCATGTCTTCAAAGTCAATGTTGTGAATGTGTCCAATATGGTATAATAGGAATTAGCCTGTTCTTTATTTCCAATCAATATCTGAATAGGGATGTTCATTGATTTAGTTTGGGTGACCTGATATTCTTATAACCTAATGTTACACATGCTGCACACTAGTTATCACAGGGAATTGACATGTAGGCCTATATTGGTAGCAATGCCATTGATTTAATAGACCTGTTGTACTGCTAAGCAATACATCTAATGAATTCGATTTTGTTCCCCTTCATGTTAATACAAATATGAAAACACACTGTTAAAAGTCTATGCTCTTGACTTGTCAGACCTTTAGTCAACAACTAGGCTAATGTTCTAAAGTAAACATTTTGTGGGTGACCTGATAGCCAAGTGGGTTAGGGCAAATACCACATGCGCATAGAATGTCCTTATCGATTCCTGGCCACAATTGGTTCGGCTCCTACATCCCCCCCTGAGAACTTTAGCCAAAAATAGCAGATCTACAAGCGTGTAGATCGGCTATTTTCGGCAAAGACGTTTGGTGTTGAGGGGAAAAGGAGCAGACTAAGTACAGAGTGAAAGGTCAAGTTTATTAAGTATTGACGGTTCAAGTGGTTAGATATCTGAAACCACAAATTGACAGGAATCCAAAATACACTGATGACTGTGCTGTCAAATGATGAATTTATAAGGAATCTATGAAAAGGTTGTGGTCCTTTGCCTGAAAACGTTGAAGACCCCTGATCTGTACAAACAATTGTGGGTGATGTGCTGTGGGTGATGCGTCCAGCACACTTTAACACACCACAAGCCAGAAGTCTGGGGAGAACAGTGCCAGGGATTCCGAGGGTGGATTTGAGGCATGAGATGGTGTCGAATGCAGCACTGACGTCAAGGAGGATGAGGATGTTGACTGAGCCGGTGTCGCAGGAGAGTAGGTTGCCATTTGTAACTTGGACATGGAATACTTTTTAGGGAAGCTGTTAAGAGATTGCAGCCTCAGGTTATGTTCACTATTTGACTACAGTGCAGACGACCAGGCCTGGAATTTTATAATTTTAGGGGCATGTTTTAATTTTATGAGGACACAAAGGCCAAATGCCAGGGCAGGAAGGCCATCAAATAGATAAAGAAAACAAATATATAAATCCACAGAAATGACTTTCACTTCAAGTTTAAGTGGAAAAAGATCACACCTTGTGTGAAGTGGCCGTAGAACAAATTTTGAGCCGTGTGTGCCAAGATGTAGGCCTACATACAGTATGGCCAGATGAGGCCACGCTTCAGTTTACTTTAGGGCCCGGACATTTTTTAACCAGTTTAACCAGTTCTTCCCACCAGTTTGGGAACCGGAGAAAGCCAGATGTTGGAGTCAGAGTCACTGGGTTAATTTGAAAATGGAAGTAAAACATTCAGATTCTCAAGAAAGGACAAAGAGTTCGAGGAGAGAACATTGCAATCGGCTGGGGCATCACGACCACGGTGGCGTCATGGGCATATGTTTTTTTTTTGAGGGGCAGGCCAGGAAGCCAAATGGAGGGGCCAATGGTGGCCAAATTCCTGCTGGTGCACTGCAGACATAGAAGTAGACTGCTGCAATGAATTAGACTAAATAATAAAACAACAAAAAACTGTTTGTTAAAACCAAAGTTTCCATGAAATTGATCCTCTTTGCCCTTTATAAGATGGTATAATGTATGTCTACTCTGTGCCTCGGAGGATGGCTGTGGACAGTTGTGTATGGAATATAAAATAATATTATGATACATGTTTGTCACATGACTCCAGAGATGATGTGTCATGGAAAATCTGGTCAGGCAGTAATGAGAATGGCCTACATGGAGATATGCATCATGATCCAAGGAGAAATAGTATATTTCTAATGTACGACCTAAGGTTCAAGAGTTATAGGCCAAAACACAAAGCGGGCTGTATGGTTGATTTAGAAATTAATAGGGGAGGAGTGTCTTCCATGGCCTACGGCAGTGCTGCGAGATTAGTAACAGAATCACACACAGCGCACACACACAGACAGACAGACACAGGCGAAAACATAATCTCTGTCCCTGGCCTTTGGCCTGGCAGAGATAATAAACAAACCCCTAATACACTTTTGACTTTGACTATGTCTTCGGAGACCTAGGCTATTTCTACGGCAGCACTTTCATGATAGCCAGCAGCTATAATTACTTTGATAGCTGGCCAAGTGAGAGATTTTGTGTGTGTGTGTGTGTGTGTGTGTGTGTGTGTGTGTGTGTGTGTGTGTGTGTGTGTGTGTGTGTGTGTGTGTGTGTGTGTGTGTGTGTGTGTGTGTGTGTGTGTGTGTGTGTGTGTGTGTGTGTGTGTGTGTGTGAGAGAGAGAGAGAGACACAGAGACAGAGACAGAATGACAAAGTATAAATAGAATTCTGAATCCATTATTGAGTCCAGATATTTGGGATGGTCTCCCATGGGTGGAGAGTAACATAAATAACCACCTCTCTAAATGAAGTGTTACAGTTCTCTGTGTTCATCACCAGCCCTGAGATCCACTTAGTTTGATCAATGAGTTAATGTAGATTAACATTCAACAGGTAGGCATAACAGGTGAGAAACATGTGATTTTGCATCGTAGGAGAGTTTAAGTATATCGGTATACAAATAATGCACTTAAAACTCATATGATCTGTATTGTTTATTCTATTAGAATATCAGACAACAGGCCTAGTATTGGAGAGATTAACATTATACTTGATGAGATGTTTTATTCCATTTTCCATCTATTAAAACTATGCCTTGTGAGGAAAAGAAATTATATTGCAATCTGCTTTGAACTTTGACCTTTATTATAAATCTAAGTTTTGCAAAGTTATGACACATACTCCCATGCAGTTACTTTTGATATGCATTCTTGACCACATTCACACATTAATTCCCCATAGTTTGAAACCTACCATACCCCCTCCCTCTAAATGTTGTTTGAATTTGATATGTTTACATACTGGGTGCATATTGGTGTGTGTGTGTGTGTGGGGGTATAACTGGCTACCGTGTGTGTGTGTGTGTGTGTGTGTGTGTGTGTGTGTGTGTGTGTGTGTGTGTGTGTGTGTGTGTGTGTGTGTGTGTGTGTGTGTGTGTGTGTGTGTGTGTGTGTGTGTGTGTGTGTGTGTGTGTGTCTGGGTTTGTGCCATAAACATGTCTTCCTCTCTTAGGTATGGCTGACAGTTTAGAGTACATTATAGAGAAACATACACACTACTCTAGATAGCACACACAGGTGCTTATGTAGCCCGTCAGGCATGATGAATGTGTCTGTGTGAAATGAATCCTCCTCTTGCAACTTCTGGGTCCCAGGGTTTTGATGAAACAGTGGGTTCCTCGTCAACTTGTCTGGTCAAATAAGGGTTAACATTAACATATGCACCTGCAAAAGATGGCTTACAGAAACCTTATGCATGCACGTGTGTGTGTGCACGCACGCATGCACGCGCGCGCACACACACACACACACACACACACACACACACACACACACACACACACACACACACACACACACACACACACACACACACACACACACAAACTCTGCTGACACCTGACCAGTGTGCTGTAAGCGTATATGGTGCTAAGAGTGCCATATGATCTGGTTATAGCCTGCACATGGTAGTTTCTCCAGACAGCCAAGCCTACGTATGCACACACACATGCATTGCATATAGGCCTACACAAATGTGCACCATGACACACAACCTGCCTCCATTTCTCAAGTAAGTAAGTGCACTAGTATTGGTACATGTTATGCCATCCTATGCTCATTGGCTGTTTAGTTTTACTTAGTTTTGGTTGCCTAACAACAACATGGATTTCTATGAACTGAAGAGGTTTTACAACCCATGAGTAAAGTTTGTAAATGCTGATCTCAGTCATAATGAAATGTATATTGGTCAACTGACTTGACCAGTGTTGCTATCAACTCCAGTAGGAGAAACCATCTTTCATTCAATTACCTTGAATCAGCAGTCCCATTTTAGAAGCCTTGTGAATCCAGAGCTGTCTCTATGTGTGTGCCAGCAGCTCTTTTCTGAGTTCTGACTGGAGTTTCATTTACGTGATCAAGCGTTTAACCGAGGTTCTTATCCAAAGAGCCTTGCCCCACATAGCCCCTGCACCCTAATGCCCTTAGCTAACCTCATGCTAGGTCTTTTTGCCCCTTTAGATGGTAAGACATTCAAGAAAGTCGCTGCACACTCGTAACTGCTGATGTCAGTAATTTATTCAGGACAAAGCGATTTAAAAACAGACCAGACTTTAATACCCACCCCTCACCTTGAAATAAACATGCAAGAGACTTGAAATAAGACTGTTTTTAGTTAGTTAAACAATTTATTCATGCAAATAATACATCACAAGTGAAATGTGTACCAAACACGATTCATGGAACATACAGGGCATGGAACATACAGTGCAAATGACCCCCTTCCCCCAACTATTTAATGTACTTTTTATGAGGTTTTTGCCATAATTCTTGTATATTATTGTTTGTCTTTAAATTTCTTGATGAACTGAATACACAGGACCTTAACGGAAACAAGCCATGGACTTATTTTGGTTATCATTTTAACATTCTTTTGTATAAATCTGTGCAACCATGCCTTTTTTTGCAAACCGTTAAT